>NW_027466139.1:962500-1002500 GCF_046127955.1 Nelusetta ayraudi | reverse complement strand
AAATCAACACATTATTGCCCTCCCCCCCCCCTCTTTGTGCATATTTTAACGGCACCATCAATAATGGACAGTGCTTATTCTGTAGCAGATGCACACCCCAGACGTGAGCTCGGCCGACTCTCCAGAAGTATTACTGCTGTAATGTATTTTTAAATACGCTGTAGGCTTGTTTTCTTTATACCCAAACACTGATGTTTTCCTGTGCATAAGCTCAAATGAAGTTAAGTGCTCAACTAAATGTGCTTTTATTGACTCAACTTAACTGTCTGCATCCTTACCTCGTTTCTTCCGAACCAAGTGTGACTTTGTGATAGCTGCTGTCTGTTGGCTGAGACCTTCCTGTGAGAACGGAGCTCCATGCGTCAGGAAAGACTTCAAGGCCCAGTTCTCCACTCAGCTCGTTAAACTCTCTCACTGTGGAAAACTTTTTTTTTTTTTCCATTTGAGGAAATGCTGGCCTGAGGGCCTCCGCACAATCAACACTCAGGCTGGATGAATTCTAAGGAGCTCTACTCCCTTCCCACCACATAACTGTCTCAATACTTAATTTTTTCCTGGGGTTCATTTTTTTCACAAAGTTTCTCCCTTGAACTCCCCTCTCAAGAACATCTCCCCACGAAGCATGCAAAGCCAATCATCTCTGGTGCGCTTCCTCGGGTGATATTGATGCGACAAGCTTTCCCCCGCTGCAGTAGAAAGGAGAGAAGAGAGAAAAGAAGAGAGAGAAGTGCAGTGCCGGTGCTGACCGTGAGGGCGAGGCAGACGCGGCAGAGAGTGGTAGTGGCGGTGGCCTTTTCTCCGAGCACTCAAGGAGAAGATCGTCCTTGCTTTGTTAAACGATTTCTTCCAGCTGAACTCTTCTCTCGGTATCAGTCAGCGGCAGATCACTGGGAGATCTCGGAGAGAAAACAAAGATTACATACCCAGAGTTCCCTGGGTCACCTTGGCGCTCTGCTCGACTCAATCAATCCATTTATTGCCATTTCAATGCTCTCTCAGGTTGCCTTTGTCGGCTGGCAGATGTGTACGCTGGCTGGCTGGCTGCCGGCGAAAAGCCTTCATATTTCTCTACCTGTCTATATTGAAGTAACATGATACACACAATTATTACCAAAACACACATTTTATGGCGCACGCACTTCAAACCATACACACCATTTTTGACATTGTCTCGGGTAATTTCACTGTGCCTCTGCTTGTTCTAGTAGTTCATCCACCTACAGCAGCAGTACCCGCCTCTTTCACTAGATGGCGGTGCAATACTGTCGGTGGCCGCCAGTCAAGATGCCCCGTTCTTCCTCCATCAGCAGTGGAAGCACTCGGCGTGGGGTTTTAATTATCTAACTCAGGAAATAACAAAGCATCTTAACAGCGGTGCAGTTTTAGGTGAGATCGTGAGATTCTGCCGTCCGTGAGGTCTCGTGAACACAAGCAAATGAGCAATCGCTCAACGTCGCTGTGATTGGCTAAACCGCCAAGCTGCTGGGGTGCAAATTGAGCATTAGAATGTGGAAGAAAGGGCATTGAAGTTACTTTGGACGTGGTGACCACGATTGCTGTTGCCAGATGGGCCGCTGCTCTTGTTGATCCACTGGGATTTTCACCACATCTCTAAGTTTCTCAGAAGATGGTCGCCCCAAAAAAGAGAAAAAAAATATCCCGTGAGCAAAAAGTGCCTCGTTGTTGTCAGGGGTCAGGGGTCAGATTGAACCGACTGGTTGGAGACCTGAGAGAGGCAACAGGAACTCACACAACTGCTGGTTGCAACCGAGGTGTGCAGAATAGCCTCTCTGAACGCACCTGCAAACACCTCCAACCTTGAGCAGCGGACGGATGCAGGCGCCGTGTGTGCTGCAAGGTAGAACGACGGAAAGGCCGCTGAGTGTACATTACAAACCAGTGCAGACCGGCGACATATGGCAGCTGTGAACGCAACCCCTGACACACACACATGAACAACAAAGACCCTTCATCTGTCCTGAACGTATGTGACACAATTGGACTAGTGGGCGTGACTTATAAAAGAAACACCACGTGATCAAAACCGTCTGTGTTTATCCATATGTGAAGGACACATGGAGTTCGTTCTCGGGAAAAAGACAAAAAAAAAAAAAAACAACAAACATGTCAAACAAAAAACAAGCCAGCGCATGTATGTAGACATGCAGTGTTCTCTCTGTGCGCGTGTGCACGTATGCGCCTTTTGTATGTCGAGCAGAGGCCGGACTGTGGCAGTAATCCCGGCTGGCCAGCTGCACTCATTCGTATTCAGCAGCCCGAGGCACTCCTAGGCCGTCTCGCTGATTGGGGATCAGAGAAGGAGGGAGAGAGAAGTGATAGAGTGTGTGGGTGAGAGACAAAGAGGGAGTGCAGGGCGGACAAAGCAGGAGAGGGAGAGGTCCTCTCCTGTTTAGTAAACACTTGGTTAATGACTCTAATCCCATTAAGCACAGGGAGAAGCTTTGGCCCAGGCTCATAACATGCATTAATATGTATGTGAAGTGCGCCTGTGAGATATATATGTATGTATAAAAATATATATGTATATATATATACATATATATATTTAGATATATATATATATCCTCATCATCATCATCAAACGCTCGGCAAGGTTCCTGGAGTGACACGCTGAGCTCTTGAGGAGGTTTGGAGAGCAGCCTTATGAAAATAACATGTAAATCAAATGAGCGTTGCGTATTTCCAGGCACGATTCGCCAACAATTATTGTTTTGACCCGGCCCCTCTGTTGACAAAAGAAAGCTGCTCCCTCTGAGGAGCAGGAAATCAGCTTTTCAAGTGCTCTTGTGTTTGAAGAGTGTAGGGGGGCAAGGCAGCGCGTGATTGCCGCTCTCTGCAGAGAGGAGCTGGCATGGGATGATTTCATACATCAGAGAGAGAGAGAGAGAGAGAGAGAGAGGGAGAGAGAGAGAGAGAGAGAGAGCGGTGAGGGCACTCCACACCGTCCAAGTTGTGATGATCTGGAAAGAACAAGAATAATTAAAATAAAAAAACACTTCCCCGTTAGCTACTTTTCCTTTTTATCATTGTCATTTTTACCATTATTTTAAATCCACATTACAGCTTGGCTGTTCATCTGTGTTTAAATGTATAATACAAAGTAAACTGATAACGTGTTGTGCTAATCCTTTAATACAATAAACCATCTTATTTAATATTTGATCACAAAGAAGAAAATAGTTCATGATGGAAATTCAGGCCATGGCAGGATGGGAGAAATGACCGTCAGTACTCTTGTAATAAAGACACCTTGACTTTGTCTGAGCCCAGACACTGGCCAGTCACTGTAGGCAGGGACGCTTCCTCACACATAGATCTGATCTGAACAAGCAGAGTGGGGTTTCTTTTTGTTTTACACTGAGAAAGTTTTTTTTTTTTCCCACAGGGCTTTATGAAAAAAACAAACAGAGACAGTCAGTCACAGAATTCCACTCTGATGAATGCTTCCTCTGTCAGCCAACATTCACCTGTGTGGAGGCAAGGCCATTAGCAGGAAACTCTTGGTGCCAGTGGTTTATTATATACAGACTAACACACCACCACATACATTATTAATGGTACGCTTTAAAAGTATTCCGCGCTATTTATAAATCACAAACACACACAGGCACTGATATCTTGAAATCATTCTCAGCATTTGAAAGGGCCAGGGAGAGCAATTAAAACAACTTTTCAAAACTGCGCTGCTAGAAGAGCATATACAACGTATGAGCCCAAGTGATTTTATTCTGGGTCCAATGAAATTCATTTTTAAAACTTTTTGAGTGTACAGTCGTCATTTAAATTTTCAGTACAAAAAGATAAAATGGTAGAGGACATATTTTCTAACTACAAAGTACACCAGTGCAAAGGTTGTTGTGTCATCACTGTCAGACACAAACTCATTGAATGATTTGTTGAAATGTTTACGCTCAGTAAAGTTTACAATCAATGACCCAGCAAAAGTGTGTGACAAACACGTAGGAAAAACAGTTTTAATTAATAAATGTATAATCCTGTGATACATAAATTTATATCATATCATCCTATAATATATTCATACACAGGCACAGTCATAAACTACCCACTTGCTGTATATCAACCAGGCATCATTTTCGATCTGATCACTTAAATAAATTATTATTATTATTATTATTATTATAATAATAATAATAATAATAATAATAATAATAATAATAATAATAATAATAATAATAATAATTTTATTGCTTTGCTTGAGTTTCAGCTCCAGACCATTCCATAAATTGACTCCACAGATTGTGATACACTGACTTTTCCATGTAGTATCAATACGAAGTTTCGAATACGAAGGAATAAATAATAAATAATAAATAAATGAATAAATAATATCTAGTGTGAACACGTAAATTCCATAGCATTCAAACTTTTACTGTGAATAAAACGCGCCATAGTGTTTTATTTTTTCCCCCTTTTATTATTTCTGAGGGAATCCGGAGGAGGGATGTGACTGACAAACGATTGAGCCAATCATGTCTCGGCTCTAGGTCAGCGCTTGCCCAATCAGAGAAGAGAGTGCAAACCACAGCGTTCCCTGCACAAGTGCATGCTGAAGAAGAACGTCATCTTGCTCGAACACACTTAGCTTTAGCCTCACCTAGCTCGATAGCCCAAGCATAGGTCCATATTACGGAGATGTTGCTTCTCCCCTTTAAGCGACAGTCTGCTTAGGATCCTTTTTTTAAATTGTCGTTCCCGGTGTTTACGATGTCAGAAATGTATATAAAGGCCCTGCTACGGTGTAGAGACATGTTGAAGGGGGAACTGATGGTGTGAAATGCTGCTAGCCTCGTCCGAGCTAGCAGAAGGAAAGTGGCTAACAACATTCATGAGAAGATAAGCCTATCATATCGAGCCGGAGCACTTTAACGCAGCTCAAGCCACAGCAGGAAGAAGACACTTTCATCCCTACCGCGTAAGTAATGACTGTTAGTCGAATGGGAACTGCGCAGCTCGGTACTTTTGACAACATTTTGACAACTGTGACAACTTCGCTACTAGCTCTCAGCGTTAGCACACAACATTTCGTTACATTGGCCATGTTTCTGCCAAAGCTAATGTTATTAGCACTATGCATTTTCAGTGCGAGTCGTGTGGATGTACTGATGTTAGCGTTGATAACGTCAACGTTATAGAAGATGCCATCAATTCTATCTACAAAATACACACATATAGAACATACACACACACACACACACACACACACACACACACACAGAGTATCCGTGTAGACAACGGTTTACCTCTTATTTATAACTTTCTAACGCTTTAATATTTATTGTTTTTGTAATTTAACCTGTCAAGATTCCTTGTATATAGAGGATTCTATATACAACACACACACACACACACACACACACACACACACACACACACCCTGAAACTCAATCAAACTTAGATTGACAATACAAACTTGATTGTGTTCAGTTGCTGTGTTTGGGACCTGTGTTTGTATTTTGATTTTTTTTTTTTTTTTTTTAATATTTATTTATTATTTTGAATTACACTATTCACCCCCAAGAAAAAGCAAAACAAAACTTTTAAATCTGATTCTTCAAAGCCAAATTAGGGACGTAATCTTCAAAGCAAGCTTCACAAGCCACATTCCATGACACTTGGCTTTTTTCTAGCTTTACTTATGTTCTTTGGTGTTTATTACAATTACAAGAATGTCGCTCTTTCAAAGGTTTCGCTTCATGCTTGCAGGTTGGGGTCTTGGTGAGTGGGTGACGTCAGGGGCTTGCTTGCGCTGGGCTTGCGTTTACACGGCAGTCTATCGAGAATGCAGCGGCTCCACTCGGCAGATCAACATTGATTTGGAATTTTAAAAAAAAAATAAGAGTAAATTGTTGGCATAGAAGCAAGCGTCTGGTAATGGGCAGCAATCTACTCCCTTGTAAATGGATATATGACTGCGTGTGTCCGTCCAACACAACCTCATTTGTGACTTGTAAATGGTGTGTGCAAAAGTTTGTGTTGTTTGTCTGCGTTGGGCCGAGTGCCTCAGTCGCGTGTGGTTGTTAATGGCCCGTGTGTTGGTGTGGCGCTGTCTTCCAGAAGCTGCGGCATCATCGACGGCGGTGGCGGCGCGTGTTTGCGCTGCTGCCACCTCGATGTGAAATCCAGCGCCGGCCCGCGGCGTCGATTGGGCCGCTAACTTTGGGCCCGCTCTGAGGCATTTGTCTGCTCGCTGCCGTTCATGTCAATTATTTGACTCATTCGGCAACTTGAGTGCAAGATGCGTCTCTTTGGAAAGAAAACAGTGTCTGCCTAATTGGCGGGGCAGCTTCCTATTTCAGACTTGCCTGTAATTTGTGTTTTAACGCGACGCGCCTGGATTAAAAAGTTGTTGCAGGTTTTGTGCTGCTGGGTGGCCGAGTGGTTTTTGCAGGAAAACAAAAACAACACCCCAGAGTTTCTCCAACACTGTAGAATGTAATGGTAAAAATTGACTGTTTTTTTCTCGTGTGCCCAAAACATAAAAAAAAAAAAAAAAAGGTTTTCGGGCAGAGCGAGCCGCTTGGGGCTTTTGTCCATGGTGAAAAGAGACCGTATGAGGTTATAAGCAGAGGATCAGTGAACACCTGCTCCAAATTTGAGCAAGATAAAACCAATTTATGATCAATCTTCTGTGTTTTTCCAGGTCCCAAGCAAAGCTCCAGAGCACATTTTGGTGGATTTAAATTGGACATGAAATTCTGTGGCACGCATCTGCTTTCTTTATTAAATATCTAATTATATTTATAAAAAAAATATAATAATATGAGTTGCAAAATTTAAAGGTGTTGGTAAAAAAAAAAAAAAATCACAATTTACAGAATAAGAAAAAGCTGCAAAAATTTTGTATATTAGGTTTACAGGTCGCAATTTTGTTTTTCTGCAGCTAAATGGAAAATGAGAGACAGTGATGAGTTTGCTCATCCAAAAGCTTTGGTTTTGCTGGTTCTTGTTCAGGATTGTTCAGTGTACTTTGATATGCAGCTTCATCTGGGCCGTTGGTGTTGGCTTTCTGCATGCAGAGAACATGTCTGTGAACATGTCTCAGCACATACTGGCCTTTTTTTTTTCCTTCTTCTTTTTTCGCTGCTGAGGTTTCACCCTTGGTCCCGTTGGCGCTGACAGGAACTCACTCTGGTTCTGCTCAGCTGCAGTCTGATTGACGCCAGTCTGGTCCGGCGGCGGCTGAAGAAGCCCGTAGATGTCTGTTCACGTTGCAGGAAATGGACTCCTTCTGACGCAACGTGATGAGTCATCAAGAAGTGGAGGATCTGTCACACTCCCGGGCCTCTTGGTTCCGCATCTCGTTTTGGGGAAAAAAACAAAGCTGTGATTTAAGGATGTGGCTCGCGTTTGTTTACTGGTTGGTAGTTAAATCTTCTTGACTCTAGGAAGCTTGCTGCGTCTTTTCCTCTCTGTCACCATCTCGTTTCCATTTTTTTTAAATGGAACTCATTAGTCTCATTAGGACACTTCAGTGAGTCTTTAAAAAGCTGCTCCAGACTTTCGCTCTGGGTCGCAGTCGATTTACGCCTCATGCGACACTAAACACGTCAGCGTTGCCTGGATTTCTTCAGTGAAAATAATGCAAGTTATGCAGTGTGCAATTGTACCATTTTGTTTTGAAATGGCTGTCTTCAAAAGTACCCGTATCTGCGTAAAAAAAAAAACCATGGTGTAGGCATCCATGGCCTGCACTCGGCTGTTGCAGTAGCATGCAGTCTGAGAAGCTCATATTTTTGTGATGACGCCGCCCACTTTTGATTTGCTGCGTCACTTTGGTCTTGTTGTTCAAATGTGAAACAGATTTTTCAACCTCGGACCCGGAGTTGTTTATGCACTTCTTGCCCTTCGTATCTCAACTGTGTTTACGCTACCGCACCATAACCAGGAGTACATCCACAATGAGGTATTTGTAAGTAGCGAGAGTCGATAATTTCAGGAATTCAGCGGGCAATTTCCGCGTCTGAGAGTCCATTAAGTCGCGTGACAATCAATAAGAACGTATAAATTTGCGTTGGCTGGCGATGTAACCAATGGAGGGAGGCTGCTGGAGGTTCTGCCCTCCGTCCGTCCAGCCGCCTGATGCTTCTCCTCATCCAGCTAATGCAGCCGTGGGCTGATAACAATCCTGCCGGTGTCTCTGTTAATGCATTTTAGAGCCACTTCTGATTGAGCAAAGAAGCTTTTAAGCCGGCTCGCCCCTCGCGGTGCGGCCAAGTGGGCGTGTCATTCCTCCATTTGATCAGCTGTGATCACAGTTCTGATTTCAGGCCACATTGAGACTGAAATGGCAAATGGAGCGCTCGTCAGCAAAACATGCACACGCACACCAAGTAACTCGATGGATTGATTCTCAATGACCTCACAGCCAAACTGGTGGAGTCTGCTGTCAGTCCAGCGGGTACAGGCTCCACCATTTAAACACAAACACAGATGTACATCCAGACAAACACAAAGGCCATGCTTGAGCCTCCTCAGTCTTCAGAGTTCACAATGTTAATTAGCAGTTTTTGAAGCAGCTTTTTTTTGGAGGCATTTGACCTGTAGCGCCTCCCAGTGGGCGGGAACTGGACGACATAGCGTAGTGGGATCTGAGACGTTGTTGTGGGTCTCTGCGCAGCACCCTTGTGATTGAAGGGTGGTTGGGGTGAGCCAATAGCTGCCTTTCCATGGTTGCCCAATACCTAAGTATTGCAATAAAAAAGTGGTGATGGGAACAGCTCAACTTGGAAAAACCTCTGAAATCTGGCTGAACGGTTTTGATGCTCTCATCAGGTGGTTTGTCAGATGTGTCCATGTAGAGGAATATCGCAAAAGTGCCATGGAAACACTTTTTTCACATTTACACTACAGCAGACGTGACGTAGGGGGTCATGTGACCAGTTCACTTCAACTGAAAATGGCCCGTTACTATTGGACGGAGGAGGAGACGGAATAAATAATAGCAAACAATGCAGTGCAAAAGAAGGAAAATTCTATGAATTAAAAAAGAAATAGAGATAAAATGAAATATTTATAGACTAAGAATGAAAAAAACAAGATAATCAGCTTATGTATGAGAATCAGATCCTCAGTGCAAACTGAATATTGTCGCTTTTTAAACCCCCCCTCCTCCCCCCACAGGTCACTACAACGGTCGGTCTCGCCAGGAGAGAATCATGGGTGCATTCTTAGACAAGCCGAAGACGGAGAAGCACAACTTGCATGGCAAGGGCAACGGCCTGTGCTACGGCCTGAGCTCCATGCAGGGCTGGCGGGTGGAGATGGAGGACGCCCACACGGCCGTGCTGGGGCTCCCCGCCGCCGGCATGGCCGACTGGTCCTTCTTCGCCGTGTACGACGGCCACGCCGGCTCCAAGGTGGCCAACTACTGCTCCAAGCACCTCCTGGAGCACATCATCGGCGCCAGCCGGGAGGCCTGCGGCGGCGGCGGGGGAGGAGGGGGAGGCTCCGACGGCTCGGGCCCCGACCCATCTCCTCAGACGCCGCCGCTCCCCCCCGCCACCGACGCCGTGAAGGCCGGCATCCGGACGGGCTTCCTGCGCATCGACGAGCACATGCGCAGCTTCTCGGACCTGCGCAACGGTCTGGACCGCAGCGGCTCCACGGCCGTGGGCGTGCTGCTGTCGCCCGACCACTTCTTCTTCTTCAACTGCGGCGACTCGCGCGCCGTGCTCTGCCGCGACTCGCAGGTCTGCTTCTCCACGCTGGACCACAAGCCGTGCAACCCGCGCGAGCGTGAGCGCATACAGAACGCCGGCGGCTCGGTGATGATCCAGCGGGTCAACGGCTCGCTGGCCGTGTCGCGGGCGCTCGGCGACTACGACTACAAGTGCGTGGACGGCAAGGGCCCCACGGAGCAGCTGGTGAGCCCCGAGCCGGCCGTGTGCGAGGTGGTGCGCGCCGCCGAGCACGACCAGTTTGTGGTGCTGGCCTGCGACGGCATCTGGGACGTCATGTCCAACGAGGAGCTGTGCGACTTCGTGCGGTCCCGGCTGGAGGTGTCCGACGACCTGGAGGCCGTCTGCAACGACGTGGTGGACACCTGCCTGCACAAGGTGAGCGCAGGGGCTGCTCAGTGTCAGCGGCCGTCTGCAGGTCTGTTGTCTGTTGTCGACTAAACCGTCAATTATTTTTCCAAGTAGTCACAATTTTTCCAAGTAGCACCTGAATTGATTTTCTTTCATTTTCACGACTATTTACGTTGTAGATTGTCACTCAAGGCATCATCAACACTATGAATTCACTCATTACTGCTGTAAATGAAGCATTTTACTTGAGTGAACTGGCACTAAGCAAGCTCGCATGTCGCGTCCAGAGTGTGATTTTATCACTGAGCAGTTTACAATGACAATAACTCGCCTCGACAAATTTCTGCTATGGACGTAATCGACGAGGTGGACTAATCCTGCAGCCCTGGCTGCCAGCATGGCGTTAGCAAAATGTGTGCACGGACGGACATGGACGTGGGGTTTGTAGTCTGTCTGTAACTTGTGTTTGTTTTTCTCCTCCGCCGTCCGTCACAGGGGAGTCGGGATAACATGAGTGTGGTGTTAGTGTGTTTGCCAAACGCCCCCAAAGTGTCGGAGGAAGCTGTGAGGAAAGACGCCGAGCTCAACAGATATCTGGAGTCTCGAGTGGAAGGTGAGAAACGGAGGGAGGGGGCGGAGTCACTCTGGATCGTTTCATTTTAATCTGTTTTTTTTTTTTTTTTTCCTGTCTCTTGCTGTGGTGATGATCTGTAAAACACTCTCCGACGTCCCCGCGCTCCCTTGATGCACTTTTCTATTTCAGCTCGGCTCTTTTGCTCCTGCTATCTTTCTTATTTGATCTCTTACTTTATCCCATTTACTTCTCAAGTTGCACCACCCCTGTCTTTTTTTCTTGCCTGCCGTTACACTTTATGTAACACGGGGGCTGATTTCACAAAGCAAACAGGAACGACTTTTGATTCTCCGAGGGTCGTGTACGGTTATTACCGACTCCGTGCTCGGTTCCCCCCCCCCACTTCTTATTGGAAAATCTTCGTTGTCACGAGAGAACCGAGGCAGGTGTGCGCAGGTGGCTCGTTTCTCTTTTTTCTTTTTTCTTTTTCTTTTTCTTTTTTTTTTTAGTAATAGTTTAAATGATGTTTGCAGAGCATTATCATCCGAGCGAGGCAGAATAGACGTGTGACTCTGGGTGCCGTCTATTACTGCGGAATTGGAAACGAGAGCAGGAAAAGCAGGGGGAGAGAATAACAAGTGAGAGGAATGCTCTGGCTGAACATTGACTTGGATGGCTGCCACTCCGCCAAGTCTCCCTCTCTCTCCCTCTCTCCCTCTCTCCCTCTCTCCCTCTGGGAGTCATTCATTGTTCCCCTTGATACTCAATATTTTGTTTCACTGTAATTCTCGCGTCCTATCGGCAAATCTGTGCATTTTTTTTTTTCAATCTCTCTGCCTCTTTTTCACTGGTCTGTCGCTGGCTAAGAGCAGCTCTTTCAACACCGTGCGCTCTTTTCAGAAATGCTCTCTCGACCGGAGGAGGTGGGCTTCCCCGACCTGGTCACAGTGATGAGGAACCTGTCCACTGACAGCGGCATGCCCACTCTGCCACCAGGGGGAGGCCTAGCCAGCAAGTAAGTTTAAAGCTTCTATCAATATAGTTTTACCTCTCTTGTTTCTTTTACCTCACCTTTTACCTCACTTTTCATGCTGATTGTAGCAGTAGAATGTGCAGCAGCAGCAGCAGCAGCAGCAGCACAGTGTTAACTGGGTTTCTTTGTTGGTATTTGCATGTATCTACACATCAGTAAAGTTTATTTGTATCATTTATACCAACTGTACCAGTTTAGCCTTTTACTTTGGATGAATTGGTTGAGTTTGGCGATGGCCGTTTGTGAAGACGCTCGAGCGGTTGCACACATTAGCAAACCGCCGGCAATGTTTCCACAAGACAAACAATCTCTTTTCTTCAGAAAAAAAAAAATCATATAACAGTAAATTCTCTGTGATTTAGACTTGGTTTTCTTTTCAGAGAGCCAATTCTCCCAAAATCCACCATTCTGCGAAGGTAGAATCATGAGGCTTTCAGAAGCAATCGGTTGCCTCCTTGTTTGCACTCTTTTTGCGTCAATAGCTGTGTTTCCATGACCCCTAAAATTGCGCAAATCCTAAATATGACAATAAAAAACTGGCGGTGGAAACAGCTCAACTTGGAAAATTGGTTCAAAAATGACAAAATGGTTTTGACGCTCTCATGAGGTGGTTTTTCACACGCATCCAAATAGAGGAATATTGCAAAAGTGTCATGGAAACACTTTTTTTGGGCATTTACACGCCAGTGACTGTGTCACGTCTGTCTCTTGTGTTCTCACTCTGCAGACGAAACATCATCGAGGCCGTGTACAACCGCTTGAACCCGTACAGAGAGGAGGACGGGGTGAGTGTCTGCACCCGGGGTGACTGTGCATTAGCAAATCTAAGCTGAGAAAAAAAAGCTCCATATGTCTGCACACAAGCCTCTCCCTCCAAGAGTCAACCGGTCATAACAGTTCAAACTCAGCCTCCCGTTAAAATGAGTGAATGAAAGGAGTGGCTCTCACACAGAGGTGGAGGCCGTTGCATTAAGTCACTGACTGTAGCTGATGTTAATGCGGTGGATCGCCGCCTCCTCCACCCGCCCACACGGTAAGTCGCTCCAGCAGTGTTGCGTTGCATCGCCACTGCAAACCGCCGCTGGCTGCCTCACGACCCCACCCACCCCCCACCACCACACGGTTCCGTCCCACCACCGGCTCACTTTGTCGGGTTTCTGCTTCCACTGCTGCCACTGAGAAGCGTGCTGAGCCACCAAAGTGCCTTTTTTTTGCAGCGTATGTCTGTAGAGCACAGGTGGACAGGCTGTCAGGAAGCAGCTGCAGGTGGACAGCCTAACTCACACCATGCGTCTGTCTCTGTGCTGCTTGCTGTCATTACAACTTCAACAGACGCAGTTCAAGTCTAACTGTAGGTCAGGAGTGCCAAACTCAAAACACTCGGTGGGCCAAAATTTCAAACTTGGACAAAGTTTTTTTTAACGTTTAAACAGTAAAATCTTTACATGAGCTAATAATACATAAAATATACATATGTATGTACATAAATATACATAAAATAACAGCAGTAAATCAATGAAGTAATAATGATATCCTTAAATGAACGTCCTGTCCTGATTGACACGGCAAAATACCAGCAGAGCATTCTGGGATTTGTTGTATTAGCGGTACATGTGCAGCAGGCCAGCAGCTCCAGCAGTGATTTTGTATCGACCTCGCAGGCCAAATATAATGAAGGCCAGAGTCTGACACTGTTGTAGGTGAATGAAGGCCATTTTTTGTCCTTTATCCTTGTGAGAAAACAGCGCTAGAAGACGACTAGAACCTCAGAGGCTCTTCAGTGCGACGTCAGATCCACTCGGTTTATAGACGTTTGCTGTCTTTGTGTGCGTCTGTCTACTTGTTTGCACATCAGTTTATTTATTTTTTTTGGAAGTCCTCTCAGCACGCAGGGAGAAAGACACCTGCTTGGTTCCACAGTGTCCGGCCAGCTCCGCGCCTCTTCATCAATTAATCACTCATTTAAAGCAGCAGTATTTAAAAAGTCATGGTTGCAAAGAAGCTGAATGTAGATGCTGCTTGGTGCCAGTCTTCCTATCAGTGGAGCTGCACCATCATTTCACAATATAGATCATTTAGTTTCCCCACATATCAGGACTTTGTATTAAAGACGTTGTATGATTTTTTTTATTTTATTTTTTTCCACCCAGTGTGATGTTGTTGTTTTGATTGTGTCCGATCACACCGTTGGACAGTCGATCCTCTGGAGTCATTAGACTACATCTGATATATTTATATACTGTGCATTGCCATTTTGTCCAGCCCTGCTTCTCCTGCCACTGTGCAGGGTATTTTTGCCGCCCACTGCCGCTGGTAGTTTATGCTGTAGTTTGTGCATAAGAACATGGAAAGGATTTTTGAGATTGAAAAGTCGGGGGTTGCAAACAGCCCAGCGAATCTCTTCCAGCTGCAGAAAAAAAAACCAAACCAAGCGTGTCAAACGATCCCATAATAATCTACATCATCATAAGTTCAGCAGGCTTGGATCAACTTGTCTAACTGTGTGTTCACCTCTGATTAACGCAGCCCTCCTGTTTCATTTGGTAAGTGATCACATATATGACTGTTACCCCCCCGACCCAACACACCTCCCTCCCTCCCTCCCTCCCTCCTCTCCTCTCAATCCCTCATGTACACACACACACACACACACACACACACACACACACACACACACACACACACACACACACACATGCACATGCATCCTTACAGGCATGCAAGTGGCGCCCTGCTGCTGCTCCTCGTACTCTGTCCGTCCCATCCAGTCTCCACCCCTTCTTCTTAGCATGTTGGTCCTGAGGCGTGTGTGCAGACATGACCCCCCCCCCCCTCCACCTCCCCTTCCAGCTCACCCCCCAACAACAACAACACGCACGCCAGCACGCGCTGACTCCTACACGCATGCATCGCTGTCTCGTCTCGTCGTCTGTCCACCACACGTGCACGCAACACACACCAGTCTGCGTCTCTGTGTCCCCCACTCCCCCCTCCGCCCTCCCCCCCTGAGTGGGCGGGGCTGTGTATGTTGGTGTGCTGCTGCAGAACCAACCCTTGCCCCCCCCCCTCCCCTCCCCCTTTCAATGCTTCTGTGACTGCTCCCAGGCCTCGTCCGCTGATCCCAGTGTCTCTGATGGGAGGACAGCCCCGACCTTCAAGACCACCAAGGTCGCTGAACTGTCGCTTTGAAAGGCCATTGGCACATTGGATAACCGTGCGCTTCCATCCTGTCTCTTCTCTTTCACCCCCCCACCTTCTTCTTCACTCCTCCTCTCCTCCATCTCCTCTCCTCCACTCCTCCTCTCCACTCCTCCTCTCCTCCACTCCTCCATCTCCTTCTCTCCACTCCTCCACTCCTTCTCCTCCTTCATCTCCTTCTCTCCACTCCTCCTCTCCTCCTTCTCTCATCTACTCCTCCTCTCCATCTCCTCTCCTATACTCCTCTCCTCCATCTCCTCCTCTCCACTCTTCCTCCTCCTCTCCACTCCTCCACTCCTCCTTCATCTTCTCTCCACTCCTCCTCTCCTCCTTCTCTCATCCACTCCTCTCCATCTCCTCCTCTCCACTCCTCCTCTCCACTCCTCTTCTCCATCTCCTCCTCCACTCCTCTACTCCATCTCCTCCTCTCAACTCCTCCTCCTCCTCCATCTCCTCCTCTCCACTCCTCCTCCTCTCGTCCATCATCTCCTCTCCACTCCTCCTCCTCCATCTTCTCCTCTCCACTCCTCCTCCATCTCCTCTTCTTCTCCATCTCCTCCTCTCCAACTCCTCCTCTCCTCCACTCCTCCTCTCCTCGTCTTTCCTCCTTGCAGAGCGGCGCCGACTTGGAGTACAACTGGTAGCTTTCCAGCACGACTGCCTGATCCCCCACCAAAACAAAACCAAGAAGAAGAAACAAACCAGGACCACTTCTCTGCACAAAACCACACCCATCATCATCATCATCATTATTATCATCTTCATCATCATCTATTAATTCCCGTTTGGATTTTTGGTGTATTTTTTCTTTTGTAAGCCCTGTATTGAGAGACCAGAGGAAGCAGAAAACTCCAAACTGACTCTTGTGCGTTGTTTCCTCTGAAGCGAAGCCACATGGTTCCCACCAGAGGAGGCCACTCCAGCACAATTTCTCTTTTTGCATCGTTTTGTTGCCTTTTCTATGTGACGGCTGTTTGACCCTCCTGCACCCTTCAGTGCCGCCTCCTACCCCACCCCCACCCCCACCACCCCCACCGAGGTCCAGACTGGTACTTCCAGCCCCTAGTGGCAAGAGTTGGAAGTGACTGAAGTGGCTAGTCGGTGCGGAGCCGTGGAGACGGAGCTCTCGCCCTGTGGATGCTACCTACCTGTTTTTGCTTTTTGTTTATTTTGTGCTGCCGCCTGCGAGAGATGATGCTGCTCCCTGTCAGCTGCAGAGATTTAGAAAACTCTTGTGGAAAAAGGCCGACGGGAGGAAGAGGAGGGAGCAGAAGGACTCGCCAGGACTCGGTGGAGGCTCGAGCTCCATTGTCAGTACGAGATGCTGAAGCAGGACTTGGAGCCGGTGACGCGGCGGCAGATAGGAAATGACATGAAGACCATTGAAACCTAAATAACCTAAATGCCTCCTGTTGCCTCCTCTCCTCTGCCCTCCCCTCCCCCTCCCACCCACTCAAAGATAGAAAACACCACCTTCTCTTCTGCTTTGCTGCGTCTCTCTGAACTTGACTGCAGAGACTCCAGAAACCCCCCCCAGGATCCTACAGGCTCTTCCAGCCTGTCGTCGTGTTCACTGATAGCCAGATGCAGATAACATATTAAGATTTAAATCTATAGATAGATATATATATTTTGATTTGTATGTTTTGTCCTAATGCTTCGAGCCTGGCTGTTTGCGTTTGCGTGGCCTGACACCCCATGTGGTCGATGTGTGTCTGTGCGTGGAGGGAGGGGGGGGGGGGGGGGTGACACTGTGGTTCCCTCACAGCAGCTTTACAGAAGAAGAGGGTGGTGGCGGTGGAGGAGTGAATCCCTGCTTCACCTCCGTCTCCTTCTACTCAACACTTGCTTGTGCACAATCAGTCTGCCACATGTCGCCTTGTCCATCCTAAATAACCTGTGTGAAGAAAAATAGAGGGGGAAAAAAAACAATGCCTTTCTTTTTTTTCTCTTTTGCTCACCTACGCTTTTATGAAACATTTTTTTTTTTCATGTTTCTAGCTAGATGTTTCTGTTTTCAGTGTACTGTGGCTGTCAACCATTCAAGGATGAGTAACTGAAATGAGTGGAAGAGATTGATTGGCACCGCGTGCGCCCGGCAGAGTAGAAAACCGGATCTTTGGCTGCGTGAAGACAACGGGAAGATCCGGAGCTGCGGCCGCAGGAGGAGAAGCTCTTTTGTTTTCTCTCCAGTTGAAGCTCTGCCTCTCGCCAGACCTCCCCAGGGCGTCGGGATGAACTGCCGGTTAAAGTTTAACTTTATTAGCCGCAGTCCATCTCACGTCTGCTGCCTCAGCACTAACTGGAGGTGCAGAGTATCGGGTCCAACCCGTCCCTGCCTCTTCTCACCCGCCATGTACACGGTACACCTCTCGCACATGCAGATTACTACTATTATTTTCATTCCCCTTGTGGCTCAGTGACAGTACAGGCCAACGTGTACTGAAGCACTTTGCTCTCGGCTGGTCTGCAGTGACTGTGGCTGATCAGCGGCTGCTGCTCTTTGGTGCCATAGATTTCACAGGTACTTCTCATTTTGCAGTTGCTTTGTTTTCATGAGATTATTATGGGCTGTTTTTACAGTGACAGAGGGGGGCGGGGTCAGTGTGGATGTGCACGTGGTTTATTTTTGGCTGCATTCTGTGCAACGCAACACCTATTTAGTTTTATTTTCTTGGTACAGGAGCAATAAAGGTCCATTGTTACACAACGTCCATCTTTACAATCCAACAATAAGTCAGCCTTTTTTTTTTTTTTTTTTTAGCAGGGAGCTAAAAAACAAGTGTTGCTGTGGTGGGAGGATGTAAACAGAGGGCTAAACATGTTGTTCTCTGGAGAGCTGTGTTGCATTTATTGGATTATTAATTATTCAAGGCTCCACTCAATTCTGGAAAGAACGACTGTGGGGGGAAAAGTGTAATATTGCATCTATAGGTGAAAACATGAATCTGTGTGAATTTCATTACAACTTCAAAAACATATTTCATTCATTTTTGTTTGAAAAAAAAAAAATCTACTTGTTCCACTGTTGAAAACAAGTCAACTCTTTGTTCAACGTGATTTGAAGTTTGAATATTGCTGTTTGTACTTGACCTGACCTGAGGTTTGACCACACTGAAGGCAGCTGGTGTGGCAGCTGCATCAGGCACTGATGAGTCGCGGAGGAGGAGGAGGAGGAGGGGGGAGGGGAAGGGGGAGGGGGGGTAGAGGAAGAAGAAACCTTGATGTGTGGAATGTACTTTGATTGTTTTTCCTCCCTGTACTCACTGATCTCCACTGCATGGACTGAAATCTCTCCCAACTCTCCTCAGTAACACAACAACTCTCCGCCGGCTCATCTGCTTTGACTTGAAAAGCACTCGGTCTTTGCTCTTCTTGTACAATAGGAACCGAAAAAGACTTATTTTTTTCTTTCTTTCCTTCCTTCCTCGGTTGTGTTGTGACCGCTTAAAATCTGTCAGTCTTTTATTCCAGGACGTTGGATTTTATTCTTTTCTTTTTCTTTTCTTTCAAAGCGTGTGCGCATGCGTTTTGACCTGGCTGGTTATGACGAGCTGCTGGCTACGTTGACGTGATCTGAGGGTCGGCACAAATTTCTGCAATTTCAAGGTGATTGTTTTTGAGTGTTGAAGATGAATCTTTGTCGGCTCCCCGGGTCGCGGCTTGACTCTGGCTGTACGAGGGCCACCGTCGACTGATTCCACCCTTATTTATTCCTGTAATTGGTAGGGCTTTTAAATTGTTTTTCTTAATGCTGTACGGGGGGGGTCATGTGCTCTGCTAGTATCGACTCCAGACTATAAACTCCTGGCCTGGCCTGGCCTGGCCTGGCCTGGCCTGCTTCCCCCTTGACCTTTGACCTGCCATGAGACTAAAAGGGAGGCAAGGCTTGAATGAGAAACACTCGCCATGTAGTCACCGTTCATTCCTCGACTGATTTCCCGCAACTCTGTCGTGATGTTAAAAGACCATAAAGTGAACATTTATGTCAATAAAAGATGGATTTGAGTTTAAAATGTGACGCTTTTCTTTTCAAAGCAAAACGGTGGAGCCGAAGGAAGCGGGAGTGTCTTTAATGGAGAAGAAGGGGAAAAAAAATATTGATTTCTTTTTCATCCTGAAATACAGCGGAGCACGAAACTCTTCGGCTTCCTAGGAAGCAGCGTGTTTAGCCCTTTGTTTACAGCCTTCTTAAACAGCAGTTCAGTGGTCATGCACAGTTTTGCTTAATAGGGGATAAACTTTAACAATGACCTCAGTTTAAGTGCAACACCAGTGTCTCACCAGGACAGTTTGCGGTGCCGCAGCACAAACTTTGCTCCACAACCAGACCGAGGCTTTAAATTCTTGCCCTGGTCCCGTAAATCCTGCAGGTCTAAATATAACCGAGCGCCGCCGGAGTCCGTCGGGATCGCTGGCTGCTGGCATCAGGGGATTTACTGTCTGAAACCCTGTTCAGGGAGTCAGTGAGTGCATGTGCAACACACATTGGGAGTGTGACCAATCGTCGCTCCGCCGAGTGCCAAACTTTCCGTCGATTGGACGGCTGACGGTACCGATGCAGCTCGTCAGAGTCGCACGTAATGTGTCTCTCCACTTGGAGACTTTGCAGATGAGCGATATTTACTGCAGGATGTGATAATTAGAGGCTGTCGACGATGTCGTGCAGAGATCAATGGGAGCAGTTTGGCGATAATTATTATACTTGTGGTGATTTTTATGAGGTTAATGAGTCCTCTTTCCCCACTGAGCTCCTGTGGTGCAGATTGGATTGAAATAAATATAAAGTTAATGATCCTCAGTCTCCCACTCTCTGCTTTCTGGCTGTGCTGCACCATGAAGAAAGAAAAGAAGAAGAAAAAAGTCAGAGAATAAAAATGCATTTAATTTGATACACATGCTGTGTGCATTTTCTCCTTCCAGCTCTTCATTCAAGTGAGGTGGAAGCAGAACAACACACTCGCTCCCTCCTCCGCTACCACCACCTTTGTCCCACTGCAACAAAGTCGCCTTAATCTAACTTTTCCCAAGCAGCAACTCTCCAGTTTCCCACATTCCACAGGTAGCGACTCTCACTCTCGGTCAGACTGACTCTCTCCCTGTGTGCCTGTGTGTGTGTGTGTGTGTGTGTGTGTACTCTGACCCCGTGGGACCAGATAAAGGAGTGCCTCAGTCTGCTGCACAAGGTTCATACTTTGCAGCAGCAGCAGCAGCAGCCGCAGCAGTTCCTCGCCTTCATAAAGCTCAGACCTCGCAGCCAGGTGAGCGGTACAGCGGACAGCATGGAGCTGGAGGAGTGCATCAGAAACCCGGCCTTCCAAGAGGCGGACGGCGGCGGCGGCGGCGGCGGCCCAGCCAGCAAGAAGAAGGAGTCGGTGGTGGAGCTGAACCCGGACAAGAGCGAGCTGGAGTTCACGCAGGTGCGGCCGTACGCCGGGATGCCCAAGGAGGTGGTGCTGCTCTACTCGTCGCAGGCGCGCTACCGCCTGCCCCGCGAGATCCTCTTCTGGCTGACGGTGTTGTGCACGCTGGCGCTGGTGGCGCTCACCATCACTGTGATCGTGCTGTCGCCGCGCTGCCTCAGCTGGTGGCAGGTGTCGCCGGTCTACCAGGTGTACCCCTCCTCCTTCAAGGACTCGGACGGAGACGGAGTCGGAGACCTCAAGGGTGAGACCGGCTGGTTGGAAGTCAGGGGAGTTGTTGTTTGTTTTTTCATATCTGGTTGTAGTTATTCAGTAATGACAGAAACGCGATGTTATTTTTCCATCACACCGATCTGCACTTGAATGAACTTCAACACAAGTTAAGAAAACACATTGAAAGGAAACAAAATGAAGCAGGAACAATGTTGAAACCAGTGCCGGGTCCAGTGTGTAAGACTTAGTGGCATCCGGTGTGTGAAATGCAGGGGGGTCTATGAGGGTCGACCCCCCACTGAGAATGTCCCGCCTCGGTCTGTTTAGTGCAGGTTGTATCAGTAGGACGAGGTCGATGTTACACTGTATTCTTTCTTTTATTTCTTTTTTCTTTTGCACTGATGGTTTTGGATCTCATGCACTGTAACATCAACACACCTCTGGACCGCCCTCTTAATTGACTGTGTGTTCTGGCAGGAGTTCTGGAGAAGCTGGATCACTTCCAGTACCTGAACATCAAGTCGGTGTGGGTCGGTCCCGTCTACCGCTCGCCCATGAAGGACTTTGGCTACGACGTGGAAGATTTCCGGGACATCAACCCGCTCTACGGCACCATGCAGGACTTTGAAGACCTCCTGGCCGAGATGCACAACAGAGGTGCGTGTGTGTGCGTGTGCGTGCGTGTGCGTGCGTGTGCGTGTGTGTGTGTGTGTGTGTGTGTGTGTGTGTGTGTGTGTGTGTGTGTGTGTGTGTGTAGCGGCTCAGACTGTAGGAGAAGGTGAAGGCCTTGGCATCATCTCTCCACCTCCTCTTCCTCCCTCAGGTTTGAAGCTGATCATGGATTTCATTCCCAATCACACCAGCGACCGCCACCTGTGGTTCAACCTGAGCCGCAGTGGAGATCCTCACTACAAAGACTACTACATCTGGGCCGACTGCCAGGGAGCTGCGTCCAAACCCAACAACTGGGTGAGTAGATGGCCAGCATGCTCAGAAGGTCACTAGCTGGCCACGATATTATGATTATAACAGTGTAGAAAGTAGTTGACAAACTGTTGACTGGTGATCTATCTATCTATCTATCTATCTATCTATCTATCTATCTATCTATCTATCTATCTATTTATCTATCTATCTATCTAATACATATCTATCTCCCTCCACTCAGCTGAGTGTGTATGGGAACTCCTCGTGGACCTACGATGAGCTCCGAGGGCAGTGCTACCTGCACCAGTTCCTCAAGGAGCAGCCCGACTTGAACTTGAGGAGCCCACGTGTCCGCAAGGAGATGCTGGTAAGCTCACAGGACACTGCAGACACTCATCTACTCGTCTATCTCCTGGTCTTATCACCAGGCTGTGTTACGTGGTGTGGATCTCGTAACACACAAGCAGCTGTTGCGGTAATGTGCGGCGCTCCACGGATCACACATTAACTCACGCAGGGTTAATCCACAACTCGGTTACTACTACTACTACTACTACTACTATTACGGCTCACTGAACTTTTCAGACATTTTGGCATTTCGTGTATTTCTATTGATTTACTTTCATTTTATTTCAGAATATTTTGCATTTCTGGCTGGGGAAAGGTGTGGACGGCTTCCGTGTGGGGGCTGCCAAGCACCTGCTGGAGGCGGCGCACCTGCGGGATGAACCACAGGTGGATCCAGGCAGAGCACCAGTAAGTGGCCTCCTCTCGCCACCACCTGGCCCACCTGTCGCATGTTTTCCTCCGAGCCCCTCGCAGGATCAAGGTCCAGTGGACTTTTCCGCTGTAAACATTGTTACATGGACAAATGATATGGTTTTACGCTGCAAATTGACGTGTCAGAGTCCACGTTTTAATGCGCAGCGATAAAAAAAAGAGGCGGCGGTGGTGTCTTCCAGCCCCGAGCCAGATGGAGTTTAATGAGCAGCCGTGTGGGCGCCGCAGCAGCAGCAGCAGCAGAGTCCTCCATTCATCCCTCGTAAATGTCACGTTTGTCCGGTGCAGTGAACGCCTCGGCATCCCAGCTCAGCCAGAGAGAGAGAGAGAGAGAGAGAGAGAGAGAGAGAGAGAGAGAGAGCTGGCTCCAGGTATTTCTCACAGAGGAGGAGATTAGTAGTTGGGGGGTGGAAATTATTGCATAGTTTGGTGGATTAGCAAACCACTGAGATTTTTCTTTTTTTTTAAAGCGGTGTAGATGAACTCCATGGCACTGAGGTTGACCTGTTCCACAGTGCTGGTCTGGCTCACTGGTTCTCAAACTTTTTCTGGCTCAGGGCAAACCTACCATTATTTTTTTTTCATCCTCTCTTTAATTTTCTCTCTCCACAGATCGTATTTATGACATCTTCTACTCTTACATTTAGCTTTTTCTGTACATCCCCTCCGACTATAATTATTCTAACTCGATCAAATGGAAACATTGATAGAATTGGTTTCAATACATTTAAATTGATTTTCTATTTAGTGATCCCATATTAGCCCAAACTACATCACCCACACACACACCGTGTTACATTTAAGAAATAACATAAGCTCACAACACAGCCAGCTGAGAACTGACCTCTCGTACTATTTCATTTTGAGTTTTTCAGTCTCTTAAATGAGTCAATTGTTGGAATAATGTCATTTCCCAAGCCACATGGTAAGATTCCTCAGCAGCCACTTTTGGGAACACCTGGTTTAGCATCACGTCGTGGTCGTCTTGTTCCATCCTCGTCCTCCTGCTAACAGCAGCGTCTCTGAGACGCTGCTGGGAGGGCGAACCGGTCGGTCGCCTGAAAGCAAAGGATGGAAAATCCAGCTGCAGTCACGTTCACGTCTTGGTCCCTGGTGTCGTCTTCAGGAGTCTGTGATGTCAGAGTGGGACCTGCACCACGACTTCACCACCAGCCAGCTGGGTTTGCACGAGCTGCTGAGGGAATGGAGGGCGGAGATGGACACGTACAGCCGCGAGCCCGGCAGATACAGGTGCGCCCACAAGATTCACTCAGTCATTTATTTCACAGTCTTGCATGCTGGAGAATATAATAAACTTTATTGATACTCCAAGGGGGAAATTGTGGTGTTACAGCAGCAATAGATACACAGACAGTAACAGTATAAATGTCATGTGCCAAGAGCAGCAACAACATCAACAATAAAAACCTAATAAATAAGATAAGATAACAACCTGTGTGCAATTTACAGTGCTAGAGTTTTATTGGTGTGTGTGTTTGCGTGCGTGCACACTGTTGGACATAACATGCACTTTTTTTTTTAAATGGTGATTTTCTTGTCTGTGTGCAGGGTCATGGTGAGCGAGTCGTATGATCAGCAGGAGGTGGAGAAGACCATGATGTACTACAGCACGCCGCTGGTCAAAGAGAGCGACTTCCCCTTCAACTTCTACCTGCTGGACCTGCCCCAGAACCACAGCGGCCTGTGGCTCCACAGTCTGGTGGACCTCTGGATGGCCAACATGCCTGGAGGACTGTGGGCCAACTGGGTGGTAAGACCCCAACCCTATCTGACACTCAGTCCAGGTCTCAGAGCAGAACCGGAACCAAAAGACGCTGCTGCAGTTTTAAGGCTGATGAATCAATCAAATTAAACCCCAAAGCAAATAAACAGGAAGTAGAATTATTTCTCCAACACTGACCTTCTCACCGAGCCACTCGGGTCACTCAGATGCTTTGGAATGAGATCATCATTCAGTCCCGTCTGCTCTCCGACCGCTTTTCAAGGTGGGAAACCACGACAAGCCCCGCATCGCCTCGGCCGCCGGCGCCACCTACGTGCGACTGGTCAACATGCTGCTGCTGACCCTGCCGGGAACGCCCACCACCTACTACGGCGAGGAGATCGGCATGGAGAACATCGACGTGACGGAGGATCAGATACTCGACCCCATGGGGAAACTCAACGCAGTCAGTAACATTTCCATCAGCACGAGTGTGGACCACAATTTACACAGTCTATATCTATCTACCTGTCCATCCATCCATACATACATACATCCATCCATCCATACATATACATATATATATATACAGGTACTACCCGAAAAATGAGAATATCAAGTCAAAGTTGTTTTATTTTGGCGATTTAACATAAAAGATGAAAGCAACACATTTTATTGAGCCGTTCCACGCAAACTGACATCTCCAGCAGTTCCTCGCTGTAACTTTGCTGATTAAGATTTTCAGCTTATTAAAACCACAAACCCACAAACTCAGAAAATTATTATAACATTTGAGTTTGTTTTTTTTAAGCTGCAAGACCTGATCAGCAAAATGCAAAGAAATAAAAACTTGAAATATATTGATTTGCATATTATTCCTTTATATAATATGTCACATTCACCTTTTAAGTTGAATTGCAGAAATACAAAAACCTTTTCGGGATATTCTAATTTTCTGTGTAGTATTTGTATATGTATTATAAGTTTGGATACATCCTTCTAATTGAATGGTTTTTCTTTCATTTTCATGACTATCAACACTGTAGATTGACACTCACGGCACCAAAACTATGACCGAACACATATGGAACATGTATTCAACAGAATAACTGAAACCAGTTTTATATTTGAGATGATCTAGAATAGCCGCCCTTCATATAAAATATATACAACATAACATATTGAGGTGTTGAACATTTTTTTCTTTTGCCACATTAATCCTCATATCCTGCTCATGTATTTGCTGTCTTCAGTGTGTATCTACAGTGTAGATAGAAGGTAGTCAAGATAAAGTAGAAGCAGGTGTGTCCAACCTGTTGCTCCCTGGTGACCTTCTTGCTGTGCTCGTGCTGCAGAGTGCAGGTCGAGACCCTCAGCGCTCCCCCATGCAGTGGAGCCAGGAGGTCCACGCAGGCTTCAGCAGCCAGGCCAACAGCAGCACCTGGCTGCCAGTGCACCCCGACTACAAGCAAGTCAATGTGGAGGTACAGCTCAGATCTTTGCACACAAGCATGTGAACGAGGAGTTGCTCGGTTTTTAAAGCACTTTTTATTCGGTTCATCATTTTTCCCGCCCAGTGGGTTTTGAAAAGACAGAATTTGCAGTCAGGATAAGTTGACTTAACAGAACCTCCTCCTCCTCCTCCTTCTCCTCCAGCTCCAGAAGCAAGACGAGGGCTCGGTTCTGCAGCAGTACCGCTTCCTCAGCGAGCTGCGCCAGTCGGAGCTGGCCCTGCAGCGCGGCTGGTTCTGCTACGTGCACGCCGACGCCAGCGTCTTTGCCTACGTGCGGGAGCTGGACGGGCTGGACCGGGCTTTCCTGGTGCTGCTCAACTTCGGCCGGGAGGCGGCCATCACGGACCTGTCGTCGGTGGCCGAGCTGCCGGAGCGGCTGACGGTGCTGGTGGGCACCGACCGCGGCAGGGACGGCGCCACCTTGCAGAAGTCCAGCGTGGCCACGCGGGCCGGCGAAGGCCTGGTGATGCACTACTCCACCACCGCCCGCTTCCATCCCAACCACCAGCAGCGCTGCTACGTCTCGGAGAAGGCCTGCTTCTTAAAGGTCATCAACATCCTGTATAAATGCTAATGGCTGCTCGGAGAAATCACTCACATCTTCTTTTATTTCTTTTTCTAATCTCCTTTGGTGTCAAATCATGAAAAATGGAGCGCCGTCCCCGATTCTTTGTTGTTGCTGTTGCGGTTAGACGCTCGGGTAATTTTCATTTCACACGCTGACTGACAGCCGGGCTATCTCCTCCGCCTGCGCGGAGTCCTGGGCGGATCCAAGCCCAGCTCGGCGTGCAGGAACGCCAGCTGGAGGGCTTCCTGTGTCAGGAGGAGGAGGAGGGGAGGAGGAGGAGGAGGAGGAGGAGACACAACAAGCTTCCTTGTCATCCGTCTCTCTCTATCGGAAAAGTCGCAGATATGAAAAAAAAAAAAAAACACCCTTCGGTCTACGGCGTCCGTGTTGATGAGAAACTGAGAGTCGCCTTTCAAATGTAATCTTTGTCAGTGAATGTGTTGTACAAGCAGACGATTAAAACATCCGCTGAGCGTTTGGTGCAATCATTTCACACCTGGACTTTCAGACACTGAGGAAGAACATGGTGGGAAACTGCTGGAAGTTCCCGGTCTGAACAGAAAGAGCGAGTTTCTGCAACTGCATCTAGAACGCTTTAGGACGGTATTTTCTCTTTTAATGATGTGTGACTGTTCTGCCGGAGACCAAGAAGGAAAAACATAAAAAAAATAAATAAATGAAAATCTTCAGTCTTACTTAACGGTGCATTACCTGCTCCACAAAGAGCCCAAAGTCTTGAGGTCCCTGGTGATCCGTCCCGGGCTGAATGTTGACAACTATGTTCGGCGTCGGCTCACATTCTGGCGGGCAGACGGACGGACGGACGGAATGACGGACGGACGGACGGAGGTCAGCGGTGGCAAAGGAGAGAAAATGTTAACGTTTAAAAAGCAAAACTTGTTCCTTAATTCATCGCATCTCATTCCGAGTCCATTCACTCGTCCTCATTGTCGGTTTTCAACTCCGCTCGCTCGCTCCCATCTGATAGGGACCCCTCCTCCTCCTCCTCCTCTTCCTCCGCCTCCTCCTCCCCCCCTCCCCCGGCACTGACCCCGCCCCTCGCCGTCCCCGCGGCCCTCGCCGTTACACAGGCGCGGGTCTTGACCTTGACAGCTCCCAGTCTGTGGCGTCTAATCTCTGCCTCTGATACACTATCTCCTCACCATGCTAATGGAGCTGCGGCGCTCGGCCCGCGTGTCCATATGCCATCAGCACTTTATCAAAGGGCCTCCGGAGAACACAGCCGGTCCGATTAGGGAGCCGTCGACGCGCACGCCGGCCCGGATAATGCGTGTATGGACAACAGAAAAAGTGGGGGGTGGGGGATGGAGCAGGGGGCTGGGGGGGTTGATAATGCGTGCATTAGAAACGAGAAGAGCAGAGGAGGAGGAGGAGGAGGAGTAGGAGGCGGAGAGGGAGACGGGTGTAAAAAGGAGTAGCGGCAATGTGCTGAAGGCAGATTATAAGTGAGAGGGGGAGAGAGCCCGTCCAGGGGGGACCAGAGCAATTAGCCCAAACACACACACACACACACACACACACACACACACACACACACACACACACACACACACACACACACACACACACCCGGTGTACACCACAAGGTGACCTCTGCCGCTTGTTTGTGGCTGTGAACTTCAGACTGCTGTTAGCGGCTCCCCCAGGACGGGCAGCAGAGTGACTCCTCTGCCGGGAGTCGACCCGGCCCAGTGGTGTCGCCTCTCTACCAGATACGCAGCTGCACGACGTAGAACCGCCAGGAAAGGTCCAGAATGACGGTGCAACCACTGCGTGGTTCTGTTTCTAGACACTTTGCCGTTTAATATATGATGAAGAGGAGGTTTTATGTTCTGGTCTGTCCGAGAGTGTCAGCCATGGCTTTAGTGTCGCTTCAGAGAACTGATCGGTGTTTGCTGAAACTTTATTCTTTTATATACATGTGTTCATTTTTTATTTATTTATTATTTTTTCCTTAATTTTCACAAATTTGTCTCGTGACTGCTGTTCGTGAGGTAAGTCAAGTCCAACTGGAAATGACTGTTAAATATGTTGTGTAGCTGATCATACATTAGCATTTAGACAGTGACATCACCATCAGTGGGACGCTGGATACTTAATGCATTACTGAGCACGGTGGGTCTTATGTTGTGTTGTTTTGAAGCAGCTGCGGCTGGACAGATGTGTGCGAGGCTGGAGTGTTCCCTCTAGAATAAACTTTTTTTGCGCACCTGACTTTGCCGTGGTGGCACCGTGGGTCCGAACGGCCTCCTTCAGCTTCTCCGTGTACCTGAGAACCCCCGGCAGAGGGACCCGGGCGTCGGCGCTGTAGGCCGTCAGCATGATGGACGGGTAGCGCTGGTTCAGTGCCGTCGACAGGGAGGCAACGTTAGAGAGTCTGAACACGTCTGCGCTGTTTCAACTGCTCCTCCTGCCTTTCATCCCACCTGAGCGGCGATGTTGCTGAGGGGGCAGTAGGAGGAGATGGCCAGCCTGTGTTGTGGGTTCGCCGCCGGGTCGCCCCACTCCTCCCGGTCCTCCAGCGTGAGGGGCAGACTGGGATCCTGCAGGGTTCCCAACACGTCCAGGAAAGGAGCCTGGAGGTCAAGAAGCCAGCAAACACTGAGGATGTTGTGCAATGATGGTATGATTGGACGGAGGAGGAGATGGAATATTTTTTTTTGCAAGTCATCAAAGAGAAAAATACAACAACAAACATTCTCGTCAAATCTTGACCCTCGATTTAGTTGTTAGTGGGACATTATTACTCTGTCAAACTCTGTTAGTACATCCTTACAACGAACCTGCAGAGAGACGGCCCTCATCAGGTGCGGGCGGCTGTTGCACAGCGCCCCCACTGGCACGGCCCCGGCGCTGCAGGCTGTCAGCGCGGCCAGAGACGGAGAGGAGACTCCTGAGGAGAAGAGGAAGAGGAGGCAGGCGGCGAGGTCGTCCACTCCTCTGGGCTTCCGCTCCACTCGGGCTTCTCTGTGCCAGGCGAGGCCTCGCTCTCCTCCACCTCTGGGAGGCGCACACACACACACACACACACACACACACACACACACACACACACACACACAGTGCACAGGTTCAGCTCAACCTGCAAGCTGACCTTCTCCCTCCCGCTGCTGCTGCTCCATGTCAACGTGACCTGAGCAGTGACCTGATGTGGCAGTAGGCCAGAGCCCAGCCTTCATCCACAAGCAGCCTTTTCTCTGGATGGAACTCCATGTCCAGGTCCCGGCCGTACGCCCCGTACACGTGGACCAGCAGCGGAGCTCCTTGCAAAGCCTGCAGAGGAGCTTTGTGGACGAGCGTGATGGGCACTGAGGAACCGTCCTGCCGTGGGGAAAATAGAGAAATCACCAAGTATGACACTCTTTCAAAGTTGCTTTGAACATTTATCATTCATCGAACAAAACTGAATCTTATGACAAAAAAGGTGAATCTCTCCCTGTGTGTGTGTGTGTGTGTGTGTGCGTGTGTGTGTGTGTGTGTGTGTGGCTTGTGAAGTTTGCTCCTACTTCGCTGGGGGCCTCCAAGCGTGTCGTGCTGTAATTTCCCCGGTTTTCTGGGAAGCTCTTGTCTCCGGTGCCTGACATAAGTATTCCTTCCTCGGGGTACAGACAGTACGGCACCGGCGAGTGCGCCGGAGATGAAAGTAGGAACTCAAAGACATCCTGACGGTCGGCTATGCTGCATCTCTTCACTTGAAAGGCGCAGGCCCAGGGGGGCAGCTGGGAAAGCACGGACATTTAATACTCAGAAGGCAGCTAAAGCGTCGGAAAATGAACATTAATAACTGCAGTGGGCCGCGCCGACCTGTGTGCTGCGCACCTCCTCCGGGTTGGTCAACGAGACGGTCGTCAGGACGAGTTCTCCTGCTGGGACTCGTGCGACCAGCACACAGTGGTTTCCCACCACGTCCATGTCCTTGATGGTGGTGCCGGGCTCAGGGGTGAACAGGGGCACCCATGAGGTCATGTAGGGCTCTGAGAGGGGGGCCTGCACCACCTGGGGGGGGGGAAGTGGGACACACGCACACACACACACACACACACACACACACACACACACACACACACACACACACACACACGGATTAGTCTTCCAGCAACAATTTGCTAAATTTTCAAGTATTTAGGCCCCATGTTAATTATAATACAAATGTTGAATTTTAATTTTAATTTTTAATTTGATTTCATTTCCTTATTGTATATTAATTAATATAATTTTCCGTCTTTTTGCACTGTTTTAGCAAATTTCCCCACAGTGGGATTAATAAAGGCATTCTGTTCCTTTCTATTCCATTCTATTCCATTGCATGAAGTTCCTCCGGACTTCCTTAAAAGAACAAGGACTCATGTCCGATAAACTGCAGCAACAAAATAAGCCGTTTGAGGGGCGTTGGAGCTGTACCTGATATTCCTGCCCTGGGCCGGTACTGGCCAGAATAATCAGCCGCTCTCTCCAGTGCTCCACATGGTACAGGAGGTCCGGCCGGCGCGGCTGAACCAGTAGAGGCTCCAGGCTGGGCGCCGTCACATCGACCAGCCGAACCTCCGAGGCGCTTCTGCTGCTGCTGTTGATGCTCAGCAGCCGCCGATCCCTGGTCAGGGCGACCTCGGCAAACACGCTAGGAGAGATGTTCTCATCAGTGCTACAGCTGGAGCAGCAGCAGCAGAAGCAGCAGAAGCAGCAGCAGAAGCAGCAGCAGAAGCAGCAGCAGCAGCAGAAGCTCCAAAGATGCATTCAGTCACACTTACTCGGGCCGTGCCTCCTCGTGCACTGAGCTGATCTTGCTCCCACTGGTGGTCAGGTCCAGGCGGAACACCCTTCGGCAGCTGAGGCCCTCCAGAGTGGTGTAGAACAGGACCTCGTCTGTGGCCCACTCTGGCCGCACAGACACACAGCACACGTTATTGAGTGTCTGCTACAGGAAAACAGTGGTTCAGAGTGGAGACCTACCAAAGCTGAGGACCTTCTGCAGAGTAAACACAGTGCGGGGGGCCTCCAGAGGAAGAGGGTCTCTGAGCTTTACAACGACGCACCTGTCAAAAGGAACATTTGAGAGCTTAAAAATGTATTTCCGCAAAATAGCGATGAAAGAACAGAGTGTTTCTGTGTTTTTTTTGCGATGATCAAATTTCCACCTCGGCTCTGTGCAGTGACGGCTTTTAACTGTGGCGGCGAGATGCTTCTCCTGTGGGGACAGACGGATTCTCTGGACCGTCCACTGACGCCGCTGCTCAGCTGTGTCACCCTCAACAACCAGTTCTAGATTCAGCACCTGCTCTGACTTCCTCTCACCTACAATCAGAGAGGAAATGTTCATTTCGAGTTGGAGTTCAGCCGTTTGTTTCCCTGCCAATGGATCATCAAGATAATCATCTTCCTCCTACCGTGTCTCTTGTCCGCTCTGTAGATGCCATCGCCTTCTACGAAATACACATGCTGCTGTCCAACAACCTGTCAAGGGTGTGAAGCAACATGTGAGAGGTGAGTTTAACAGGTTCCGTGTAGTGAAAGCGGGAGAAGTGCCACTCTTACCAATGAGTGATCCGGTACGTTGGAGAACCTTTTGTATGCTGCCCTTAGCCTCCTCTCCAAATCCCTCTTCAGGGGTTCATATCTCTGTAGTCCAGAGTTCGGAGTATTAGTTGAGGAGTCCGATGCAACCTAATTTAAAATAAATAAATAAATAAATAAAAATATATATATATTTTTAATGTGCAAGTTGTCAATGAATTCGCTTGTACGGAGCTACCGCTCGTGAGAGTGAATGAGAAACTTTTTTCTTGATGTCCTCACCGACACATGCCGTCGCTGGGCGAACCGAACCCACGCTGGCCTTTTGCAGGAGAACCTCTGGAGCCTCAGCTGAGGTGCAGCAACGACACGAGCCGATGCACGCACCAGGGACGTCAGAAAGGTCATTGCAGATGTATCACGGCTTCGACACCAGCGTGCGTGGGGACAATAAAGCTCTAATTGATATTTATTCAGCGCGTCCTTCTCTGTCGTCTCTGCAGTGTCTTCGCCGCCATGAAACACGATTTATATTATAAAGTATTACCAACACAACAATAACAGCGCCGTTTTCTGTCGCTGGCTGTCATCAGGGGAACCATGTGCATCGGTTTCCGAAACAAAACTGGCCGGCTGTGACGTTGCAAGGACGGCCAGACCAATGTAATCAAACGCAGATGGATTTAACAGTCTGCCGTACGGCGAACTCAGATCGACTATTTCGACTATCTTTTGTTATGCCTTGAACGGCACAAAGTGTACGGAAGAAGCACATGTCCATTGTGAATGCATCAAGTGATACAGCCAAGTGATGTTTGTGATCTTTTCTACGTCGATTTAGCCCACAAACAGATTATTTTTGTTGTTTATTTTCTCGTTTCTCTCGTGTCTTTGTAAAAACATTGACGTTTAAGACGTTTTTAAATGGATACGATGGAGACGAACGTTTCAACAGAGAAGACAGAGTCGCCTTCGCCTCTGATTAAACACGTTAATGAAGACACCTGCTTAGAAAACACAACTCGAACCCCTCCGGAGGATCGTTGCGGTACTGCCGATGTCGCGAAGGCCAGGTGGACTCTCCTCAGACAGGTGACGTTTGCCTGACAGACAATACCTCCTCACCCTGGCTTGTGTTGCTAGATTGATTGATTTGTGCCGGAAGAGGTGTTTCTTCTTCGTCGCTGGGAAACAAAAACGAGATGACAACAGTCTCCCTACGCCCACGGTCTGTCTGCCTTTGGATCACTGCACTCCAACTGTACTCCACGCATGCACTGTGTGATCTACAGGGCGCTCATTTACAGCATTTACAGCCCAACACGGTGGGAATAAGGACTGTGACAATCAGTTCAGTATCTTCATTAAACGGAAGCCTGCACATTAAAGACCCGGCTTGGTTGAGAATGCACAAGAGACGGTCACCTCACAACTAGAAGTTGTAGTATTGTGTCAATAATTTGCATGTCTTGCCAGAAAAATCCTCAATTAATTTAATGTTTTATGTTTGCTTTGTAAAAACAAATTCCAATGAATAAAAGTTAAAATGAAAGTGTTAAATTAATGTATATTTAAAATAGTTTATTGTTATTAAACTTTGAGCATTAAAGTTATGACTAAATGTTTTTTTTTTTTAATTTAATTAGGCAGTTCAATCCTTCTGTCTCTGACAAGTTATTATTTTATGTTTCAAACTCTAACTTAAACTTCAGATGTAAATTGTTGAAAATGGACCCTGATAAAAAAAAAAATTACTTCTTAGTGGATGAATGACAAAATTCACTCTTATATTTTTTTTCTTATTATTTTTTTTGCTGCCTCTCCCTTGACAGGTTCTGCGACAGAAGCAGGTGGACAGTCCTGAAGTCCAGCAGGTGTCCGTCCGCAGATTCTCCACCTTTGACCTTTTCACCAGAAGGCCTGCAGCAACACAGGACAGTACCACCGACGGCCAGTGGGTGGAGTACACAAGTGTCTTCTCTCCTGAGTACTCTGCCTTCCTCATGTAAGGGTGCACCATTGCATTATAACAACAATAAGGAATGGGGCTACATTACATATTAATACAGAAGATATTACACATACAGATATTTATTCATTTGTATGCAAACTACATGCAGTGTAATTTGTAGTAGTGTAGTTTCCCAATTTGGGATCAATAAAGTACATCTATCTATCTATCTATCTATCTATCTATCTATCTACCTATCTACCTGTCTGCCTGTCTGCCTGCCTGCCTGCCTGCCTGCCTGCCTGCCTGTCTGTCTGTCTGTCTGTCTAAGCCTGTTCTAACCTCTGTCCTCTCTCTCAGGGACGACCTGGGGCCCCTCAGAGTCAGCGAAGTGCTCAACAGCTTTGACAACACCGGCAACGTCTGTGAGTACACACCTCAAGTTGTTCCATGAAGGCTGGCTGTTAGCAGTGTCAGTGTGCAGTGAGGCGTCTGTGATGTCAGAGTTTTTATTTTTTTTATTTTTTTGGTGCTACTTCCTGTCTTTGGTCTCATCCTGACAACGATCTACGCGGAGATGAAGGTCAAGGTTAATGACACGGAAACTTCCGTGGTGAAGCCTGGAGGCTTCACTTTATGGCTGTATTGATCCTCTGCTCGCCAATAAGGCAAAGTTACCTGAGGTCAACATTTTGACTGAAGGTAACATTAAAATGTTTTTCTCATCATCGGAAAAACCTTTTCGTGGCATCTCGGGGAGTCACATCCATCTGTGTGTAGACGGAGCAGAGCGTGTGGCCCTCATAGGTGCGTCTTAAAAATCTGTTCATGAAGTCGATTCACACCTAATGGCACTGATGAGATGTTTTAATAGCTGAATTTTGGCTTGTTTTCGGTCATTTTGTTTTTCTTCTTTATTTATTTATTTATTTTTAACAAAAACCAGAGTGATATCAGGCCTTTGTCACTGTTTTCTAATATTTTCTTTATTTAAACAAGGATATTGGATTATAAAACATTTTAATTTTGGAATATGTGTCCTCAAATTGGTCCACTCCAGACTGCAACACACACACACACACACACACACACACACACACACACACACACACACACACACACACTTCCTCAGTCTACCTCTCCTCCAAACCTTTATCCTCTTTCATCCGTCCTCCCCCCTGGCCCCCCCGCACCCCCTCCCCCCTCCCCCAGCCCCTCCCCTCCCTCCCAGCTGGAGCCGTGCTCGGCCAGATGGGTAACCGAGTTCCTGACTCGGCCGGTGGATTAGCACAGCCGGAGACCAGAGCACAGAGGAGGGGAGAGGAGAAAAGGGAAAGAAGGGGAGATGGTGGGTGGGCATGCCAGAGGTGGGACCGTGTGTGTGTGTGTGTGTGTGTGTGTGCGTGTGTGTGTGTGTGTGTGTGCGTGTGTTTAAGGAGGTGATCCAGCTCCCTCCTGTTCTCCATCTCATGTTTGGGACTAGTAATGCGTGAGATCAATTAGGATTGGTTGAGAGGATGCTCTGAAAGGCCCAGAGGTGACCCTGTCACAGCTCTGGGCCATATTTTCCAGGGTGGGACTCAGAGAAGCCTCCTGAACAAACACAGACACATACCGAGCCCGCGTGCGCTTTCTAACCACCATGCGCCGCCGCAGCCGCTACTGCACATCTGCAGAATCTGCACAGTGGCGCTAAATTTATTATGGCTCGCCATCACACCCTTGACACCGCTCCTGCTATCTTGATAATCCCCCACCCCAACCCCTGAGGTGTGGACAAGCCCAAATCCTGGGGGTCCTCGTCCTCCTGAATAGCAGGCTAAAAAGCCCCGGCCGGATTAGCCCACCGCCTCTAAAATGTGTGGACTCAGCTCAAAATTGCAGACCCCCCCTCCCCCGCCGCCTTCCACTCACACCCCCCCCCCCCTCCCCCCAGCCCCTCCTCTCAGCGTGAAGCCTCTCTCCAGCCCATTGTGTCTGTTCCACCACTGTGCACGTATGTGAACAATATGTTGTTTCTTAAGGCGACGCTAAGCTGGAGTCAATGGCTTCATTTGAAGATCAGCGAATCAGGAAATAAGTCTCAATCAGGATGTTTAATGCAGATGGATGGAGCGGCCTGGTTATGACACCGAGGATGATCAGAAGGAGGTGGAGGAGGAGGTGGAGGAGGAGGAGGAGGAGGACACACTGCTTTTTAATATTCAGGGTATTAGGCGGCTCTTTCCAGTATCAAACCTCTGGTTTTAGTGTTTTTTCGAGGGTCAAGGGGGCCGAAAAGACAAAAAGTGACATTTATAGCACCGTAAAATCCACGATAACCTCGACTCAGATCATTAGGCGACAAACAAAGCACGTTCAGAACACTGCAATCAATCACATCAAAGAATCAGGTCAGGAGGCAAAAAGCAAAGCATGCAACCCCAATCAATAAAAACACACTTTTGCATCTGCTGTTTTATACACTGGTGCAACACACACTCACCTGTTTGCTCATAACGAGGCACCCTGACCCCCCCCCCCGGCCCCCACCCTCTCCTACTGCCCCCGGTGGCCACTCTGAAGTCAGGGGACGGCGCGGTCACATACATTCGAACGAAATCGATGAGCACTTAAGAAGCGGCTTTAGCCACCAGGGTATCGGGGGTTCACTTTGAACATTTTGAACTCTGAACTTCCAACCCGACCGACCGACCCCCCCCCCCCCTCGCCAGCCGACAGCGGGGGCTTGTAGCTGTAAGAGAGCTTTGTTGTTTGGCTTTGTTTGGGAGGGTTAGAGGTGGGATTGGCTCCTTGTCTCCTGCTCAGGATCAGGATTTTAGGACACAATAACGGCCCTGGGCTCGGTTGACCAAGAATGCATCAGAGGAAGTGCGTGCATGTCTGTGTGTGTGTGTGTGTGTGTGTGTGTGTGTGTGTGTGTGTGTGTGTGTGTGTGTGTGTGTGTGTGTGTGTGCTGGAGAGGGTTTAGACAGCGCTTGTTGACATTGCGGTGCTTTCGCTAAGAGCGGCGGTCAGAACGTGAGGCGACGATAGAGACGATGCAAACTGGCGGTTGGTCGTCCGGCTCGCCGCCTGCAGAGGAGTTAAGATGAGAATCATTAAAGGCAAAGCCCTTCCCGCTCAGGACTTTCCCTCTGTGTGTGTGTGTGAGTGGGTGGGTGAGTGCGTTTGTGTGTGTGTAATCAAGAGCCATCCATCCATATAAAGCCTAATAGAGCCTTCTTCACTACAGCTGTCATTGTGTGAATGGCTACTCGCCTTTCAGCCTCTCAGTCGTCCCGATTATCTCCGACAGACTTCACCTATCACCCCTGCTGGTAAATACTATAAGCCCAGAATGTGTGAGTGTTGTCGGAGAAAAGAGATGGAGACGGGCGGGGGAGGGGGGTGGGGGGCGGGGGTGGTGAGAAGCGGGGGAGGAGGGGGGTTGTTAGCTGGTCATCTGTGTGCGTGCGTGTATCTAGCAGGAGAGATACATAAATACCCTCCTAAATAAGCCGTCAGTGGCAGCACATGACAGCTGTGTGTTCCTGTCACTTCCTGTTGCTGCTTTGTGTGTGTGTGTGTGTGTGTGTGTGTGTGTGTGTGTGTGTGTGTGTGTGTGTGTGTGTGCGTGTGTCCAGTGTGATTTAATGTGCCGCACTTGTGACTAAGTGTTTCTAGCTTGTACTTGAGGTGTGTGTGTGTGTGTGTGTGTGTGTGTGTGTGTGTTGTAATAGGTGCCCCCCGTTGCCTCCCCTTGTGCCAAGCCTTTAGCAGAGCGCTGTTTGCATAATTATGCTAATTTATTGTGCCATAGTGCTAATTAGACCTTGTTAGACAATGGAGCTAGACTGGGAACTGGCAGACACACACACACACACACACACACACACACACACACACACACACACACACACACACAGACTGTTGTGTCAGTGACAAGGTTTGCGCCCCCCCTCTGCGACGGTTGCGTCGCTCCCTGCGGAAAACGTTTCCCCCCACCAGCGCCGACCTGCTGGAGCGACGCTGAACTGAAGCAAATGCACCTGAACTCCATGGAAGACTTGAAGGTGAACGAGCTCTCCCAGAATCGACATAAATAAACAGTCCAAACATTTTCATATTTCAACGAGGGTCCTGAAGCTTCCCTCCAGTGCGCCGCCAGCCGCCGTCTGTCTAAACATTCAAATCTCAGTTTTAGTTTCGATTCAATCCAGGATTCTTCTTTCAATTAAAAAAATATGAGTTCAACATTAATGCCTCTGTAGTAATACCAGTGAGAATATGATTAATATAATTATTAGGGGCTGACCTCACTGCACCCCACTGTGAGGCCAGTCCACGACCAGTGTGCCACTTTTCATCCGTAACAAACAAACAAACAAATAAATAAGAACTCTGAAGAATTAACTGATAACTCCCCCATTTGAAATGTTCCAATTTAATCAGCCGTGATAAAAATACATTTCTGCTTGTGTTTTCGCCTCTCAGACAAGAAACACACAAACGCTGCGCGACGTGCGAAGCCCTTTTTCTCCTCCGCTGCCACCGCCGTTGTTTCCCAGTCGATAGTTTGAGCGCTAAACACAAAAGGACAGTCGCGCGGCGAGCGGATGCAGCCTTCACAGTGTGTGCAGCTTGTGTATCCTGTGCTTTGTCAGGAGGTGCGTGTGCATGTGTGTGTGTGTGTGTGCGTGTGTGTGCGCGTGTGTGTGTGTGGAGCCGGAAAGGAAAAGCGTGTGCGGGACTTGAGTGGCCGGAGGGCACGTTGAAAGAGTTGCTGGTTGACTTAATTGAAAGTAATTGATTTTCTCGTGGCGTCCTCGCCTGCTGCCGCCGCTCCACCACCGGAGGAGCCAGCGAGCGAGCGAGAGAGCGAGCGAGCGAGAGAGCGAGCGAGCGAGCGGGGACTCGCCCCGAGTGCCGTCGGCCGACGCTGAAAGCTTCCTGACACTTGAGAAGTAAACAGTGGCGGCGCTGCGTCTCAGCCCAGCGCGCATTTACGCAGGCCAGGATGCAAATGCTGTGCACACACACACACACGCACACACACACACACACACACACACACACACACGCTCATGTGCGTGCATGAAATCCCCCGCAAGTCCACCAACACCTCTGCTGCTCCAAATCATCACATACTTTTGCCTCCTTAAGTGCAGCAACACTCAGCGTAGCGCCGTCCCCGACCGTGCACTGCCACCACTCTTCTCCTTTAATCCCCCTCTTCATCTTCCTCCTCTACTGCACTTTTTAAAATGCTAAACTGCAACCGCATGGTACGGACAGCAGTTGCTGCGCTACCAAATGCACATCCCAGTGTTGCTCTCTGACTAAAGATGGGTTGGCCAGCCGCTGAGAGTGCGTCGAGTCTTCCGCACCTCTGTACCATTTCTGCAATGCAACTGCAACCAGCGATTTCTCATACACTTCCATACACACGCACACTTCCGCCCTTTCTGCTGCATGACTGATTTGGAGTGCGTTGTGGCTATTTGTTGCAGTGTGTGTGTTGCAGCTGTTTGTTGCAGTGTGTGTTGCAGTGTGTGTGTTGCAGTGTGTGTGTTGCAGTGTGTGTTGCAGTGTGTGTTGCAGTGTGTGTTGCAGCTGTTTGTTGCAGTGTGTGTTGCAGTGTGTGTGTTGCAGTGTGTGTTGCAGTGTGTGTTGCAGCTGTTTGTTGCAGCTGTTTGTTGCAGTGTGTGTGTTGCAGTGTGTGTTGCAGTGTGTGTTGCAGTGTGTGTTGCAGCTGTTTGTTGCAGCTGTGTGTTGCAGCTGTTTGTTGCAGTGTGTGTGTTGCAGTGTGTGTTGCAGCTGTTTGTTGCAGCTGTGTGTTGCAGTGTGTGTTTGTTGCAGTGTGTGTTGCAGTGTGTGTTGCAGCTGTTTGTTGCAGCTGTGTGTTGCAGTGTGTGTCGCTCCACTCCAGGTTCTTGCAGTGCAGATGTCAAACCCGTGCAGCATTTCATTGTCAAACACTGCTGCAGACACTTGTGTACGTTAGGGGAGGGTTGGCAACTGTGAACATACGCTGCACTTCCCACTGTGTGGCACACTGCTCAGTGTCGCTGCACTACAACCCTCCAAGCACCAGGTATTGCTGCTGCTGCTGCTGCTGCTGCTGCTGCTGCCGATGCTCTTTAGCCTGCAGTTTCTTTCTTTGCTTGATGATGTTTGTGTGTGTGTGTGCGTGCGTGCACACGCGTGCGTGTCGCATACGCGCGCACGATTACCAGTAAGCGGTGTGGGGATTAAGTTGAGGAAATGAGTAGAGCGTTAAAGAGTGCGTCCCTGCCCAGTGCTCTGGCATTGTCAGCGCTGCTAATACTCAGCTAATTACAAGGACATAGTTTAACAGCAGAGTTCAGTCCATAACCCCCCACCCCTCCCTCCTCGCCCCCTCCTGCCCCTCCCTTTCTTAAGTTACCCCCTCGCCCCAGGATTAGGCCATGAAATAAAGGGGTGGGGGGTGAGGTGGGGTGAGGGGTGTGTGGGGGGGGGGGGGTGAAGGA
>NW_027466139.1:930000-957500 GCF_046127955.1 Nelusetta ayraudi | reverse complement strand
GAAAGGGAGAGGGAGAGAGAGAGGGAGGGAGGGAGAGACAGAGAGAGAGAGAGGGAGAGAGAGAGAGGGGGGGCAGTCATCTGGGACTCTCTGTCTGTCTGTCTGTCTGTCTGTCTGTCTGTTTGAGAGAGAGAGAGAGTGTGTGTGTGTGTGTGTGTGTGTGTGTGTGTGTGTGTGTGTGTGTGTGTGTGTGTGTGTGTGTGTGTGTGTGTGTGTGTGTGTGTGTCTGGTCAGTGAAGGTAGAGGTCCTTCAAGGCGACGGGGCGTGAGGAGAAAAAATGTGCATGAATAGCATTGAGAATAAACATAAAGATAAACTGCTTTGACATACAAACTTATCTATTTAACACATCCTATTCAAATCTGATACGTTTGTTTTTGGTTCCTAAATGTTATAGGTTTGTTCACACACACACACACACACACACACACACACACACACACACCCCCAGGGGTCAGTAGAGAGAGAGAAGGGAGAAGTGAGGACAGAGTCTAATAGCGATATATCATTACACTGTTATATGTGTAATCTATTGTGCTGCCATTGAACGGCAGCAGCATGAGTTTGGCAGTAGGCCACACACACACACACCACACACACACACACACACACACACACACGCACACACAGCCAGGCATGCTGTGCCTCCAGTGGGGCAGTAATAGATGGTGTGAGTGTATTAGTCGCTGCAGTCCAAGTGTTAAGTGCTGGCCTGGTGTGTGTGAGATCGATGACACCCGGGCGGCCAACTCATCCTCACACACACACACACACACACACACACACACACAGGCGCTGTGACACATATCCTGAGGTCAGGGGTCACAGGCAAACACACAGACACAGACACCCCCCCCCTCCCCTTCCCCCTCACTTTCTACGTCTGTATGGATGTATAGATACGCCAGTGTATCAGTTATGAGGCTGTTCCACACACACACACACACACACACACACACACACAGGCATCCAGCGTCCAGTGGGAGGGGCCTGCTGCCGCTGTCGGGCGCCAGCACTGCGTCGATACGGTGGCAGCGCGCTAATGCCCCTGCTGCACGCCGCCCCGCCGCCCTCAGGGACCATTACAGCCACTGGGGCACTCACACACACACACACACACACACACACTCACACACACACACACACACACACACATACGCGACAACTTTCAGCCGGGTGACGGAGGTGTGCATGTCATGTCTGCTGATAGCAACGCTAGCTGCGTTTCCATCACCCCTAGCATTGCGCATAATGCTAAACATGGCAATAAACGCTGGTGATGGAAACAGCTCAACTTGGAACAACCTCTCAAGTATGGCTGAAAGGTTTTGAACTGAAAGTTCGCCAACATTTTTTGGTCATTTAGGTTTCCTGCCTCAATATCCCCGTTCGCCGACCCAGAATAAAAATCAATACAAGGTGAAGCAATGATGAAGAAAACGATAATAAATGAACGCAGTTTTCACTGAACCGTTAAATGAAGGAAACTCTTCACACCGGTCGAGGCTCTCAGTGGTTCTACTGCGGGGAACTGCTGCAGACAGACTATATGCACATCAGCCTGTTGTGGTGGTGGTGCGCCAGTGCATTCTGTCCCCCCCCACTGCAGGATCTCGAGTGGCGCCGGTGCCGCAGTCGTTCAGCCAAACCGACGCCTGCAGGCATCGGCTCTGTTTGTTCAGTTTTCAAATTGTGTTTGTGATTAAGTCAAATCAGCCAGTGTTTGACCTGAAGTCACACAGTGTTTAGCCTTTAGCATGAGAAGCTCTGTATAAAAGCACTTTAAACAGAAGAAAAACCAAACAAAAAGTAAAGAATGATACTGCACTGGAAAAATATAAAATATGAAAAATATATATTGTGTAGTTTGCCAATTTGGGATCCATAAAGTACATCTATTCTGTTCTATTCTCTCTCTCTCTCTCTCTCTCTCTCTCTCTCTCTCTCTCTCACTCTTTGCTGTTGGTGGCTGTTTGGCCTTGTACTTAGGTAAAGCCAGGCCCCGAGCTAAATGCTAATGCTACCACATGCACAATATTTACCTGCCGCAGAAACAAACAAGTGCGAAGAGGATTTTTCCCAATTAGAACTTTTAAGACTCTGTTCATTTAAATGTTGAAAGAAGAAGTTTGCCGACTGTTTTTTTTTTTTTTGCTGTAATTCCGAGAAAGCGGCCTCGACTCCCGAGAATATGAAAACCCTGCAATGTTTCTGGCGCCAAAGCAGCTGCGCTTGAGTTGAAATAACATAATGTGCCCCAAGGAGCCGGAGCAGCAGCGCTTTAATAAGGAATGGGATTGATCCTCGTGTGCGGCCGTGTGTGTGTGTGTGTGTGTGTGTGTAATATTAATCTTATCCCACAGTCGCCTGCTTTTATCTACAGTAGCAGATTGACTGAAAACATTGAGTTAATAGACGTTTGAAGAAATATTGCCCAATAGCTTTTTTTTGATCTCATTGTGTCCTTTGTTTTCACGGCTGTCAGCAGTATAGCAAAAAAAATAAAAAAATAAAAAAAACAAAACCTGAGAACTCAAGTACGGTTTTGTTCCATTATTGATTGATCTGCTCTCTGCGGATTCCACAACAGACTGGCGACTCGAGGGAGCCTTTTGTTTTGTTGGCTTAGCAAAATTAAAGTCATTCCCCGAGCTCGACACGCGGCTACATTAGGGAGGAAGAAAAAAAAAAAAAAAAAAGGAGCGTTTAACAAGAGTCGATACGGCTCACGCACACTGCTGGAGAATAATGAGCGTCGTTAAAAGGTCCCGCATTACGCTAAGCTGACTTTGTTTTCATACAGTAATCGCTGTCTGTGTTCCGTCCAAGTACAGCGCTCGTTTGTTGCTGATGTCACAGAGGGCGCCGATACCGCTCCCAGGTCGGCGACAAGACAGCAGGAGATCTGTAGAGTTTCATGCGTGAATGAATGGAATGAGGGACATAAGAAGTGATGATTGATTGATTGATTGATTGATTGATTGATTGAAGTTTACTTTGAACATACAGAATAAAAAACAAAAGCAAAAAAGAGGAAACTCGGAGGAACTGAAGGGGAGGGGTGTGAGAAAGACGGAGGGCACGTAGAAGCAGAGAATGAGTTGGGAGGATGAGCTCAGTGTCGAGAGAGAGAGACAGACATTCGGAGAGAGAGAGAGTGAGACAGAGACATTCAGAGAGAGAGAGATTCAGAGAGAGCGAGAGTGAGAGAGAGACATTCAGAGAGAGAGAGATTCAGAGAGAGCGAGAGTGAGAGAGAGACATTCAGAGAGTGAGAGAGTGAGACAGAGACATTCAGAGAGAGAGAGATTCAGAGAGAGCGAGAGTGAGAGAGAGACATTCAGAGAGTGAGAGAGTGAGAGAGAGACATTCAGAGAGAGAGAGAGTGAGAGACATTCAGAGAGTGAGAGTGAGAGACATTCAGAGAGAGAGAGTGAGAGAGAGACATTCAGAGAGAGAGAGAGAAGGTGTGTGTGGTGGGAGGGGCACCTTGAGAGAGACAGAGAGGCAGAGAGACGGGTCCTGACAGCAGTACAGGCAGCTACCTACAGATTTGCCTGCATCAAATCCAGACGCCCGCGGGCATCGTCACACACGCAAACAAACACACACACACACACACACACACACACACACACACACAGACACACGCGCGTGTGCGCACGCTGACACACAGCGCTCAGCCATCAGCGCCAGGCCCAGTGTTGTTTAATCCAAGCTGACTTGCACTCCACAGAAAAAGCAAATTCACTTCCACTCACCGTCTGCAGGACGACGCTCTCCACACAAATGGCAGCGCTTTAAATCACCCTGCTTGCCTGTTGTGTGTGTGTGTGCATACATGTGTTGGTCTGTGTGTGTGCATGGCGCCTGTGTGTGTGTGTGTGTGTGTGAGACTCTTAGCATGCATAGAGACTCAGACTCCAGCTCCTGTTTTTATAGTTTTTGATGATTTTTTTGTTGTTGCTGTTGCACTAGTGTGTGTGTGTGTGTGTGTGTGTGTGTGTGTGTGTGTGTGTGTGTGTGTTTACATGTATTGGCGGTGACAGGCTCTTGAGCGGTCCCCCCTTCACTGCGTGACAGGCAGATAACTGGGCTGCTCTGCTCCCTATTGTTTGGGGGCTGTCATCAAACCGTGCTCATAGAGCCAGTTATACTCTGCTCCTGTGTCTGTGTGTGTGTGTGTGTGTGCGTGTGTGTGTGCGGGCGGGCTAAAAAGAGTTTGTCCTGTATTGTTTATTCTAATTTTTGCACTCATCCCAGCTAATCCCTGCCTGCCTGCCTGCCTGCCTGGCCGGCTGTTGCTGGCCTGGTTTTGTGTGCTAAGGAGTTGTTTTTGAAAAAGCAAAGCGTGAAAACAAAGCAACGAGGCAAACAGGTGTCGATCCGCGCGTACAAGTGCGTGTTTGATGTGTGTACCTGCGCCACCGGCGGGGCGGAGGGGCCGGGCAGCCATTGTGTGGCTGGTGTGATCGTCGCTCTACTGTACTCTGCTCTCCTCTCCATTGTTATCTGACTTGTCATTAAGCCCTTGTTGGCCGCTCCAAATGGGCCCGAGTGCTTGTTAGGCGCCGCGCTGTCATTTGTTAAGAGGGAATAGGTGAGGCGAGCGGCAAATACACACACACACACACACACACACACACACGCACACGCGCGCGCCGACACACACACACTCGCGTACGCACTCCCGACACAACAGGACAGATGTGCCGAGTGGCTGCTGCAAAAATGCTAGAAATTGTTTGTTTTTTTTCCTCCCTCTGTTGTTGTTGTTGTTGTTGTTGTTGTTGTCGTCGTGACGGTCGTGTGTATTATTAACATTCGCTGGGTAACAATGTCAGGACGAGAGTCTGAGCGGCGAGCGGAGCGGCGCCTCGTCACTGACGCTCGGCTGCATTATTCAAATATCCAGCGGAATCTGGCCGGGAAACATCATTTACATTTAAACTGAAATGTTGCGCTGGAATCGCCAGAGGAAACTTTTAATGGCTTCGACGACCTTTTGCTCACAATTTAACAAACACTTGTTGTTGTTTTTTGTTGTTTTTTTTTTAAAACAACTTTTTTTCTGTGAAGGGAGTTTTCAGAGCCAGAGATTCGTAGGCGTATTTTTCCTCTTAGTACCAATGCGTGCATATTTTCCATATTTTAATGTAGCGGTTGCATTTAATTGACGACAGCAGGTTGTAGTGACCAGCATCAGTACCATTAGTAGTAACCAGCATCAGTACCATTAGTAGTACCAGCATCAGTACCATTAGTAGTAACCAGTATAAGTACCATCAGTAGTAACCAGCATCAATACCATTAGTAGTCCCAGCATCAGTACCATTAGTAGTAACCAGCATCAGTACCATTAGTAGTACCAGCATCAGTACCATCAGTAGTAACCAGCATCAGTACCATTAGTAGTACCAGCATCAGTACCATCAGTAGTACCAGCATCAGTACCATTAGTAGTACCAGCATCAGTACCATCAGTAGTACCAGCATCAGTACCATTAGTAGTAACCAGCATCAGTACCATCAGTAGTAACCAGCATCAGTACCATTAGTAGTAACCAGCATAACTACCATCAGTAATAACCAGCATCAGTACCATCAGTAGTAACCAGCATCAGTACCATTCGTAGTAACCAGCATCAGTACCATCAGTAGTAACCAGCATCAGTACCATCAGTAGTAACCAGCATCAGTACCATCAGTAGTAACCAGCATCAGTACCATTCGTAGTAACCAGCATCAGTACCTGAATTCCAGCTGAAAAGTCTTAACAGAAGCAAAACTCTTTTTATCTATCACTGAAAAGCACTCCAATGTCCACCTCAGCTTTAAAGATGTCAGTTACTTCAGGGCAACAGCTGCCGAAATAAGTAGAGCATATTTAGCCCTCTGTTTACAGCCTGCAGCTTGGTATACTCTGCTGTTTTGGTAGCTTCTTCAGCCCGTTTAGAAGGGAGCACAACAAAGTCGGTCTGACGCTGGCCTAAAGTGTTGTCGGTAATCTGGGAGATGCGTCGCGGCCCTTTGTGACATCACAGAGGGCAGGGTGTTCATCAGTGTGCACTCTCTGCAAAATTGTCACTTCTGAAGAGTTTGCCGGCAAGCTGGAGACACAGATAGCTGACGGAAGTCACTTTTAAGGTGAATTACGCGCAATACGTGACCTTTGACCTGCATGCACAGGAAGTCAATCAATCGATCAAATCTGTATTTGTAATGGAAATACAACAACAAAAAAATGTAGCGAGAGATCGATAGAGAGAGAGAGAGAAGTAGTGAGAGAGGCCAGAGTGAGTTGCAGGGTGAACAACAAAGCTTGTATAACATAGATATAGATACACTGGATATAAATAAATAGTTTGAATATAGAAATACAGAAAGACAACACCTGCCATAAGTGTATGGCCAACTGAATATAAACATGTATATTAAAAAAAAAAAAAAATCAATAAAATTCATTTCTATAGGTACAATAGCCTGAAAGGTACCCAAAGTGCTTAACAACAAAACAAAAAACACAGTACAGAAACGACAACAAAACCCTAACACAATACACAAGACACAGGAGAGTGCCACCATGCTGGAGGGTGTTCAAATAAATCAAATACATAAATAAAAGAGAACAGATAAAATAAGTACACCTAAAAAAAAAATAAATGTAGCTACACATCAAACTATTCTAAATTGAAATAGACTCAGATGTGCAGCAGTGGGTGGTTAGACTCCCAGCTGTGCGTCTAGGCAGGTCATGAGAGTGAACATGGGAGCAGACAGACAGACAGACAGACAGACAGACAGACAGACAGACAGACAGACAGACACAGCCATATCCCTCTCCGGTCCGTTTCCTGTCCCAGGAGGGGGAAGAGAACAATCGGGTGACATCACTTCCTGCCCAGGACAATCGCACAGGAACAGGTCGGGGAGCTCCAGGAGCGCCGTCGTCGCCCATAACAAGGCCGAGCGCGGCCAAGAAAACACAGCCGGCCGTGCGGCTCAGCGCAGCCTCGCAGCTCCGCCACACAATGGCACCATTGTAGCGGCCAGACTGTCAACAGGCCCGCCGCGTCTGCGTGTCGTCGTTTTGAAGCATTGTGTGTTTGTGCCAGTGCCAGCGTGTCAGCTCCTCCACCTCACACTTCTTTGCCCCCCCCCCATCCCCCGCCCCCCCCGCCCCATTCAGCCTCATTCTCATTCATTTGTGATCCTGTGTCGCATTTATTCAACGCAGAAACGAAGAATGATCTCCATCATTATTCGCTTTAGACTTTTGTTACGCTTTTATAATAATGAAACATTTTCCGTGCAACCTCCAACCCTCAAGAGGCCAGACAGAGTGTATGAAAGCCCACAGTGGAGCAGTGGACTCCTACATCCGACTGAGCAGCCGTCCTCTCCGGGACCTCGGTTCGGTTCCGCCTGCAGTACCGCCTTTGACCTGAGGGTGGGAGCAGTGGCTGCGGTTTGACAGCGGCGCCACCGTGGAGGCGGACTCGCCCGAAACCAGATGCTTCTAGTTCACGGTCCACTTTTCTTGTACAACTGTGAACAAATCACACAATAGAAGACGTTACCAAGCAGTTCCTTTGTTGCGGCAGCAGAAGGTCGCGTGTGTTCATTGGCTGATTTGGGTTTTTGCTGGCGGCTCCTGTCATGTGATTCAGCGCTGACCGGCGCTCCGGTTCCCTCAGCTCTAATTCATTCAGTTGTTGTTGTTTTTTTTCAAAGGCGTTCTTTAAAGGCCCATGGTGTAAGATTCAGTACCATCTAGTGGTTAGAAAGGAGACTGCGAATCAAACGCCAGTGTTAATCCTTGTTTCCTTATAATCCCACTGGGCGTGACGGTTTCCCAGTAGCGGCGGTGACGTCGGGGTGGAAATGACGTCCTGGGCCTGTGCAGATATGTGGCGCCGCAATGAGTCGACCTCATTATGTAAATATATATCGTCTTTATAATTAGCGAATGAAAACGCAGCACATTTATTTCCGTTCACTGACTTTTCCTAAAGAAACCCTTTAAATGTTACACCCGGCTCCTTCAAAATAAGATGAAATAAAAATTCCTGAGGCAAAAAAATTCCTGAAAAAAAGGGGGGGGGAGAACCTTGCTGGTGGTGCATTGCCCCCACCCCCCACTCCCAACCTCCCCCTCTCTATGCATTTGCCTTGATTTGCAGCGTCACGTGCGCGCTCTTAATTGATTGAGCGCTCGTTATGGATCGCCGCTCGCTCGTGGGCCAGTCGATGCTGCCAAGGCCTCCGCTCGCTTCTCCGTCAGGATGAAAGGTGGTGGTGGTGGGGGTGTGAGGATGTGGGGGGGAGGGGCCAAATAAAAAGTAGAGAGGTGTTGGAAAAATATTGATCCGCCGCCGCCGCCGCCGCCGCCGCCGCCACCGTGCACGTTGGATTCCACGTGCACCTGACCTTCCAAACTGCTGGCATCATCACCGCAGCCGATGTTCATTCCTCTTCCTCCTCCGCCCTCCTCACTTCCCCGTCCTTTTGTCTCAGCGCCGTGTGTGTGTGTGTGTGTGTGTGTGCGCAAGCGTGAGTGTGTGTGTGCGCGCGTGCGTGTGCATGCTTGAGCTGCAGATAAAGCCTAAATTGAGCTGTTTTGATTGTTCACTGAGAGTGCCCGCAGCACAAGGCTGACAAGAACACACACACACACACACACACACACACACACACAGACACACACACACACACACACACACACAGGCAGGCAGGCGTGCGCAGCCTCCTTGCAGTCACCCTCCTCTTCCCTCTCTGCGGTATTTTCATCAAGTGTTGTCGGCAGCAGCGGTGAAAATTCTTTTAATTACTCGTCAGAATAACTTTGCCGTCTTGGGGGCGAAGGAGACGCGTTAACGCCGCCGCCACCGCCACCGCCGCCACCGCACGTCTTGACGTCTCACCGCCGCTATTCCGGGTTTCTACACACACGTCTGGAGCTGTGGTGCTAAATGGGCTCGGGGCCTCACCCAGGGGAGCGCTGCTTGGTGGAAGGTGGCCTAGAAAAAGCAATGAAGTGAAGATTAGATGTGATATAATGCCGCGGCTTATTTTAAGACCTTGGCGAGGAGGTGAGCGGCTGTCCACGACTTCACTGGCCGTTAATCTGCTAATGAGATTCGTTCAGAGCACATTTGCTTTTCACGTCCAGTGTTTTGAGGATGTAAATACTGCTGTTGACACCCGCGGTGCGCTCATTCATTCGGTGAACTTGAGAAAAATATTTGCTGTATTTGATTCTGGCTAACATCGCCACACAGTTTCTCTCTGTTTTCACGCTGTTCAGTCAGCTCGGCCTCTCAGTTCACAGTTTAACTGGTGACTGGGAGGAATGCTTAAAGGTCCTGGCAGCTCAGGTTTGTTTTTTGTTTTTTTTTTGCTTTGCTGCAAGTGCGTCCTGAAAACAGGTCTAGAAAGCAGCCCTTTGTGACATCACAGACACCTCTCCCCTTCTTGGTTCTGCCAGGCAGCCGCTTTGTTTTTGTCTCCAACAAAGATGCAACATAGCTTCAGTTTTAGCAGGATTTTTATTTTTAAATACTCAATTTTGCAAGTTTATTCTCCTGAGGTCTGAGATAAGAAAATGAATTTGGATAATATGGATACTCAAAGAGTGAAATGTAAGTGTAATTGGTGCTTGTGAAGATTTAAAAGCTGCACCTACACTAATTGTTGAGGTCGATTGTCTCAGAGTGTGACCAGACTATATTTTGATTTCCAGCGCCGGCCTTCCTGTCAACGTTCAATTAATCCAAGTTAATCCCGGCGACGCTCCCGCTGGAATCCCGTCGCCCGTTCGCAGGATTTTCCGAGGAAGGCCGTGCATATTTGGGCGATTTGGGGAAAGGGAATGAACCTGAACCAAAGTCCAGCGATACCGTACAATTATGCAAATGCACTCTTGAAAAACAAATTGCACTCAAACGATTTGGCAGAAAAAAAAAAAACGCTTTAGCCAGCGAGCGGCGAGAGGTGTGCATGTGTTGCACACCGACGCTGGCACGCTGCAGCAAAACACAGCCGACATTGTCTGCGGCTCTGCAGAGAGAGAGAGACACACACACACACACACACACACACACACACACACTGAGCAGCCCACACACTCCAGGGATGATGTCTGGCTAGGTGGATAAAGTAGTGCTATTGTAATTCGATAGATGGCGCTCCCTCAGATAATCTGCCTTAAACAGATGATCATTTTGGGAGTAGATTTGATTGATGTGGGACGAGCAGGAGGGAGCAAGAGGCAGCCGCACAATTTGCTTTGACATTTTTTTTTTTGCCAGTGTGTGTGTGTGTGTGTGTGTGTGTGTGTGTGTGGCGGAGGGAATGCGTGGGTGGAGGAACATTATCCCAGTGCCAGCTGGACTCGGGATGATGCTCCGACTGGGACTTTTCCCGTCCTTGCCCTGCAGTCTCTGCTCTCTTTGTCTCGGCTGCGTCCAGCCTCTGCTCTCCTCCAGCGCAGCCGCGTCTCGCAGCCGCCTGTTGTTTTACATCTGTTTTTCTGTGTGTGTGTGTGTGTGTGTGTGTGTGTTGGGGGTGTGGGGTGTGTGTGTGGGGGGGTAACGCCTATGGATTTGTGACCTCGCGCAGACAGCTGGACGGCTGAGATTGAGATGAGAAGCCTGCACATCTTGTTGACCTTCCCCTCTGATTCGTGTTTGGCTGGACAGCGGTCGGCCCCGGCCAATCGGACGTCCCTCGAGGCTGTGGGCGGGACTTAGCCAGTGTTTTTTTTAAAACATTTTTTTTGTCCCTGTGTGTTTTTTATTTCGTGGATTACCTTGTGGTTGTCACAGAGGATGCTCTTCAACAGCGGTTGATCCCATCAGAGCTTCTGTCCAAGTTTCAGTTTTTCTTCTTAAATTTTATGTCCCCAGTTGCCTTAAGAAAGAGGTGGACAGGTTTCTTTTTTTTAAATTTATTTAAATAAATAAAACACAACTGGTTAATAGCAGCAGTCGTGCTTTGGAGTTTTTACAGCTCACATTAATAAAGTCTGATGAGGAGATTTTTGTTTCCTGCTTTTTTGAGCAACATTGCTCTGAAAAACCCAATTGTAAAATCCTGCATATCTCCAGAGTCTTTGCCCAGTATTGTGCGTTGCTCTAAGAACACCGGGGTAGTTTGACGGTCAGTCGTGCGTGTTGACAGACGTTAGATGAGGAGAGGTGTGACCACGCTGGAACGTAAAGTCAATTCAACGCAGCGAGATGAATTCTGACGGCTCGGGTCAGTGTGAGGGAAGGTGTGCGCTGATTGGAGCCGATGTAAAAAGTCCTGAGTGACTTTCTGAAGATTTCTGAAGCTGAGCCTTCAACCTGGAGGAACTTTGTGTGTCATTTCAAAAGCTCCTGGATTTAGTCGACGTCGTCTCCCTCTCCGACCCCTCACTTTCTCCATAGATTGCTCAATTTATTCAAAGAAAATCTAACAGAAGATATTGTGAGTGCGGCGGCCCTTCCTCGCTGCCCTCCTCCCTCCTTGGCTGCACTTCCACCTGCGAGGGGTTTGTGGTTGTAGTTTTCTTTTTTCTTTCCCCTCCCCTCCGTCGTCCCAGACATAATCCCCCACTAAAGCCCCCAGGTTGCCGTAGAAACATCAATAACATTCCTGCTTGACAACATCTTAGAGCATTAAAGTGGTCGTGGACCCAACGGAGACGGACGCTGACACACACACACACACACACACACACACACACACACACACACACACACAAACACACGGGGGGCTGGGAGGTTCTGGCTAATGCGGCCAAAGATTGTGTCACATTTGCAGCTGACAGTTCGTAACTTCCTCCGTCCGTCCGTCCGTCTCACGGCGGCCTTAAAGTCACTTCCTGTTTGTCACGCGTTCTTTACGTTGGGGGGGGGGGATGATTCGTGGACGCAACTTTCCTGTCGTGCTGTAAGAGCTTCAAACTGTGTCTGAACTGGTCTCACTGGGCAGTGACATTAAGCAAAATAAAATAAAATAGAATGGTTGTGTAGTCGACAGCAAAACTAAGGTGCAGTCGTCACGTTGTTGGACTCAATCTGAAACAATTTGAACAAAAAATATACAACCAAAAAAATCTGCATATAATAGACAAATGCAATCGATTCCCGCCTAAAAAAAACAAACAACCAAACCACCACCGTCACACTTGGCAAATTGCTGTAACGCAATTACAGCATCAGTCCCTGCGGATTACACATGAAAAATGCAAATATTCCCCAGACGTAATCTGCTAATAGATCCTCACTTGACTTTCTAATCTGGCGCATTGGCAGCTGCAGCTAATTGCCGTTGCGTTAATCACCGCTGAGGGTCCTCGGCGCCGCAGTCGCACACTCGGCCTGCTTTGTTGTGCGGCGGGATCCCAGGGATCCTAAATCCCCGCCAGGTGTGTTCCACGCTGCTGCGTGACCCTCAACTCTGACCTCTCCTGTCCTGAAGGAGGAGGAGGAGGAGGAGGACGGGGGGAGGGGAGGGGGGGGGGGGGAGTGCTGGGGGGGGTCCGGAGGCTGCAGCCAATCATTATCTTCTCTGGCTGATTGCTGATTCACCCCCAGATTGACGTCCTGTGTGTCTGGCGCAGGCCGAGAAGCACTCACAGCTCTGTGTGTTATGCAACCAGCAGCAAAGCTGAGGGGAAAACACTGCGGTTGCACAGCAGCACACCTCTGGAATCATCAGGATCAGTTTGAGATATGTTAGCTCCCTAAATCCAGACTGGCTTCAGTCCTCCACGGTGACCACACACACACACACACACACACACACTCACTCTCTCTCTCGCTGGCAGTTTGAGTGACACGCCGCTGCCGCCGAGGACGTCCGAGCAGCTGCCGAATTAAAATGAATAAATACGGAGCGCAAATATAGATTCATGAGCGCATCGAGCGGTCAGCCTTAAGCTGCAGAATCAGACACACACACACACACACACACACGCACACACACACACACACACGCACAATCAAAACGCTCATCAGGTGAAGAAGAGCACACACAGATAATGTAATGTCACAATTTCAACAGTCCAAGGGCAAAACGCTGTGTGTGTGTGTGTGTGTGTGTGTGTCCTGCGTGCTGCTCTTCTGTCTTTGTGACAGCAGCTCCAGATTGTTCCGTGGACAGACCTGTTATCATCCCAGTCAAATTATTCTGATTGGTTGCTGATTCCCTGATGGCGTCCCCTCTGTGTGTGTGTGTGTGTGTGTTTGTGTGTGTGCGTGTGCATGTGCGTGTGTTTGTGTGTTTTCTGTGTTTGAGTCACAGCCCCGTGCGATTGCATTCTTGCATATGGGGATTCACAGCCTGTCTGTGTGTGTGTGTGTGTGTGTGTGTGTGTGTGTGTGTGTGTGTCTTCCTGATGGAAGCCCTGTTTTATCCGCTGCTCTCCGTTCCCACCTGTCTACACTCTGACCGGCCTGCGTCTAATCACTTGATGTGATTTGTGTTGGTAAAACAAGCCACGTCCCTCTGATGAGGGCCTCCCCCCTGGTGTGTGTGTGTGTGTGTGTGTGTGTGTGTGTGTGTGTGTGTGTGTGTGTGTGTGTGTGTGTGTGTGTCTGTGTGTGTGTGTTTGATGTCGGCTCCCTTGGAAGCTTTCAAAATCAACATCGTCAAGATCCCGCTGTCCCATTTATCACAGACGAGCCTTTCCCCCCCTCACACATACACTCACACTCACACACACTCACACACACACACACACACACTAAACACGCAGTGATTTTTGTTGCAGATCCCTGTAAAGACACACAATCAGAACAGGTTTGGTGGCTCTTTCTTGATTTATGCACACACACACACACACACACACACACACACACACACACACACTCGCACGCACACTCTCATGCACACACCTTGTGAGTGCTTTATTCAGACAACCACATAATGGGCTGGTGGAGGTGCAGGGAACAGATGGTTTTCCGTGTAGCCGCCTCGCTAATGCTAACAGGACATGTCACGGCGGGAGGTGGAGCGACAGGAAGAAGTGGCCGAGTCGGCAGACAGACAGTGGAGGAGTCGCCGAGCGTCGCTCTGCTACTGGGATCAGGGAGAGACAGAGGCACGGAGGAGGAGGAGGAGGAGGAGGAGGAGGAGGAGGAGGAGGAGCAGGAGCAGGAGCAGAGCGCTGGGGTGGCTGAAGAAGGCAACAGTTTGTCTCCTCTCAGTGGTTAAAGACGCCCGCGATGCTGCTTTAACAGGTCACTAAAAAGTCACTAAACACAATGATTCCATGTGTGTTCATATGTAGTTCTGATGCCTTCAGTGAGAAACTGCAATGTCAATGAGTCACGAGAATGAGAGGAGACATTCAATTCGTAGGCTGTGCGCAAACTTCAGACCAGCTCTGTGATTTCTTTACATTGACTTTTCATCTCGACTTCAGTGGAGCAAAATCCCATGATTAATGGCGCTCTGATAGCCCGCTGTTTGCAGCCTCCCACCAAAACACTGTGTTTTAGCCTCCTGCTAACGGCAATTGCACCTTCCCGCTCAAACCATGCAGGTGGTCTGAGTGGGCGGAGCCAGTGCTGTGGCTTCAGGCCTTGTCGCTAAGCTGCTGGCGGTCTCGGTGCCCTTTGCCATGCAGATTGATAGAAGAAATGCTGTCCCTCCACCCTCCTCACGGTGGCGTCCTGCTGCTCGAGATGTGAGGGGAATTGCGGCCCATGTGCTCCGTTCGCACCACTCAGTGGAAACACCTGCCGATCCCAATTGTACTTTGTGGAAATCTTTTTAGAAATATCGCTTTTATTTTGCAAAGTGGGAAGTGAAGGTGTCTGCACTTCCTCTCCGCTCCCTGCGTGGCCACACCTCCCTCCACCCAGGAGACGGCGTGTTGCCAATCTGTGCCAGGCGGTGCGACGTTAGCGCCATGCAATATTCAGCAGGACTAAGTCAGGCTTTTAGCGTCTGACAGCGGCGGTGGCGGCGGCCTCTATATGTTTGGAGGCAAAGCCTGCAGCAAGAACAATCTGATCATCCAACAAGCCTCAGACCCCCCCTCAGACCCCCCCCCCCACCACTCCACTCACAGCTGCCTGCTGTTGTGTCTGCTCTTTTTACGCTCAGAGTGTTCGACTTCTGTCACAAGTGATGCTTCTTTTTTCTTCCCTCCTCCTCCTCTTCCTCCTCCTCTTCCTCCTCCTCCTCAGCCTCCTCCCCCACCACCTCCTCCTCCTCCTCCTCAGTGTCTCGACTGAGGCAAAGAGGCCTGAACAGTGAGAAATTGCGCTGTGATTATTTGTCGGATGACAAGTTGACAATGACGGTTGTGTTTGTCCCAGTGTGTGTGTGTGTGTGTGTGTGTGTGTGTGTGTGTGTGTGTGTGTGTGTGTGTGTGTGTGTGTGTGTGTGTGTGTGTGTGTGTGTGTGTGTGTGTGTGCGGGCTCGCTCGCTCTTCTTTAGGTTCCTGTTTTGATTTCAATTTCTCTCTCCCTGACGCTGGCTGTGACCTATGGCACCGACTCAGAGAGAAGCTAAAGCGTCGTCGGGAGAGGAGACGCTGTCCTGCGTGTTGTCCCACCCGTCATTCTCCTCCTTCTTCTTCTCCTCCTCCTTCTCCTCCTCCTCCTTCTCCTGAAGGAAGCAGCTTCCTGCTTCCTTCAGGAGGGAAAGAAAGAGAAGCCGATCAAAGAGCCTCTGACACGTAGACTGCTCTTCAAAATACCAGTAATAAATGATAAGATGGACAATTTAAACATTTCCCAGCCAGAGAGAGAGAGAGAGAGAGAGAGAGAGAGAGAGAGCAAGAGAGAGAGAGAGAGAGAGAGAGAGAGAGAGAGAGAGAGAGAGAGAGACTGGATCTCTTCGCCTTCTGATTTGTCTAATTTGCCTCCTTTGAAACAAATTGGCTCCTGCGTCTTCGACTCTGCTCGGCCTTGTTTCACTCCCTGCCGCTGGTTTAAAATCAACCGGCGACGCAGCGTCTCTCTCTCTCTCTCTGTCTCTCTCTCTCTCTCTCTCTCTCTCTCTCCCATTCTGACGTCTCCGAGGTAAAAAAAAAAAACTCACCCGGCGCCATCTAACCTGGTGTTAATCCCCCCCCCGACCCCCACCCCCGCTTCCTCTTCACCTCCCTTCGCCGTTGTTGTTCCTCTCCTTCTTCCTGGCAAACAGCCGCTCTTGAATTATTTGCAGCGAGGAGGAAATTTTTCAATGCATACGTGATGCGAAGCCGCGGCTCTCTGAAAGTCTATCGCCGCGTCTTAATCCCACCTTGTCCGACTGGAGGGCCGGGGCTTCCACAGTCATGCATACACACATCGCACACGCACACACATTTACACACGCACACACACACGCACGCACACACACACGCACACACGCACACACACACACGCACACACGCACACGCTTGGCTCTGGCACAGTTTGAACAAAGCCAGCCGGTAGAGAAACTATATCCTCCGTGATGCACACTCACACTCAGTCTGCGTCTACGTTCAATATGCACCCAGGAATTAGACCCATCCAGAAGTCACACACACACACACACACACACACACACACACACACACACACATCCATTCACATACATTCACAGGTCAATTGCTGTCGGTAACACAACCTCCATGAAGTGGTGTTTTTCCCCGTGTAACAAAACACTCGAGTCTGCTGCCATTCAGTTCGCCCATGCATATGTGTGTGTGTGTGTGTGTGTGTGTGTGTGTCCGTCTTTGTCTTGACGTGTTTGCGGCGTGTGGAGTGTTTCAACACGGCAGTGGTTAGTGCGGTTTTGTGTTGTCAAGTGGGAGGAATCACTTCCATTTCAGAAAATGGCACCAACATAATGATGTTACACGCATGCACGCACGCACACGCACACACACACACACACACACAAACACACACACACACAAAACAAAAACAATCACAACAACAATGAGAACAACAGTGTTTCCCATTGAGGTGATGCCCACTTGACAAATAATGAAGACAAAATGTAACACCAGTGTGTGTGTGTGTGTGTGTGTGTGTGTGCCCCCATGTCCATGCATGTTATCTCGCGCTAACATCGGCTTGCTGAGCCCGTACACACACACACACACACACACACACACACACTGGTGCAGAGCCTCTTCTTGCTGTTAATCTCTCCTCCCTCCAGCTGTGCAATCATCATTTAAAGGTGTTGTCTGTATAATTTCTGCTGGATTATGTGATTAGGAAGCTATTGTGGCAGATTAATGTGCGAATGAGGTTAACCCCATGATGAAATGGCTTTTGTCAGCCTGTGCCCGCCGCACATTGTAATGCTGCGCCCTTGTCCTTTTGTCTATGGGTGTCTATGCGAGTGTGTGTGTGTGTGGAGAGGGACAGGTGTTGGCCAAAGCTTTCTAATCTCTAAACCGAGGTATTTATTTATGGTCATATGTCTCGGTTTATTCTGTTAATGTGCGCCGCGTGTCAGTTTAGTTGAAGGGTCAGAGGCCTCACTTCAACTCTCCTCCCCTTCCGTTCCCTTCCCTTCCCTTCCCCTTCCCTTCCCTTCCCTTTCCTTCCCTTCCCTTCCCTTCCCTTCCCTTTCCCTTCCCTTCCTTCCCTTTCCTTTCTTTCCCTTCCCTTCCCTTCCCTTTCCTTTCCTTTCCTTTCCCTTCCCTTCCTTCCCTTTCCTTTCTTTCCCTTCCCTTCCCTTCCCTTCCCTTCCCTTTCCTTTCCCTTCCTTCCCTTTCCTTTCCTTTCCTTTCCCTTCCCTTCCCTTCCCTTCCCTTCCCTTCCCTTCCCTTTCCTTTCCTTTCCTTTCCCTTCTCTCCCTTTCCTTTCTTTCCCTTCCCTTCCCTTCCCTTTCCTTTCCTTCCCTTTCCTTTCCCTTCCCTTCCCTTCCCTTCCCTTCCCTTCCCTTTCCTTTCCTTTCCTTTCCCTTCTCTCCCTTTCCTTTCTTTCCCTTCCCTTCCCTTCCCTTTCCTTTCCTTTCCTTTCCCTTCCCTCCCTTTCCTTTCTTTCCCTTCCCTTCCCTTCCCTTCCCTTCCCTTCCCTTTCCTTTCCTTTCCTTTCCTTTCCTTCCCTTTCTTTTCCTTTCCCTTCCTTTCCTTTCCTTTCCTTTCCTTTCCTTTCCTTTCCCTTCCTTTCCTTTCCTTTCCTCTCCTCTTCCTTTCCTTCCCCATCATTCCAATCCTTTCTTTCTACTTCCTCTTCTTCCTTCCGTTCCTCTCTTCCTCTTGTCCTTTCCCTCTCCATGTTTCCTCTTCTCTTGCCTTGCTTCCGTCTCCTCCTCTCCCTGTGACGTGGACACACTTGGGAGTGTGCACTGCGTTCAGTTCTTGAAGGATGGCGACGGTGGTGGCGGCGGCAGTCGTGGCAGCAGCGGCAGCAGCAGCGGCAGCAGCAGCGGCAGCAGAGCCCGGAGCCAGCTGTCACAAATGGAACATTTAATAGTGTCTTCCTCTGGGCGCGGTCTCTGTGGAGCTGGTCCGCTGTCGGCTCAGGTCATTCCAGATAGGACTCTATCTTAGGATGATCTCACTGACAGCACCCACTTTAGACTAATCACTCCATTTAGACTGGAGTGGCCCTGAGGTGGGAGGCAGAGGGAGGGAGGAAGGGAGAGAGGGAGAGAGGGAGGGAGGGACAGAAAGGGAGAGATGACAGAGTTGAACAGTTAGTCGCCCGCGGGGCGAGAGAGAGAGAGAGGGAGAGGGTGGGGGGGGAGTGAGGGAGGGAGGGAAAGGAAGAGCTGAGTTGGCGGGGGTGGGTGGGTGGGGGGGGCAGCCAGCTCTTCTTCTTCTTGTTCTTCTTCTTCTCCTTCTTCTGGGAGCCGATCGCTGAGCAGCATAATAATCTTCCACGCCGACCTCGGGCCGTTCTCTCCCATGAACGTCAAGCGTGTTTTTTCCTACGCGGGCCGACTGACTGTACACGCGTGTCGTAAACCACCTAGGAGGAGACGGCGACCCGGGACGACCTCGCCGTGCCCCAAAGCACACCAGTGAAGCTCAAAATGTAAACTAGGACGATCTGACGAGTCTCAGATGATCGTAGCAGCGCTGCCGTTGAACAAATGTGTTCCAGATGAGAGCCACAGTTGCAGCTCCACTGGCAGCATCTTCACCTTGACCGGCATTGGTCCAGAGCAGAGGTGGTCAAACTGTTTGACTGGTGGGCCACAGTGGGTTGTACAGTGGGCCAGTGGGGGGGTAGCGGAGCAGCAGCAGATGCATGGAGTTGTTCTGGTGAGCCACCTCATAGGAGGAGGCAATCTATCCTGGGATATTATGGAGAAAACATGTTGCTGTAATGTCAATGGAAAATGAAGCAAAGCAACGTTGCAACCAAATCAGTGTCTGTGAAGCCCCACCAGGGTGTTGAGCTCTGAGAACCACCCAGAACCACCCAGAACCACCAGGGTGTTTAGCTCTTTATTGAAATGACTCTGGAAACACTGCAAACATGGAGGTAACACAGCTGTTTGATGACTGACTGACTGTTAATATCATTTCTTCAAGTTCAGCAGGCCGGATTAAAAAGCTGAATGGGCTTCATATGGCCTCCGGGCCTTAGTTTGCCCCAACTGGTCTACAACCTCATGTATCCCAAAGCAAAACAACCTTAGAAGTTTAGTTTTGTTCTCGCAAATGGAAAATATTTTACTACTGATTGGGAATAATAATAATAAAAAAAAGTGTTTCCAACACATTATTTCCAGAGGATGCAGCTCCAGCAGCAGCAGCAGCAGCAGCAGCAGCAGCTCCAGCTCCAGCAGCAGCTCCAGCAGCAGCAGCAGCTCCAGCAGCAGCTCCAGCAGCTCCTCTCTGATCTCAGCCTGGAAAGCGTCTATTCACACCAGCGTGTTTGTGCACGTTCCGAGGTCTTTTGACTGTGTTCCCACTAAATAATGGCTGCACCTCCGCCGCCGCCATGCGCGCCTCCCTCCCGCCCTCTCGCTCGCTCGGCCCACTGATAACCTCCACCCGTCACTCTCCCATTCTCCTCCGGTCCGTGACTCTGTCCCTGGGAGGTCCTATTCATCCCCAGTGATGGAGTTGCTCCGACTTTTGCCTTTCTTCTCTTTTACTGCGCGGACTGTCGGTGCACGTGCACGCACTCGTGCACGCTCGCCTGCCACCCATTTACCTGACTCAATGCCTCTATTCTCCTTCTTCAAATTGACTGGACAGATGGACGGCTGCCCCCACCGCTGACACACACACACACACACACACACACGCACGCACACACACACACACACACACACACACACACACACACACACAATAAAGATGCACCTACATGTCTTGTTCAAGTGCAATGAGAACACGATTTTGGCTCCACTTTTCTTTCTCTTCCCTCTTTCAAAGCAGCAAATTGTCTCGCAAATAAACTACAGTAGGTAGTTTGAGGGACTTTAATTTACGCAACAGCTACAATTCTTAATTTGAACAATTAAAGTGAGAATGCAACAACGTCGCTGAGCCGTTCCGTCCCGGCGAGAGAAGTGCTAAACGCAGAACGAGCAGCAGAGCAAAAGCTGCAAGTGGTGAAGTCGAGTTTGCGTGACAAAGTTTGTCAAATATCTGAATGTTTTATTTTTTCTGTCACTGCTGCTTCTGTAACAGCGAGCAGCAGCAGTAGCAGCAGCAGTAGCAGCAGCAGCAGATGTTGAGTCCAGCAACTGAAGCGTTGACCAGATCACAGACAGAAGCAACCTCTTACTGTTTGGCCCTCTGATTCTCCTTGGTGTGACCTGGTTTGGGTCCAGGCTGGAGGCTTCTATTCATCCAGGCACCCTCATGCACAGGCTCCGATCTGAATACAGCCAATAGTGGCGTGTTAAACCAAGACACAAAGGCATTTGACACCTACCTCATTTCCATGTGTTTGGGTATATATTGATGCCCGTTCTGGAGTGTTCTGGAGTGTTCTGGAGGTTGCTTTTACTTTCATCTTGGGTTCTAACATCACAGTGTGATCAGTTTGCAGAATTAATTCCAGGTTACAACTGCAAAAACTGCAAACTCACTCAAAGACTGTCAACATTAAGGACACAATCCTTAATACTTGAATCAGTAAGAGTTGAGTTGAGTTGGAGCTCACAGTTGGAGCTCATTTTCCATCTTTTTTTGCTCAAACTTTTGGATTAATAAAGGTATTTTATTCTATTCTATTGCCAATTGAGTCCAAGTTTTGGTTGCATGACAGTACATTTCATACCACGGCGCAACCAATGCATTTTTTGCACTATGGGCTCGTGATACAGTTCCATCCCTGCATGTAACCCCTGCAACATGCACAGGTCCCTCTTGAAAGTGAGTCCCAGTGTCCTAATGAGATTACCAGTATGAATAAAGGTTTGATAAATGAAAGGCTCCGGCACACTGGTGACTCTGCACTGGCTCTGCCTTGTACAAACGGATTCGCGTCAAAGAACGCGTCGTCTCTGATGTGGCCGACCCCCCCCCCGCCCCCCCCACCACCACCACCACGGCGTGACCAGCGCGCGCTGAGCTCTTGTATCATACGTAATTGTGTCTCTGTCAACAGTGTGCAGGCCAGATCTTCTCCATCTCGGAGGTTAATCCTTCAGAGAGATGGAGTGCGAAGGGATCCCCAAACCTGAATATTACCGCCGCTCAAATCTCCTCGCAGTCGCCCGTCGCCGCCGCTGCCGCCGCCGCCGCCGCTCACATCTTGCACGCCTTCACACGGGGGTTTGCATGTCAAGATAAGTGGCAAAGGGAAAAGAAGAACAGGGAGTCAAACACACACCCGGCACGCGCATAAACATTCATACATGCACCCAAGATATGCTCACTGTGGGAGTAGACGTACAGTATGAACACACACACACTAATCTGTGTGCTATCTGCTCCTTTCTGCTGTGCAGTCGGCAGATAAGTGCCATAGTGGAGACAGTGAGGGAGCAGCAGTGCAGTGGATCAGCCCAGTTCTACTCCTCCACCGCAGCGCCGCCACGGCCAGCAGCTCTGGCACAGGGACGGATTAGAAATGCGCTGCAAAAAATGTGGAATGTAAACTTGGGAGTGAAGCCGGAATTTTAACTCCCGAAAATGGCAAAAATAAGGTCTCTGTGTGGAAAGTAGAGATTTAAATTGTTCCATCTATCTATCTATCTATCTATCTATCTATCTATCTATCTATCTATCTATCTATCTATCTGTCTATCTGTCTGTCTATCTGTCTGTCTGTCTGTCTACAGATATCTTGCCCACACATAGGAATCCTGTACAATCACAGCTGGGGCAAAGGCCCAGACAAGCCAAAGAACATGGCATATTTAGCTCTCTGTTTGCAGCCTCCTTGCAAAAAAATAAAATTAAAAAAAATAAAAGAAGAAGCTGGGCTTCAACTTCCTGCCCAAACGACTTCTGTTTGAACTTTGGTGTGTTTAGAAGGGGACAAAAAAAAAAAAAAAAACGAACTGTGAGATGAGAAATTGAATTTCTTAATTCTTTGAATCAAGTGCAAATCCACCTGTACAACCAGCAGTGGAACCCACAAAACTCCAAACACAGGACTGATTGGAGCGTAGCTGCACCTTAGCAGCAACACAATAGGATCAACACGTCTCTCTCTCTCTCTCTCTCTCTCTCTCTCTCTCCATCTCTCTCCATCGCTTGCTCTTTTTTTGCTCTTCTCAACCCGTGTGGAGGCGCCACGTCTTCACGGACCATTGTACCTGTCAGTCACACGCAGCCTGACCTGAGGTCACCTCAGTCCTTTACCTCCTTTCACTCTAATTTTCTCAGATGGCTTCGGCATCGACAGTCGTCTGCAATAAAGAGGCACGTAGCAGCAGCAGCAGCAGCAGCAGCAGCAGCAGCAGCAGTCTTCCGCTTCCTCCTCTGAACGCTCACTTCTCCACTGAGTCAGAAATAGTCGAGCCGAGTGCTCCAAGCAAAAGAATATGAAAGAATGAATGAGAATAAGTAAATAAATAAAAAAAGGCTTTTGTTGCCGTTGCCTTTTGTGCGCAGTAATCGGGCTCTGCATTTCCTCATCCTCCCCGATGGGCTCCTGCTTCCCTGTGGCCCCTCGGCCCGCTCCTCACCCAAATGCACCACACGCCACTTTCATTAGGAATCGACCTGCGTTGATTTAAAAAAAATACTTGACGATAATATAAATGAATAATATAAACTATGTACGAATATATTGAAAAAAATCTGGTCCGCTGCTGCTGCTGCTGCTGCTGCTGCTGCTGCTGCTGCTGCTGCTGCTGCTCTCGACAGCGAATCCATTTCATTAGTGATGTAATGAAGGTGAGAGTCCAGTTGGAGGTCGACCCTCTCAGAGCCTTTTAAACCAGCAAAAAGCGGAAATGTTTCCCTCCACCCACCACCTCCACCCGCACCACCATAAAAACACAAAAACAGCATCAGGTGTAAACCTCTTGATCCCGCGCTCTGCACCGACCGTTACGCTCCAGCGTAGCCGCCAGGCATTGTGGGTAAAAAAAAAAAGCCCAAAACAAAACAAATAAAAAGCTGCACTAGCGTTTTATCTCCTAGCAACATGAACAGCAACAACATCCGGGACTCCGTCTGCCCACCTTCCTTCACTCTCTCGCTGCCCGTCTTCTGCCTCATCGAACCCAACAAACACTTGAATGGACTCCCTTTGGCTGCCGCTACTCTGTGTGTGCGTGTGTGTGTGTGTGTTTGTGTGTTCATTCCTCAGGGGTCCTTGCGCATGTCTATCTCTGTGCTGTCTACCATGCAGGATAAAAGCCATTCAGCTGTGACTGCTGCCACACTACTGCAACTCCGCCGAGGCACCAGTTAACTATCACACTGTGTGTGTGTGTGTGTGTGTGTGTGTGTGTGTGTGAGGGAGGGAGGGAGAGGGACAGATGAAAAGGATGACAGAGAGAGCGAAAGAAGTCGCAGAGGCACCAATCTGGGTCAGAGGATGCAGACGAGTGAGCAGCAGTGATCTGTTTGGTATCGGCTGGGCGGCAGCAGCAGCAGCAGCAGCAGCAGCAGCAGCAGCAGCTCCCTCAACACTGCTAGAGAGGACACACACCCGGGACGGAGTGGTTTCTGTGTGGGGTTCAGTGAAACATTCAGTGGACATCTGATATCCACCTGCAGTCACGTCAGCGCTCGCACCGTCCAGAAGAGTGGGACATAATGGTTGATATTCTCATCATTGTTTCATCCAATAAAGGGTGGAAAGTTGAAAAGAGTTCAAAGAAGATTTAATGTATTCAGCTTTAATGATTAACATCATGTATTGTTACTGCTTCAAATATTAAAGCAGCAAGACTGCTATTGAGTACCAGAGAATTAAACTGATACTGCCAATATCTTTTGAACCACCTGTCCCATGGGAGACTTTTGGTGTTCTAATATTGATATACTGATACACACAGACACCTACAGGTTTAAACTAAAGCCAAGCATTGCCTCGTTGCTAATTGAGGTTAAATGGGGTTTAAAGTTTGCCCTTAAGTTGATTGTCCCAGCGTTTCCTGTGTGGTCCTTATCTAACCATCCAATCCAGCAGTGGCCTGTAGAATCCCCTTGTAAAAGGCTCGCGGGTAGGGAGGGGGGGATGGGGGGGTGGGGGGGGCGGACCCTCCACTTCCCTTCCTGTTCCATCTTAAGAGGTTTAAGTTGCTCCGGCCCTGGAGAGGGTCAACGGGGCCTCGGCATTATCTTGGCCTTTTACGCCAAGCTGCCGCAACTTAAGACCAAAACATGCAACTTACAGGGTGACGGGAGCCCTGGCCCCTCCCCCCTCCCCCCCTCCTCACCTCCTCACCTCCCACCCGGCCTGTAGGCCCAGCTAGTTGGCTTGTTTGCCCATTGTGAATTGGCGGAGTCCTAAGTAGCTTTGTGCAGTTGAGTCCCTGATCAGATCAGTGGGCTGTGTCCCACACTGGCCATGTGCAGATCAGACGCTCTCAGCTGCACAGCTCAGCTCTAATCCCACTTCCTGTAAGTGAGACTTTACCAACCACCACCACCTACTAGTGCTACTGCTACTACTACCACCACCACCACCTACTAGTGCTACTGCTGCTACTACTACTACCACCACCACCTACTAGTGCTACTGCTACTACTACTACTACTACTACCACCACCACCTACTGCTACTACTGCTACTACTGCTACTACCACCACCACCACCTACTGCTACTACTGCTACTACTACTACTACCACCACCACCACCTACTAGTGCTACTGCTACTACTACTACTACTACCACCACCACCACCTACTGCTACTACTGCTACTACTACTACTACTACCACCACCATCTACTAGTGCTACTGCTGCTACTACTACTACTACTACCACCACCACCACCTACTAGTGCTACTGCTGCTACTACTACTACTACTACCACCACCACCATCTACTAGTGCTACTACTGCTACTACTACTACTACTACCACCACCACCTACTAGTGCTACTACTGCTACTACTACTACTACCACCACCACCACCACCTACTAGTGCTACTGCTGCTACTACTACTACTACTACCACCACCACCATCTACTAGTGCTACTACTGCTACTACTACTACTACTACCACCACCACCACCACCACCTACTAGTGCTACTACTGCTACTACTACTACTACTACTACCACCACCACCACCACCATCTACTAGTGCTACTACTACTACTACTACTACCACCACCACCACCACCATCTACTAGTGCTACTACTGCTACTACTACTACTACCACCACCACCACCACCTACTGCTACTACTGCTACTACTACCACCACCACCACCACCATCTACTAGTGCTACTACTGCTACTACTACCACCACCACCACCACCATCTACTAGTGCTACTACTGCTACTACTGCTACTACTACTACCACCACCACCACCACCATCTACTAGTGCTACTACTACTACTACCACCACCACCACCACCACCTACTAGTGCTACTACTGCTACTACTACTACTACCACCACCACCACCACCATCTACTAGTGCTACTACTGCTACTACTACTACTACCACCACCACCACCTACTGCTACTACTGCTACTACTACCACCACCACCACCACCACCACCTACTGCTACTACTGCTACTACTACCACCACCACCACCACCATCTACTAGTGCTACTACTGCTACTACTGCTACTACTACTACCACCACCACCACCACCATCTACTAGTGCTACTACTACTACTACCACCACCACCACCACCACCTACTAGTGCTACTACTGCTACTACTACTACTACTACTACCACCACCACCACCACCATCTACTAGTGCTACTACTGCTACTACTACTACTACCACCACCACCACCTACTGCTACTACTACTGCTACTACTACCACCACCACCACCACCACCTACTAGTGCTACTACTGCTACTACTACTACCACCACCACCACCACCATCTACTAGTGCTACTACTGCTACTACTACTACTACCACCACCACCACCTACTAGTGCTACTACTGCTACTACTACTACTACCACCACCACCACCTACTAGTGCTACTACTGCTACTACTACTACTACTACTACCACCACCACCACCACCACCACCTACTAGTGCTACTACTGCTACTACTACTACCACCACCACCACCACCATCTACTAGTGCTACTACTGCTACTACTACTACTACCACCACCACCACCTACTAGTGCTACTACTGCTACTACTACTACTACTACTACCACCACCACCACCACCACCTACTAGTGCTACTACTGCTACTACTACTACTACCACCACCACCACCACCATCTACTAGTGCTACTACTGCTACTACTACTACTACTACTACCACCACCACCACCACCACCTACTAGTGCTACTACTGCTACTACTACTACTACCACCACCACCACCTACTAGTGCTACTACTGCTACTACTACTACTACTACTACCACCACCACCACCACCACCTACTAGTGCTACTACTGCTACTACTACTACTACCACCACCACCACCACCATCTACTAGTGCTACTACTGCTACTACTACTACTGCTACTACTACCACCACCACCATCTACTAGTGCTACTACTGCTACTACTACCACCACCACCACCTACTGCTACTACTACTACCACCACCACCACCACCACCTACTGCTACTACTACTACTACTACTACCACCACCACCACCACCATCTACTAGTGCTACTACTGCTACTACCACTACTACTACTACCACCACCACCACCACCTACTAGTGCTACTACTGCTACTACTACTACCACCACCACCACCACCATCTACTAGTGCTACTACTGCTACTACTACTACTACCACCACCACCACCACCTACTAGTGCTACTACTGCTACTACTACTACAACTGCTACTAGTACTACTACCACTACTACTGCTACTACTACTACTACTATCACTACTACTGCCACTACTACTACTACTGCCACTACTACTACTACTGCTACTACTACTACTACCACCACCACCACCACCTACTGCTACTACTGCCACTACTACTACTACTACTACCATCACCATCACCA
>NW_027466139.1:925000-927500 GCF_046127955.1 Nelusetta ayraudi | reverse complement strand
GTTGTGCAGATCCACAAGTGTTGGCACAACCTCTTTATAAATGTCATCTATTAAGCATCTGCTGGTCCAAAATCATATTACAAACAATGTTTTGTTTTTTTTTGTTTTTTTTTTGGTAATTCCTTTCCATTGTCTGAAGTCTGACCTGATCTCCAACTTGCTGAAAATCACAAAGAAAGTTGTTCAGGTCTCAAGTGTTGGGACAGCATGGCCGCCTCCTTGCAAATATAATGAAAAACTGCAGCAACAAACAAAGTTTAAGGAACGACAAATCAATCTGAACTTTACATGACAAACACACACACACACACAGACACACACACACACACACTCTATTCCATTAGACTGCTTGAAACGTTCCACACAACCGCTCCTTTCAATCTAAATGTATAAGCGCTCCCTCTAGCAGGGCCCCTGGTGTCCATACAGGCTGCTGCAGCTCCGCTCAGTCAATAAGGCAGTTAGTCAGACAGCGTTCGTCCCCATGCAGTCGCTGGGGAACCTTCCTGCCGCTCAGCCGGAATCAGACTAAGTACTTTTGACTGCAGCCGCGGCGCGACGTGGCGTTTTCCCGCCGCCGAGCCTCCATCAGGATCCATACAGCCGCTGTAATTGTGGCATCTGGGAGGCCGCGGTGGCGGGGGGAAAAAGATAAAGGCAATTTGTGCAAAGAGAAAATGACACCTCGTTGGGGAAGGAGTGGAAGAGCGAAGAAAGCAAACAAAACAAAATAGGAAGATCGAGCGGCGAAACAGAGAAACCAGCGGCAGGAAAGAAAGAAAGAAACACAAGCGGTGATTTGGGCAAAAGGTGTGTGTGTGTGTGTGTGTGTGTGTGTGTGTGTGTGTGTGTGTGTGTGTGTGTGTGTGTGTGTGTGTGAGAGAGAGAGATTGGCGGGAACAGATACCTGACTGTGTTATTATATCACCGTCAACAGCAGCGTGCTCCTCTGGCAGGAGGGAGGGGGGGGGGAGGGGAGGAGGGAGGGGGGAGAAGGCTGGAAAAGAAAAAGGAAAATAAGAAAAAAATATAAAAGGGAAAAATTCTGCCCAACACAAACAAACAAACAAACAAACAAACAAACAACTCCCCCCCCCCCACCCACAGCCTCCTGTGGTAACAGTGTTTTCTTGTGGCTCAGTGAGTGCCAAGCTATCAATTCAAGCACTCCTGAGCCCCCCACCTCCTCCTCCTCCTCCTCCTCCTGCACCTCCTCCTCCCACTTTCTTCTTCTTCGTCTTAGTTCTTCTTCTTCTTCTTCTTTTTTAACAGCGCTCTCATTGTTGTGGATTTTGTTTGTCAGGGTCCAGGCTGGGGGCCCTGGTGGAGGAGGAGGAGGAGGAGGACAAGGAGGGGGGTGGTATCACGGAGAAGAAGGGACAATTTGATGGATGTTTGTTGATATCTAGACCACTAGGGCTCTGATTGCCCAACATTAAACCAGCAATAACAGGCCAATCATCCCACTTACACCTCCACACGCCGAGCTGCCGAATTGGATCAGACTGCCCCCCCCCCTCTCCTACCACCACTTCTTCTTCTTCTTCTTCTTCTTCTTCTTCTTCTTCTTCTGCTTCTGCTTCTTCTCCGCCTCTGTCACCTCTCTGACTCACAACCCCCCCCCCCCCGCAGCCCTCCCACCTCAGTCGATTCCTTGCTCTTTTCTCCTCTCCTCCTGACATGCTTATTAGCTGATATTGATCCAGGCTGGTCAATTGTCAGCTCCTCTCATCCGCACCGTATTGACAGCATAATCAGCCCCAGAGAAACGCAGGGAAAGCAAAGTGAGCGGAGGGGGGGGGTTAGGGGGGCAGGGGGAGGGGTGAGGGGGTGATAGGCAGATGAGATTTTCTGTCAGCGGGTAATTTATTGGCTGCAAGCTTGTTGACCCACAAAGGTAGTCGTACCTGCTGCACACACCCCACACACCCGCACGGCCCAGTCACTTCCTTCTGAAGATGTTAAGGTGGAGTTTTTTTTTTTTTAAATGTAGATGGCTGTAAACCCAACTGTCCATAAGATGGAAAATATCTTGGTTTTTTTGTTTCCTTTTATAACCTGCAAATATTTTTATTTTTACACTACCAGTCAAAAGTTTGGACACAAACTTCTAATTTAGTGGTTTTACTTTCTTCTTCTTTTTTTTTTTTTTATAATTGTTGACATTGTAGATCGTCACTCAAGGCATCACAACTACTGTACGAATGCACACATATGGAATATTGTGAAACTGGAAGTGGAACTGCTGCAAAACAGTCTCACGCCTGACCAATGGCATGTTAGCTTGTATTAGGTTGTTGTATTTTTGGGCTACAAATTATGTCAAATGACATTAGTTATATATGCTAACTGTGTTCGGTCAACACTGCACTTGGTAATCAGGTGGCTCCTTTGCAGCCAGTTCACTTCTGTCAACTCGCTCATGCATTTACAGTTAGAATTAGAGTTTATTCATCCCACATTGGGGAAATTTACATGATTACAGCGACATGTAGTGCAA
>NW_027466139.1:912500-920000 GCF_046127955.1 Nelusetta ayraudi | reverse complement strand
ATGTGGATTAATGTGGCAAAAGAAAAGAAAAAAAGTTCAGTACCTCAATGTGTGATGTTGTATCCATTTTATATGAAGGGTGGCCATTCTAGATCATCTCAAATCTAAAACTGGTTTGAGTTATTTCACACTTTTTTTCTTCAATGCATATTCCATATGTGTTCATTCATAGTTTTGATGCCTTGAGTGACAATCTGCAATGTCAATAGTCATGACAATGAGAGAAAAACTATAAAATCAGAAGGATGTGGCCAAACTTTTGACTGCTAGTGTATGTAGACGACTCTCTGACAGGCCTGTTTGACTAACTGGCACTAGCGGCTACCGACAAGTGGGTACACACACACACACACACACACACACACACCCACACCCGCATACATACATAGATATAAACACACACACACACACACACGCACACAGTAGGACAATAAGTAGTGGATCATGGGGCCACATCCATTATGTTTTAGTGCGGCTATAAGCGCCTCTTTGTCATCTTGCACAATGGACACACTCTGAAGGAGGCACCGCCACCTTTGTGTTGCTTTTTTAGCGCACTTGAGCTTTGCTGCAATTTTTTTTTTTTTTTTTTGCCATCCCACCACCACCACCACCACCTCCTCCACCTCCACCACCTCTTCTCTCCCAGTATTATTATTTTCCATTATGCAGCATTCCACTAAATGTGCATTTGCCGTAGCTAAAAAAAAAAAAAAAAAAAAAAAATGGATTATTGAATTCTCATCAGCGAGATTTTTTTTTTACCCGTCGGAGTCTGTGGCTCCCCATTATGGGCGAACGCATGGCTTCCCCTGGCTGGCCGTGTGAAAGGCGGCCTGGGGAAATGAGGAAATGACCCATGCGTGGACACACCGCACGCTCGCTGTGCTCGCACAATCAGCGTAGCATTAGCAGGACGCTTGAATAGAGCCATCATGGCGCCCCGGCCCTGGCGGGGGGACGGGGGGGCGCTCATCTGCCTATGGGCTTTATGGAAAGTGGGGACCCTGCAGAGCCACTGAGGGCCGGGATGGAGGCCGGCGCCGGGGTCTGGAGGAACAAGCGTCTTTGTGCCTCCTTCCTTTCATTCCCCGTCCCGTCTTGCTTGCTGCGCCATCGGAGCGCCGCACTCACAACCTCTGAGTGGCGGTTTTGTCATTCTGACTTCAGGTCCGGGATCAAACCTGCAAAAAAAAAAAAGAGACCGCAAGACTCAGAGCTGCAGCTTTCAAAGTGAGGAGGCAACACTGATAAAGGCAGAAGTGTGTTTTTCTGAGCTCGGCCTTCAGCCAAGCAGTGACCTTCACATGACCTCAATTAAAACCTTGATTTCGAACCTAAAATGCAGTGACTAAGTTGTGAAGCCACGCGTGTTGATTCTACCGTTGTGATTGTTTTTTTTTTTTTAAAGTTAATTTTAATGAGGTATAATCTGTGTGTGTGTGTGTGTGTGTGTGTGTGTGTGTGTGTGTGTGTGTGTGTGTGTTTTTGTTAGCAGGAGGCTGCAAACAGGAAGCTAGATTAGTCAGAAAAAGTCTGAGGCTGCGTGTGGTTATTTCACTGTTGTATTTGTTAGACGGTTAATTGTGGGATTGCACCGTTGAAGCCTATCAATATCACATTCATTCTGAAAGACTATTTCACTTATTTCTTTTTGCAAATTTTCCTTATTATTATTATTATTATTATGTTTTTTAAAAACTGAGTGCCTGCAAAGATTGACTTAATTATAGGCTTGGAGGCGCGAGGTCGAGGAAGATTTAGTTTAACAATCAAGCGACATCAGCGTTATGGATGTGAGATTTTAAAACAGAGGCGGGCAGAGTTTTTGACTGGTTGGGGCCACAGTGGAGCAGAGGGGGGGGGGGGGGGTAGCGGAGCAGCAGCAGATGGATGGAGTGTTCTGCTGAGCCACTTCATAGGAGAGGAGACAATCTATCCTGGGATATTATGGAGAAAACATGTTGCTTTAATGTCCATTGAAAATCAACCATCAGTGTCTTTGAAGCCCCACCAGGGTGTTGAGCTCTTTATTGAAATGCCTCTGACAACACTGGAGTCTCCGCTGCTATTTTTTTTTTATTTCTTCAAGTATCGGTGGGCCGGATTAGAGAGCTGAACTACAGAAACGAATGGAGCCCCTTGGTCTCAGTGGACGGTGGAGCTGAAGCGCTGAGAGACGGACGCTGTCCACACCTCCGCCCTCCGTTGCCACCCTCCTCTCTTCTCTCTGGGGGAGTTAAGAGAGCCACCACCGAGAAGAGGAGGAGGAGGAGGAAGAGGAGGAGGAGGAGGAGAGTGGCAGATCGACGGCGGGCGTCAGCCGGGGCTAAGTGGCCTGCTGCTCGGCCCCGGGGTTGTTTCTCCGCTGGTGTCTGTCGCTGCTCTTTGTCCGCAGCTTTCACTCTGATTAGAGCGTTTGAGTTGACAATTCACTTAAGACCCCCTTTTCTCTCCTTCTTCCTTTCTTCCCGCTCTTTTCTTCTGTCCTCTCCCGGCTGACGACTCCGGCGGCGCCCGCAGGAAGCGCCTCGCCCCCCCCACCCCACCACACTCTGTCTCTCTCAGGGTATATATTACCTGTTCCTGTAATGCAGTTAAACTCAGCCAGAAGCCTCTTCCTTGTAATACCACTTAATAACCCCACATGGCAGCCCAGGAAAGTGCAGTCAGAGGAGTGAGTGGGTGAGTGGGTGAGTGGGGAGCAGGGAGGCTGGTGAGGAGCTGGTGTCAGAGTGCACGTGGAGATGAGATGAGAGGGGGGAGTGCGAGCGCTGCAGCATCCAGACTGCTGGGGCCTCGGCCAGCCGTGGCGGTGGCGGTGGTGGTGGTGGTGGTGGTGCAGGAGCTTCAAACTGCAGAGCAGTGCAGCTGGAGGAAGTGGACCATGAGGAGCTCCACTCTCCAGCCGTTCTGTTGTTAGACAGCATTTTTGAATAACCAAATACCAAATACCAAGACAGAGGAAATAGAGCAGGTTGCTGCTTAATGCTCGCTGGCAGTTTTGTTTTTGTCTTTAGTTGTTTTTCATTTTTCTCTGTGACTTGCAGCTGTGATGTCATCACACAGCTTGAACAGTCAGACATATTGAACAGTGAGAGTGAGTGAGGAGCAGCTTTAGAACCAATACCAAAGATTTCACCACCGTTGTATCCCAAATTGCACAGTCTATACATATATATATATACACAGTATATATATATGCATACATATATATATATATATATATATATACTGTATATATGTATAAATATATGAAGAACATTTGTGTTTTTCACCCATAATGTGGCAGCAAATGAGAATAAAAACAATGGCGGCAGGACGTTAAGTCAAGGCAGCCTGGTGTATTCGGTGGGGGTGGAGGTGAGTGAGGTGGTGGTGGGGGAGGAGGAGAGGAGGAGGAGGAGGGAGGAGGAGGGAGGAGGAGGGGAGTGGGGGTGGGGGGGAGGCTGACATTGCTCCTGGGTTAGTGCTCCAAAACGGAGCGCTCACATCATTTCAGCTCAGATAAAGCTGCAGCCGCTGCCAGGCGGCCCCGGGATATCTGGCCTGCTCATCGCAACTCTCCAATGAAACGGCTGCACACAGGGAGTCCTCGTGCACGCCCGCCACACACACACACACACACACACACACACACACACACACACACACACGTATGCTAAGTCAGCCGGCAGTGGGCCTGTGTGTGCCGCTGCGTCCTCTCAGGGCTGCTTTTGTCGCAGTGCAGCTAATCCCAGCGGGGCCGGCGGGCGCAGGAAGCCTCAGGGATCCACTTCCTGTCTGACGCCCCACAAATTAAAAGTCACTTCAGCTCTCGCTGCCCCTCAGAGTCGACGCACACGTCTGCCTTGGCTGTGTCCCAAATCGCCCCCCTTGCTCACTGTATTGGGGACGCTCCATGTTGTAGTGGCACCTGACTCCTGAGCGAACATCTGTATTCACTATACCCAGTGTGGGCAAACTGCGGCCCGGGGGCCACATGCGGCCCGTTGAGCTGTTAAATCTGCCCTGCCTAGACTTGAAGAAATGATATTAATAGTCAGTCAGTCAACAGCTGCATTTCATCCATGCTTTCAGAGTCAATAAAGAGCTCAACAGCCTGGTGGTTCTAGGAGGTTCTGGATGGTTCTGAGTGGTTCTGAGTGGTTCTCAGAGCTCAACACCCTGGTGGGGCTTCACAGACACTGATTTGGTTGCAGCTTTGCTTTGCGTCATTTTCCATTGACATTAAAGCAACGTGTTTCCTCCATGATATCCCATGATAGATTGCCTCCTCCGCTGAGGCGGCTCACCAGAACACTGTGCGTCCATCTGCTGCTGCTCCGCTACCCCCCTCTGGCACGTCGTCATGTCATTAACTTGTGTCTGAAAAGTAGTTTTTAATTTGCTTTAATGAGTGCACTATGCAGTGGCTACATATAGCGGCTCCCTCTACAGGAAGTGGAGACACAGTGGGTGATTTGGGACGCAACCATTGAGACTTTTCAGTCAAAATCGCCTCCCGTCGTAATTTTCCGACGCTGCGCTGGTTGGAAAACAACAAGGTTTGCAGTCTGCAGCGTTGTTGTGGGTTTTTTTTTTTTTTTTTTTTTTTTTTTATGGGGACTTTTTTGGATTCTATTCATCAGAGTTGGTGTGACCACTGCCTCCTCTTCCTCTCCTGCAGCCCCCTCATCTCTCTCCTCCTCCTCATGTGACTCTTCATCGTGATGGAAAAACTGGCTCTGGGGGATTTTGGCCACACTCCTGTTGTCGTTGTTGTTGTTGTTGTTGCTGCTGCTGTGATTTGTTCACCTCGTCTTTCCATCCGTTCATCCGCTCGTCCGTCCATCCGTCCGTCCGCTCCCAAGCCGTCACTTTATGGTTTTATTTGAACTCCGGCCATCTTCTTCCTCCCCCTCCTCTTCTTCCTCCTCTCCTCCTGCCTCATAAACCACCAAACTTTTTTCCTTCTTTCATTTTTTCATTTATTTCTCTCTCTCTTTCCTCCCTGCCCCCCCCCCCCCCATCATCGATCGCCCCGCTCTCTCTTCCTCTCCTCTCCTAATTGTTTATTAACATTCAGCCAGCGGATCGCTGGGTTGCAGGTGACACCCTGTAATTTCACATCCTTGCCTTTCTCTCCCGCCAAGGAAGGACGGAGGTGGCAATCTGTGGCCATTCACTTTGTGTGTGCGTGTGTGTGTGTGTGTGTGTGTGTGTGTGCGCCTCTCCTCCAGCCTAATCTGGGGTTGTCACTCGCTCCCATGCCACTCTCCGTATGCTAATCAATGAATGAAGCTCTGCAAAGCTCCCATCCGTCCGTCGGCTAAACCACACACATCACTGCTGATATGTCTATTAGCCTCACGTCAACCGACCCCCCCGGCCCCGACCCCCACCCCCACCCCCACCACCGCCCCTGTCCCTCAACCACAGCCCCCACCAGTCTTCAAACCTTCCTCCTGGAGTTCTGCCTCGCCGTGTCTCCACCTTCCCTCCCCTCCGGTTCTTTAGGTACACTTGATTTTAACCGCCACCATCTCCACACACACACACACACACACACCCACACACACACACACACACGCACAAACTCCCCCAGTACTGGGAAGTGCAGAGCATGATGGGATATATGGAGTGGCTACCAATTGGCGGATACTAGTCATAAAAATGAAAAATGTTTTTGCATTTCCACTCTTTTTTTTCTTCTCTTAATCTTTATACAAGGACAGAACATATGAAGCCACTGTAGAGGGCAGCTTTCACACAGCTTGACCAGTCATTTGATCTTATAATGTAATACTGTTGTCAATCATAATAATCCTTTTTGCCTGCCAGCTTCATTGCTAAATGCAAATTTCTACAGTTTTTCCAGCGGTAGTTCTTTTTCTTTCTTAAACTAAATAAATAAATAAATAAATAAATTACAGATTTGCAAAATCCAGATTTTTAAATTGCCGCCAACAACCACCACAACCATCACCAACAGCAAAAACAAAACAACAACAAAAAAAGTCAGGTTTAAATGAACTAAACCTGCTGAATTAAACCCGAGGATGATAAAGTCAAACAATAATGGATAATTTTTCGACCTGAAGGAGACAGAGAAAGTTCAAACTGGTAACCGACCCTCGGTGATCAGCTGAGGCTCATGACGAGTCTTTTATGTCGAAAAGGCGCGCTGGCTGATTTAGTAGAGGGAGAGAGAGAGAGAGAGAGAGAGGGAGCGCCGAGGGAGGTGGGGAAAAAAGACATCTTGTCATACATCTTATTGCTGGTGGAGCCGTTGGAGGCAGGTAGGACGCCGGGCGCTGCGCTAAGCCCCTGGCATTTTGGAATGCGATAAGTCAACTATCAGAGGGCCGGGATAAATAGCAGAGTAAAGATTGGCCCCCGCCTCCTCAGAGAGCAACAGGGGGGCCACAATGCAGGCGTGGCGGCCAGATAGCCCCCTGCTCTCATTATACTCTGACTAATCCAAAAGCGTGTTTGCTCAGAGAGAGAGGGCCACGCTTATCGAAGCCCTGCACCGTCCTCCAAGTGTGTGTGTGTGTGTGTGTGTGTGTGTGTGTGTGTGTGTGAGTTAAAACGCTCCTATTCCATTGGAAGAAAGCCGGGGATCAGGAGTGTCTCCAAGGCAGACTCTGTTGGTTAGAATGTCGATGCTTATCGCTCCTCTGGCGACCAGGCTGTCTGAGCCAACACACACCTCCTGTTTCACCACAGCAGCCTGCTCATTATCTCACACTTATAGCTCTCATTTTAAATATATATGTGTGTATATATATATATATATAAAAATATGGATATCTTTAGAAATGTATGTATATATACACACACACACACACCATCATTAAATATATGCTGCGTTTGTAAAAAAAAATTCCCTCTCTAGTCGTAATGCGTTTCTTAGAAAGCAACATGCGTTCTTACAGCTTTTTTAAAAATTTTCTTTTTAAAGAAATGCGTCCCTTTGTGATGTCACGTAGGGCTCCAATTCCTCAGTGACACCTAGGTGTTGGCTCGACCTCTGTGACTGCGCCTGTTCTCAGCTGCACTTGCCTGCTACAGCTGCGCACAGCCATCGCTAAATTATGTTTGAATTGTTTCAAAAAAAAAAAAAAAGATTTTTGCCTTTAAAATGAAACCAGTTACTCATCACCAGTTATTCTAAAACCCTTACACCGTCCACACCATCATCATCATCATCATCATCATCACCAGCAGCAGCAGCAACAGCAGCAACAGCAGCAGCAGCAGCAGCAGCTGTAAAGTGTGTGTGTGTGTGAGGTGTGAGTGTGTGTGCAGCCCATCTTGGATGGCCAGGGTAATCCCAGGCCTCGCTAAAGTAGCCGTGTGAGAGGACAGATTGTCAGTTGATCATGGCCGGCCGAGAGCCTTATCCCTTATTGGATCGGCCATGGAGGAGGCTTAGGAATTATCTGAGGCCTCACTTAATGTGGAGACGGATCACTGCCAGCGGAGCACGGAGCCTGAAGACACGCCGGGGCCCCC
>NW_027466139.1:902500-907500 GCF_046127955.1 Nelusetta ayraudi | reverse complement strand
GACTGCCAACACCTGAGAGATGGCGCCGGAGAGCAGCTCTGTCATGTGGCTGGAGTCCCACGCTAGCAGTTGATTGGAGGAGGGCCGCCGGCGCCCCCTGGAAACCTGCAGGGGAAACACTCGACCCCACTCCCTCCTCCTCCTCCTCCTCCGGCTGCTCTTTCCCCCGCCGCTCACCGCCGCCGCCCTGCTGGCCCTGCTGGCCCTGCGGCACGCGGCTGAAAAGCCACCCAGCCACCTTTTTTTTTGATTTCCACTCGATGTTGGAACGTCACCCTTTGATTTCCTGTTTTAACATTCCAGAGGCGGCAGGAGAGAGAGAGAGTGAGAGAGAGCGAGAGAGAGCGAGAGACAGAGAGAGAGAGAGAGAGAGAGAGAGAGTGAGAGAGAGAGAGGTATTGATCAGAGCGGAGCGCTGAAGGTCAGCCGGGGAGGGGAGGGGCAACGCCGATTGGGGGGGGGGGTGATGAAAGAGGGACATGTGGGGGGGGGCGGTGGGGGGGGGGGGCAGAGGGGAAGGTGAGATGAAAGATGCAGGAAGAGGCGGATGGAGAGAAGGAGGAAGGGGTTGAGTGAGCATGAGAGCTACAGGAATCCCTGTGTGTGTGTGTGTGTGTGTGTGTGTGTGTGTGTGTGTGTCTCCTCAGATCCCTGCTGATTGAGCTTTTGCGCTTCTCAATGTTCAGCATTCGTCTTTTTCAGGTCGACGCTTGAATTGATATTTATTGCCCCGCTGTGTTTACTGCGTGCTGCCTCGCTTTGCACTGCGTGTGTGTGTGTGTGTGTGTGTGTGTGTGTGTGTGTGTGTGTGTGTGTGTGTGTGTGTGTGAGAGAGAGAGAGACTGAGTCTGTGCTCACCTCCTTCACCACTCTTTTCTTCTTCCTTTCTTTCTTTCAGGGGTGCAGTGTGTGAGTTAGGTGGAGGTATGACTGGCCTCGCTGGGCTAATGGTAAGACACACACACACACACACACACACACACACAGCAGTGTGTCAGCTATAGGGTTTATTAGGCGGCATCTTAAGGGCTCCTCCACATAGCAGGCGTCAGTGTCCCATCGATCTGCTAGATGCCACTCTGCTGGTGTGTGTGTGTGTGTGTGTGAGAGAGAGTGAGTGAGCCCTAGTTTTATCTCTGTGCAGTCAATAAAGCGTGTTTTGACATTGGCGGCTTGAAATGCAGTCCTTCCTTCAGACGTCGCCCCCTGCTGTCACCTCCTCACCTCAGCACCGTCCACGCCTCCACACACAAACACTTTATTAACTCCAACTTTGGCTTGAGAGGTTTGTTTTTCTTTTTCCCTCTCACCCACCACCACCCTCAGCATATAATCAAGCTTTGTGTCGGCGGGTTGGGATCACTTCTACCTTCAGTGCGAAGGTAGAGCTCCACCCTGGCGCCACTGTCTCTCTGGTTTTATACTTTGGCTACTTTATAATTCACATTTTGTTTTGAGCTTCAGGTCAGACAAGTTGGGACGTAAGTAAATGTGCGGAGTGACACATCTGTACTGACGCTACCTGGAAACTTCCCCTGGAAGAAAATCCAGCCAGGCCTCTGCAGCAGCAACGTCGCTGCTTTTCTTTCCTCGTTTTCCGACTTTTCACGCGCAGAGCTCCTCGTTTTTATGTGTAAAATGCGATCCGCTCGGCATGATGGTCCAAGCGTGTGGTGGGGCTCCGTGTCACTGGCCGCTTCATCGGCCGTCAGAGAGAACACTGATCCTGTTTTAAATCAAAAGAGGATGATGATGATGTTAATGGCACGAGAGAGAGAGAGGGGGGGGGGGGGAGAGAGAGAGAGAGAGAGAGAGAGGGAGAGAGAGAGAGAGAGAGAGAGAGGGAGAATATAAAGGAGTCCCGCTGGATGATCTGCAGGATCATCCAGCTGGACTCCTTTATCTTCCTCCTCCTGACCTGCAGCCTGCAAGAACTTCTGTCTCCCCCTACTGGCTGCATCAGTAAGTGGCCACGCTCTCTTCCTCCTCCACCTCCTCCTCCTCCTCCTCCTCCTCCAGCCAGATGTGCCTCTCGGACCAAGCGTAGATCTACATCTTCTAGACTGAGAGTGAAGCTGCAGTTTGCCGACGACAGACGTGTGTGTGTGTGTGTGTGTGCGCGCGCGCACGTGCACGTGCACTGATGTGTGTGACTGTCCGGCTGTGGCTGCAGATCTTTCAGCCTGGTGCTCAGCCTGGAGCTCCCGTCCACCCGTTGGAGCAGATGGTGGGATGGACACACACACACACACACACACACACGCACACACACCCTCCCCACTAGGTCTCCCCCCAGTGTTTGTGTGTTTGTGTGTGTGTGTGTTTGTGCGTCAGGGATGCTGCTGGGCCTCCTCTGATGCTTTGTGCGTCCTCAATACGCCATTTGAGTCGTGATTACATTGAATCAGCGGCGGATGATTTGTGTGCACGCCGCCACAATAGCTACTTGCACTTATGCACACCCCGGGGTACGCACACGCGCACACACACACACACACACACACACACACACACACACAGAGTCAGACAGAGTGGTGGGGGCCTGGAATTGACAGGCTGACACTCGCTCCTCGCTGCCGTAATAAAAAGAGAGAGTAGAATGTGAAAAGATGAGGTTATAGTGCGGCGCTCACCTCCTCTATCTATATCTCCCTCCCGCCCCCCCCCCGCTCGCTCCCTCTCTCGCCCGCACAAAGCCGTCTATCCATTCTCCCTCCCCCCCTACCCCTGCCTTTCTCTCTCCAACACCCCCCTCCCTCCCTCCCTCCCTCCACCACCGCTCGCGCCCCGCAAAGTTATGTGAAGGGCATCAGGCCCGACGAGCCGAGTGCAGAGTGACAGCGGCTGCGGTGGCGGCTGTGGCGGCGGCGGCGGCGAAACGGGAGTGATGGCTCGGCCCGATAAACACGGCGGCGTCGAAATGAAAAGGCTTCGGCGCTCGCCATCATCCCCTGTCACAATGCAATTACTGAACAGAGTGATAGCAAGATAGCAGCAGCACCCCCCCCCCCTCACTCCCCCGCCACCACCACCACCACCATCCGCTACCACCACCACCACCACCCGCCACCGCCACCGCCCGCCGCAAATGATAAAAGTATTGACTGATTTGATTGAATGATTAAAATAATGCAGACATAAAAAATGTTGGGGCACGGGTGGGGGAGGGGGGGGTGGAGGAGGTTTGCCAGCAGCGACGCTTTTGTAGATACGGTTATGTCATTATTTAGTGTGTGTGTGTGTGTGTTTCTTTTTTTTTGCTTCATCTGACGATGTCTCTTTTTGGACCGTTTTTTTTTGTTCTTCTCTCTGTGTTGTTTCATTTCTCTCTCTCTCTCTCTCTCTCTCTCTCTCTCTCTCTCTCCCTCTCTCTCTCTCAGGTTGCCATTTGTGCTGACGTGAAAGAAGTTCTGCTATCAGATGGGAACGACAAGTCCATTCAGAGTATCCTTTCATCGTCCGGCCTCCTCTTCCTCTTTTTCATTCCCCTCCCCTCCCCTCCCTCTCTCCCCTCCTCTCCTGTCCTCTCCCTCTGTCTCTATCGCCTGCTGCCTTTTTTCTCCTATAGGCCGCCTCTTTTGTTTTTGCATGCGTTCATGAAAAAAGGGGAAGCAAGAGTTCTCGCTCTCTCGCTGCAAACGCCTTTTCGACGAGCGAAACAAATGTTGGGTTTTTTCCCGCGGTGGAAGGACGAAGGTGAAGTCCAACGTGGAATCTGCACATTGTTGGAACATCAACCTGTGGGAGCGAGAGCCTGAATAAAAAGCGTTGGCTTTAACTTTGCCGGCTGTTCAGAAGAAGTTGCGGCTGAAGAGATGTTTACAGGAGCGGCGCGGCGCAGCGCTGCGTGTGTCCTTCGAGCCGCAGAAAAACATTCATTTCACTTTGCTGTTGTGCTCGCTGCACAACTTTACGGCCTTTTCTATAAAAAAAAATAAACAGTTTTTTTTTTTTTTTTACATTTTCGAGAGTGACATACCCTTAAAAGGTCCATCATGGCTAAAAGCTCCATAATACATATTTTAGCTACAGTCTTTCATATGTTTTAATGAGCCATGTGTGTTGTCGAGCAGCACATTAGATGAGAAAACTGTCATTGCAGCCAATCTTTCTATTACTGTAGTTGTTTTTTTTCGCCTAATTCAGGGGATTTTATGCAGTCGGGCTGCGCAGGGGGGAAAAAAAAAAAGATGCGTCACCATCTCACTCTGCCGGTGCAGCAGTGATGAGCTTCACATTTTCCAATCGTGCATTAATGCCACGGTTTGCATTTGGTTTGTGTTTGGCAAAAAAACGTGGCCGTATGTTAAAATACAGAGGAAGAAGAAGAAGAAGGAGAAGAAGGAGAAGAAGAAGAGGAAGAAGAAGAGGAAGAAGAAGAAGAAGAAGAAGAAAAAGAAGACTGGAAATGAGGCACATTTTTCACACAGACACACGGAAGAAGATTTGATTTTGAAAAATAACATTTATTGCCGCTCTCATTTACATTAATCAATCAAACTAAATAAATAAATAAATACATAAATAAATAAATGAATACAATTTTTACATAAGCACGTCACTAAAACACAATTCCCCCCCTGTCACCGCACACAACGCACCGCTAAAAAGTCCACACGTCAACTAAAAAAGAAGAAGAAGAAGGAGAAGTTCATAATAAATCCTGTGAGATTCGAGTCAGACAGGAAGTGAGATGGAACTCACCCAGGGTGAGATTACTACGCACAGCCCTGCGCTGTGTTTGGCTGCGCCAGGAAAAACCCTATGCCCTTTGGGATGCAGCGCCCCCTGTGTTTGAAAGTGCAACTTTCAGCCTCGGCTCGGGCTGAATTTGCCTCTGCTGTTGCCGTCTCCATTATCAGCAGCTGTGTGGCGCCCACGGCGGCGGTGGCGGCGGCACCACCAGCGCTCAGCGTGGCAACCAGCAATCCCAGTTAGCCACGATGCCGTGTTAAGAGCACAGTAATTGCCATCCTGTCAAATGTTTTACTTTGAGACTT
>NW_027466139.1:890000-900000 GCF_046127955.1 Nelusetta ayraudi | reverse complement strand
ACACACACACACACACACCCTGACCCCTCCCTTCATCTGCATGCATGTGTGTGTGTGTGTGTGTGAAAGGGCCAGTGTGACTTGTGTATCCGTGGTTAAAAGCTTTCTCATTGATCCGACTGCAGACTGCTGTGATCCTGCTGCTGCCCCTGCAGGCGACTCCCTGCACTGCAGCTCCTCCGGCCCACCGAGGCCGACCGAACGACGTGTGTTCGTGTTCAGGGCCCTCATCCTTTGGTTTTAATTAGATTTTTTTTTTTTTTCTCCACCCCTTGCAGAGGTCACACAAATCTTTTGCCTAAATTGCACATGAATCTTTCCAGACGGGACAGTCGGCGGCTTCAGTCGTATATATATATATATAGACACTTTAGCAGCTGATAACTCAATTGTTTTGCTATTTTCAGATGAATTGAATTGAATTCTTTATGGTCGTTACACTGGAGTACAACAAAAATGTGAAAGTGGCTTCCTTTGGTGCATTCGTATAAAAACAAACTCATTGGAATTGATGACGGCAGGCAGGCTAAATTTTGAAGAAAGGAAATTCATTCATTTTCAAATGCTACTGGAAGGTGAAAGGACAATTTATTTTTCACACAGATCCAATTAAAAGATCCAATATATTCGACCGGTGGCAACTTATATTTTAGGATTGTTTTTCTCCTCTCACCTCCTTTTTATTTTTATTTTTTCAATTTTTTTTATTTTTATTTATAAAAATATGACATTTAATAACAATTCTGTCACCTGTTATTCTCAAATGATGCTTCGTTAATCACCTCTGAATTCCAACACTCATTTTCAAACTGAAGATGCAGAATGAAACTGTCCCGGCAACCTTAACTCAGCGTCAACCTCAGATGTGGGACGGCTCATCGAGAAGAACAGGCAGGCCGGGAAGTTCGGCTCCACTCAGGTGTCGGCCAGGTATGACCTTTGACCTTTGACCTTGCACTCTGCAGCGGCCATCACGAGAGGAGCTCGCCTGAAATGTGTCACAATCAGGATTCTGCAACGGGCGGCGCGGACGTGTGGAGTCGGAATCAGAATTCAAAATCAGAATCAGATTCAGAATCAGATTCAGATTCAGATGTGAACGTAATTTCAGTTTAGCTGCAGCACATCCAACCCTCAAGTTTTAATAAATATTATTTCGCCTCCATACATGCGTGAATGTTGATTGTAACGTGTGTGTGTGTGTGTGTGTGTGTGTGTGTGTGTGTGTGTGTGTGTGTGTGTGTGTGTGTGTGTGTGTGTGTGTGCCTCTGTTTGGAGCCATTCAAGCACAAACTATCCCAACGCGGCTAAAACACAGTTAATTGTGGTCTGAGGGGGAAATCATTTTGATTGGCTGCCTTCTCTCTCTCTCTCTCTCTCTCTCTCTCTCCCTGTCTCCCTCCCATCTCATATTTGCACGAGTGGAGGACGGAGTGAAAAAGTAAACGTATAATTAGGTTAAATGACTCGGATTGTTTTCTTTTCAGATTACGCCGCCGCCGTCGGCACCCGGCAAGCCGGGCCAAGAGGGCACCGCACGATTGGACGAGGGGGAGGGCGAGGGAGGGGCGTGTCGCAGGAGGGAGGGCGACAGGGAGGGTGTGTGCACGGGCGTGTGCGTGCGTGCGTGTGTGTGTGTGTGTGTGTGTGTGTGTGTGTGTGTGTGTGTGTGTGTGTGTGTGTGTGTGTGTGTGTGTGTGCGCCGGGACCTCCTGCCGAGGACGGAGATTGTGTTTGTGACGGGGCCTAATGTTTTGTTTACTGAGTGTTAATAATGCCTAATTAACAATCCCCCCACTCTGTGTGTGTGTGTGTGTGTGTGTGTGTGAGTGAGAGAGTGGTGGGTGAGAAGTGGCATCAGCCCTTCACACCATTAAACAACCAATTTAAAGGCCAATATTAAGAAAAAGCACTTTAAACTATTGATGGTTCTGTTAGATGTTGTGAAGCCGCTGGACGGCCCGGATTCACACTGGCCCAGTCAGCTGCTCTCACACCAGGAAGACAGGCCACTGGTGACACTGGTGGAGCTGAAATCTGATTGGTCTGTCAATCAATCAATCAATCAATCAATCAAGTATTTTGAAAGGACTCCAACAACAGGATAATACTCTAAAGTCAGTGGAAGGCCCCAGAGGTGTGTGTGTGTGTGTGTGTGTGTGTGTGTGTGTGTGTGCTCAGCTCACTGGCGCCCCCTGGTCTCTCCCCTGGCAGGGTGCTGAGGTGGGACTGCGAGTCGGACGTCTCGCCGCTGGAGGGTCGCTACGACGTGGTCATGTGTGCAGACTGGTAGGTGCACGGCCAAACACACACACACACACACACACACACACACACACACACACACACACACACATTTGTTGTCTGCATGAACTCCCACTCTTTTTTCTGCATGACAATTACATTTTGGCCCCCCTACGAGCAGCTGAACCATCCTCAACCTTGCACACACACACACACACACACACACACGCACGCACGTCTGCCTCCATTTTACACCAAATTGCCCTGTTTTCATGCTTGGTGTCCTTGCAAATGGATGACTTAGGCAAATTGCAAATAATTGCGCCTTGACAAGCGAAGGAGACCCAGTAAGATAAAGAAAGAAAGAAAGAGGACAGACGGATGGACGGATGCTCCATCCATCCATCCGTTCATCCATCCCTCCGTCCGTCCATCCATCCGTCCATCCCTCCGTCCATCCATCCGTCCATCCATCCGTCCATCCATCCATCCATCCATCAAATGGAAATGGAGGTGGAGAAGGAGGCAGCGGCGCAAACACCAGCGGCTCCCTGAGATGCTGATCTGGTGGCTGTGATAGTGCGGCAGGAGGTTTTGAGGTCAAAGGTCACGGGGTCAAAGGTGCTTCACTGTTCCTCCCTGCACTGAGAGCCAGTTAAAGTCCTTCCCCTCTCCCCTCCCTCTGTGGTCGACTCCCTGCTTTGTACAGTTTGCAGTGTTTTCTGACAAAATGGATAGAGTGTGCGGCCTTGACTTGTTTTCACACACACACACACACACACACACACACACACACACACACACACACACAGTGATGGTAACCACCACATTCTTTTCTTGGCTCGTACGCACCTGCAAGACGTATCTGCACTGCGCACACAAAGGCAGAATCAACATTTTCTATTTTCCGTCATTGTGAACGAGGAACTCGCTGCTTTTTTTTCACTTTTGCTTCTGCGTCTTCCAAATGTGAATTTGTGAACTCAAGGAGCTGCTGTGTCCACATCCAGGCGCTCACTAATGTTCTGAAAGCGTGGTTGAGAAGTCAGTCAGTTGTGGCTCCGTCCAGAACCGGTTTAGTCCAGCACAGGCAAATCAGCACTTCATCAATTCCATACAGTCTGGTCCGATATTTCAGTGTGTATCACAGATGCCAGTGGAGTTTTTTCAAGTAAAGAAAAAATAATAATAAATAAATAAAAGTGAACATTTAGCCCTGTGTTAACAGCATCCTGCAAAACAACCAGGTTTACGCTCCAACCTGATGGTTTGTTCGACCTTTCACCTAAAAAATCCCTCAAACCTTGATAGATATGAATACAAAAAAAAAAAAAAAAAAGCATATTTAGCCCTGTGTTTACATCCTCCTGCTAAAAACCGACACCTCCTTCGACCTTGCACCCGTCTGGATGGGCACAGAAACGCGGCGGAACCAACCAGGCTGAGGATGTTTGTCGCCGACCCGCTAGCGGCATCCCTACCAGTCGCAAAGTCTGAATTTCCCAGACTCATCATCGTTATTATCGTCATTCAGGGAGAAAGAAAACGTGTCGGCCGAGTGAATCTTTGCGCAGTGTGGGACCTTTGAAACAAACTGAGGCTTGAAATGATCGCTGGTGCATTTAGTCTGTAGTATTTCCATTCAAAGAGTCCATAGTGAGGAGGTTCCCAGTGGGCAGTAATACAGGGTAAAGACGTATCACCGGGAAAATCACCTATATTTTCTTGTTTGCATCTGTGTGCGTCTTTGTCTGTGTGTGTGTGTGTGTGTGTGTGTGTGCGAGTGTCCGCGCGCACGCGCGCACGCGCATTGTGTGCCGCCGCGCGCAGTGGGCGACGTGGGGAGCGCGCACGTTGGCTAAGTGCAGCATTCGCGCAAATGCCGTCATCATTATTGTAATGTCACAGTCATTACAGGTAATAGCCAGGTATAGCATGCAGAGAGAGAGGCAGAGCAGACAGCTGATCCTCCAGCGTGCAGCCCAGCCCAGGATCTCTGCATATCTGTGCGGCTGGGGGTGGGGAGGGGGGGGGGAGGTGCGGGGGGAGAGAAGGGAGCAAATTGCGCGCGGCGGTATTTTCTCAGCGCCTCGTCCCCGCGGTGCACTTTAAGCCAGGCGCTGGCGCAGCGTCGCTCGGCTCTCTTTCCCCTCTGTGTTTCCCTTCCTCGCCCCTCCTGCGAGTGCACGCGGCCCAGCCACTGCGCGATAATTGCGTCGGGTTTGGCGGCGGGAGATTGATGGCTGACCGATTAACAAGTGCGGCGATGATCACCCGGGAAAAGGTCAACAGCGCCGCTTCCAATCTGATTAATTGCGGCCGCCGCCGCCGCCTCCTGGCGGAGGAGAGGGGCGGAGCAGAGGGGCGGAGCAGAGCGGACGAGCGTGGAGCTGGGTCGTATTGTGCCGACCTCCAGGACCACCGCCGCGCTGGCTGTGAACCACTGGTCGTCTGTGGTACCACCCAGACCAAACAGCCACATTTGACCTCCCAGGTCCAAAAGAAACCAGCAGGAAACTGGACCAGGAAGGAATACTGAGCTTCCTTCAAGATCTGCCACACTGGACCTTTCCAGGGATGGCACTGATTGAACGTGTTGCCTGATGGTGTGTTGCTGCTAGTTTTTAAGGAAGTCCGATATGTAAAAAAAAAAAAATCCTCACACACCGGGCCTTTAATCAGCAAAACGGGTTCCCTTGCCAGCGTGGTGGTCGTCCTGCTGTTCCGCCCCAATGCAGCCCGGGTTGGAGAACCAGAGGCCTTCCGGGTTCCAGGTCCCATCTGTCTGTCTTCAGGAATTGGAATGCGGTGAGACGGTTCCAACCCCGCGAGTCGCCTTGATGACCGACTTGTCGGTTTATTGGCGACGTCGCCGCCAGCAGCTGACGGGAACACAGACACGTGGCGGTTCGGGCTTTGTTTGGTGTCTGGTGTCGGAGCGGCGGAGCAGAATAAAGCGGGAGAGGAGCGGCGCAGGATTCCTGCCGTGCTGGGAAGGCTTGGCTCCGCTCGTCTGGCCTCTCCAGGATCTGCCCATGTGTGGGCCCAGATAAACACACCACCGGCTCTGTGTGTGTGTGTGTGTGTGTGTGTGTGTGTGTGTGTGTGTGTGTGTGTGTGTGTGTGTGTGTGTGTGCGCACGCACGCATCTTTTCACACATTTCCAAAATTCCTCTTTTCAGTTAACTTCCCAAAAAAAAACGGAATAAAACTCCCCTGTACGAGAAGGTTTCTCATTGATCACGCAGATTCAATGTTTTAGACGACTTTTTCACAGCGACACGCAAGGCTTTCCCTCGTATTCCCTCCTGGACCAGGCAGCGCCGGCCTCATCGTCTGATCTCCGGCTGTGATTTAGCGCCGAATTTTTGTCTTCCGTTGAAAATTTAAAAACGCCGTCAAGGTTTTTTTTTTTGTTTTTTTTTTGCGATTCTTTTCTTCCCCTCCCTCCTTCCTCCCAGCTGTTTTTTTTTGACACCGAGGTAATAAGCACATTTTCAAACGCTGATGCGCTGGTGTTTGTTTGCCGGCTCATTCAGCCGCTTGCGGGGGGGATTTTTATTTATTTTTTATTTTTTTTTGCTATACATTTTTCAGTGGCTCCGGATTGAGAAAGAGATGATGATCCGTATCACTGGTATGTTTATTTGTTTTGGATTGCATTTCAGACATGATGAACAGCAAACATGAAGGGATGAGAGGTCTCCAGCGTTTCTGCCACTTAAACAGGCTGAATAGAGACACACACACACACACACACACACACACACACACACACACACACACACACACAGGACTTTTTCTTCTTGGCTAGTTTCAGATTTTCCTCTGCTATTGTGGAGGGAAAAGCACTTTGCAGGATCTCTATTGACTGTTCCTGCATCCTCTCCTCCTTTCATATGCGTCGGCGCCTGGTCCTATTCAAGTCCATTTAAGCACATTTTCTTGAAGGTCAGGAAATAATAGCCTATAGCGCATGCAGTTTGTTTCTTTTCACCCGTTTCTGGGACATTATGGAGTTAATCTGCCATTCAGGTGAGTTTTAAAAAATGAAATGAAATGAAATGCACGACCGCGGGAGGGGGGGAGGGAGGGAGGGAGGGAGGGAGGGACGGCCGGCTTTGAGGAATAAAGAAATTCCACATTAGCATTGAAACAACAGTGGGCCGGGCGGCGGGAGGAAAGCTGAGCCAGTTTGTGACGTTCACATAAATAAACAGCGGCGAGCATGCGGACAATGTGCAGCGTTTCCCTGCAGCTTCTGACCACATCCCTCCCACAAATATAGCAGCGCAGCTCTCGTGCTGCCGCAGCCTCCCTCCCCCCCTCCCCCCTCTGACCTCTGACCTCCACTTAGTTTTGACTGGAGTTGTCCGGAGGCTGTCAAGGCAGGGACGGTGTCAGCGCCACACAATAGCGCTCCGACGGTCGGGGGGGGGGGCGCGGCGGTGCCGGACCTCGGCCTGACCTGCATAATTACGCTGCCATTATGAAGTCACGGCAGCTCCTCCGGCGGTTCAGCTCCGAGTCAGAGGAGCAGAGAGGAGCGGAGAGGAGAGGAGAGGAGAGGAGAGGAGCAGAGAGGAGCGGAGAGGAGAGGAGAGGAGCAGAGAGGAGCGGAGAGGAGCAGAGAGGAGAGGAGAGGAGAGGAGAGGAGAGGAGAGGAGAAGAAACCCTGCACCTCAACACCTCTGCAAACTTTGCAGGGAAACTTTTTCCTTTGTCTCACAACATGATGAAAAAGACCCTCGCTCTACCGCCGCCGCCGCCGCTGCTGCATGACCAGCTTGTGGCCCCCGGGCCTCAGTTTGCCCATCACTGACTTGGGTGCATTGACCCCCCCCCCCCCCCCCCTTTCCCAGCGCTGCCCTCTGAGCGACTGGCTGTCCTTCCTCTCACCCTCGCCGTGTGTTTGCGTGTCTGCGTGCGGAGCCTCAGCTGCCACTCCTCCCTCCCCCCTCCCCCCCTCCCCTCCACCCCCGCCCCGGCCCGGCCCACCTCGCTTCCTTGTTTTCCTGAGCCGCTCACTCTTCCGATATGCGCGGCGTCCGCGGATCGACCGGCGGCAAACCCTCTCACCTTTCAAGTCAAATAAACTTGGCACCTCCGTTTCACCCCAGCAGAACAATAAACTTTACACGTACGTACACCCATCCTGCCCCCCCCTGCCCCCCACCCCACCCACCCCCCTTCTTTTTTGTTTGTTTTGCCCTGGTGGTGATGTCCTGCGTGAGAATGAGGCAGATGCTGGCTGTTGCACCAGCCGCTCCCACTGCTGTGGATAAGAATGGGTGTGAAGGTTGGCGGCCGGTTGCTTTGGATCACTGGTGTAGTTTCTGTGTCATACGCAGGTCTACAGGTCCTGAATGACCGTAGAACCACGAAGAAATGTGCAGATACGGATCAGCATTGTGGTTGTTTTTTTTTTTGCTCACTTTTTGTTCACTTTCCCGTTGAAAAACGTGATTAAAAGGTTCTGATCTGTTTGAGAGTGTTGGCCTGCGGACGCACTTTGCTGCCATCCTAGAAAAAAAAAACAAAAAAAAAACAGTGCTCAGTAGCACGCGTTATAATGTGAAACTGTCACGTTATTTTGTGAACATTTTTTAGAAATGTTTTCTGAAAGTTTCACCTTATAACGTGAAAACTCTCAGGAATTAACGCACTAGTGTCACGTTACAACACGATACTGAGCCCCTGGGTTGTTTTTTTTTTTCTAGGGTGGCAGCAACGCGCCTCCGTATCCGCCGCTCAGAGTGCCCCCACCAGAACAGACTACACGACTCCACCGGTGGTCCGGATGTCAAGGATTATGTTGAATTTGCACCATGTTGCCGCATTTTAGTCTAATTACTCCCAATCTCATCTGTGTTAACAGGTGTACACACACACACACACACACACACACACACACACACACACACACACACACACACACACACACGCAACCTGCTTGCGTATTAGATTTCTGTGGCCTGGTCAAACTGCATTGAGGTAAAAATCTGAAATTTCTTTTGCAGCTTCATGTCCTGCCTACAGAGTTCTAAATCGGCCAATGCAAACACACACACACACACACACACACACACTCACGCACACACACACACACACACACACACGTGTTTACTGTGGCTGATGGAATGCGGTGCATTTCTCCCGGCGCCTCGATAACGAGCCGCCAGGTGGAAACACACGCAAGGCCGAGGCGTAAACAGAGAGGGAGGGGGCGGAGCTTCTTACCCATGCAAATTGTTTTTTTGTTGTTGTTGTTGTTGTTTTTTTTTTGTTGTTTTTTCACCTGCTGTCGGCAGAGTGATGAATAAAGAGTTGCAGGCCGTCGGCTGCTTGGTTATCAGCAGAACCAACGGGCTCCTCTCAGCTGCTGCTTCTGCTTCTGCTCCCTGCAGCTTGTTTCTGGACCAGTACCGAGGCTGCCTGGTCCACGCCATCAGGAGACTACTGCGACCCAGCGTGAGTCTGTGTGTGTGTGTGTGTGTGTGTGTGTGTGAGAGCCTACTGTATATATATGTACCCCCCCGCCCCCCAGACCCTCGACCCCCCCCCCCCCCCCCCAGCCCCTCTAAAGCGTCACCCACTCCTCTCAATCATAATTAGGCCTCGCCCTGAACCCCCCCTCCCCCCTCCCCCCCACACACATTAATAGCTTGACAGGATTAATATCTTGTAATGCTTTAATGCTTATTATGAGCAACTTGAATGCATTGCTCTGATCTCCGCCTCCCTCCCTCTCTCCCTCCCTCTCCCTCTCTCTCTTGCCTTCTCTTCATCATAAATCCGCCGCAACTTCTCCCTTTTGGCCCCGCGATAAGACCCCCCGCTGTGACAGCCAAAGCAAATGGGGGGAGGGGGGAAGGGGAGGGGGGGTGTGGTTAAAAAGAAAAGGAAAAGGAAAAGAAAAAAGAAGAAGAAGGAGGAAAAAAGGCCAATAAAAAGGGCTGGAAGAGATAGGCTTGAGGTTTTTATTAATCTGAGGTTTGGTTTTAAGTGCGGAGGCCAGATTGGTCTCAGGGAGAAAATATCTGTTGAATGAGAAGCAGGACGGGAAGGACGGGCGGGAAGGGAAAGCAGGGAGGAGGCGAGAAGGAAGAGGAGAGGTGAGGAGGCCGCAGGCCTCTGCTTTCAGTCAAGTCCGATGGTAGAATTCTAATTGACAAAATGAAAATAGAACCAAGAGAGAAACGACACCAGCAACCCACGTCCTTGGTTTTTTTTTTCTTTTTTTTCTTTTTTTGAGAAACCCACATTGTTGTTTTTAATTTAGGTGTTGTCACAATTTTTTTATTCTCAATGTTTTTTTGTTTTTTTTTTGGGGGGGGGGGGGGGACAGAAATCTCACCAGTGATTCGACTAAATCCCCTCAAAACACCCAGAACAAGTAACGATGAAGTCCTCCAGCTCACCTGCTCTCCAGAACAGGAAAAATAGAAATTCCAGCTTTTGGTTTGCAAAATGCTTTCAAATCAACTCGTGCAAAGCGCAAAGAATGACAAAATGCTGAATATGAAAGGATTGAAATGCATGAAAACAACCATCACACGCAAACTCACAGCAGCAGCGCTTCGGGGAAAAAAAAAATCTTCCCAGATGGAGAAGTTCTGGGTTTTTTTTTTTTTTTTTCAGTGACCTAAGGATTTTTTTTGTTGTTGTTGAGGATTAAGGCCAAAAATCTGCAGGAACCCCCCCCCCAGGATGTGCAGCAGGACGGTGGAGGCTGAGTGGAGGCTGAGAGTCACTG
>NW_027466139.1:862500-887500 GCF_046127955.1 Nelusetta ayraudi | reverse complement strand
TTAAAAGTGGGCTGAGCTCACGCTTGAAATGCATACTGCAATACACACACACACACACACACGCGCGCGCGCGTGCGCGCACACACAAGGGTCAGGTGCTGCAGATGAATATGAGGTCAAGCTAAAGTGGCTCCGCCCCCTTTATATCTGAGGGTGATTAAGTCTCCTCTGCTTATCATCTGATGAACACTCTGAACAAGCCCTGTGTGGTCTCTGTGTGTGTGTGTGTGTGTGTGTGTGTGTGTGTGTGTGAGCAATCTCAAAGCACAACACACTCACACACACACACAGACCAGACATCACTCAGACGGCATCATGTTGGCTAGACTTTACACACAAACACTCCATACGATGATATCACTGTGAGACACGCGCACATGCGTGAGCGCACACACACACACACACACACACACACACACACACACACACACACACGCACTAATCAGCACCTGCTACTCCTCATTTGCACTGCAGATTAACGTTCTTTAGCCGTATTTACCGAGTGACTCAATCAGAACCAGCAGGAAAAAAAACAACACTTTATTTCACTCCCAGTGTTGCTGTCTGCCAACGCTGCCAATCTGTCAAAACAGGTTTTGAAATTTTTCACATTAAATCCTACAACTCCAAAAGTTGCTAAGCTAGCCGCTAGCGCTGTGGATCGCGTCCCTGGATCATTTGAAGAAGAATACAAAATGTGTTTAAGCGGAGCGATTAAGCTTGTGACTCAGTGACTCAGTGACTCAGTGAGTCAAAGTCCCGACCGGAACCTGAGTCCGATCCCGTGGCCGAGCTTCAAAACACACACACGGAGCTCTGCAAGCGTGGCTGCACTCCAGCCAACGGATCAACGAGCAGAGACTGGCCAGAAATTCCACCGCAGCGGTGTTACGAAAAAAAAAAAAAAAAATCGACCTGGTCGCAAAACTTGTCACCGGTGTTTTAAACACTGCAGCCTCTCTGTGGACAGCGTGGCTCCGCTCCTCCACCGCCCGCCTGTGTGGAGCCGCCAAGCCTCCCAGGGAACACCACAATACATGGAATACTGCGTCCCGCTTGGGATGCAACCGGAACGCCGCTTGTCTCCGTATTAGTGAACCGTCTACAACGTGAACGTATCCTCCATTTAGAAAAAAAAAAAAAAAAGGGGCCTCCTTTATTTTCCTGGATGAAAGCTGGCAACACGAGGCTCACGTCACAGTTTCTGTTTGTTTGTTTGTTTGTTTGTTTGTTTGTTTGTTTGTTTGTTTGTTTGGACTAGCTCACCCTTTTTAATGTTTGGTTTCTGAGCGTGCACGTACGTACGTGCACGCTCCCCCCCCTTAAAGCACGACTCTGCAGTTTTGTTTTGTTTTTTTTTCCCAAAAGCAGCAAACAGCTCCAACACTGAAAACACACTGGAGCAGCAGGAAGAGTGTGTGTGTGTGTGTGTGTGTGTGTGTGTGTGTGTGTGTGTGTGTGTGTGTGTGTGTGTGTGCAGACAGGCCCAGTGCGTTATCCTCTTATCCCCAGTGTTGTGGAATAGAGAGGGAAGCAGCTGGAGGGACTGCAAGCAGCCTGATAATGCCGCCGCTATTTTCCAAGCCGCCATCTTAATCTTGTTACTCAAATGGTTGTGAAGAGAGAGTCATGAATTTTAATTTCACCGCTGACACACACACACACACACACACACACACACACATACATATATATGCAACAGAGTTGTGTGTGTGTGTGTGTGTGTGTGTGTGTGTGTGTAGACCCCGCCTCTCTTTCACATGCATAAACACAGTGTCCCCACTGTGTCGCTGCACTCTCACTCTTCCCGCCCTCCCTACACCCCCCCCCCGTCCCTCCCCCCCCAGGCCCACCGCTCTAACCCAACACTATCTCCCCGTTCCCCACATCAGGAGCCACTTCTCTATTTACTGGAGCCTGTCCTTCTATCCCCTCCTCTACTCATCTCTCCATCCAAGCAATTCCTCATTCTCCGTTTCCTAATCCTGCCGAGGGAGACCCCCAGACATCCGGTTTATCCCTCCCTGCCTTGTCTCAAGCACTCCCTCCCTCCTTTTACCCCCCCCACCCCCACCTTGTTCACTTTTTCCTTCCCCCCCCCCTCCCCCCCTCCCTCTCTCTGAGATGAAGCGAGGCGAGGCGGCGCCGGGGTTTGAGTGAAAGTGGCTATAAAATGAACGACTTGCACCTCGGAAAAATACACAGAAAGAGAGAGAGGGAGGGAGAGAGAGAGAAGATGTGGGGGGAGGGGGAGGGGGTGGTGGTGGTGGTGGGGGGGGGTTACGGGCTGAGAGCCGATTTAGCCAGCCACCCATGAAGCTGATTAGGCAGCCTGCGATCAGGAGGAACAGCTTTGCTTGTTAAACTTTTCACCTCTGCGAGCTCTCAGCCCTCACCGTGTTAAGGCGTCCGCACCCCCCCTCCCCCTCCCCCACCACACACACACACACACACACACTCCCCCAATCTACCTCACCCCTCTGCCTCCCCCCCCCCCCCCACCACCACCATCCATCCATCCATCCATCCATCCATCCATCCATCCAGTCCTCTCTCCTTCCGCCTGGGAGCGTTTTGAATGTGAATGCTGGCTGTGCCCCCCCCCCCCCCACTCTTTCTGGGGTCAGAGGTTCAACTGCAGGTCTGCAGGGACACTGACAGGATGATAAGGCAGCGGCAGCAGCATTGAGGGGACGGAGGCTCTTCTGTCATATTCAACAATGTCAGGAGGGAGTTTTTTTTTTTTAAATTTCATTCTAATTATTACAACAAAAAAAAAAAAATTCTTAAGCAGAGGCGGAATGGGGGGTGCAGTGGTGTCAGCTGACTGATCTGTGGCCCCTTCCCGGGTTCAGATTTGATTGAGGAGGAGAACAAATCAGGACAGGTCAGATATTATTGGTTTGGATGCAGGGAAAACCCTGAAGGCCGATACCCAGGTGGAGCACGTCGCCGCTGCCTTATGTCAAAGAAGCGTGGAGACATCAGTGGCTCAGCTTTAAGTTGTCCGGCGCTAAATCAAAGGCGTCTTCAAGCTTCTTTGTACAATCAGAGGAAAACCAACTGAGCCCTCCAGAGCTGCAGGGGGCGACAGTGGCCAGGAAAAAAACTCCCCTGTGGGAAGAAACCGAGAGCAGATCCAGACTCCAGGGGGTCAGAGGTCGTCTGCATTGACCAGTTGGGGTGAAAAGGAAATACAAAAATGTAGAGAGAGAGAGAGAGAGAGAGAGAGAGAGAGAGAGAGAGAGAGAGAGAGATCTATCTATCTGTCTGTCTGTCTGCCTGTCTGTCTGTCTGTCTGTCTGTCTATCTGTCTGTCCCTCCATCCTGCTTGTGAAGCTTGTTTCAGCCTCTTGTGTGTCCTGCAGATGCTGAAGCAGGGCAAAGACGCCTACGACGAGGACATCCACTACCCGCTGCTGGTCACCCTCACCAAAGAACCTCCACCCGCCGCCACCACCAGCACCGCCACCACCAGCACCGCCACCGGCGCTCAACCTCAAGTGAACCAACACGAGGGCTGAACACCTGCAAGTACGAGACGGAGCGGCGCCACCGACCCGTTCAAACTGTGCAGAAGTCTTCCCACGGTCCCGTCGGTTCTCTCTCAAATCATTTCCTGAGTGACACCCAGGAGCCTGCTGGGAGCTGCTCATGCTGGTGATATTTCCAGAGCAGCTCAAATAAGTCCTCATTAGCTCCTCCCCCATTTTTTTTGTTTTTTTTTCAAAATCCTTTTCAGTCCATCGATCCACGATCGGCGGTCAGTCCGTCAGTTCACCTGCCACCAGCAGGGCGGCGCTCACCTCACTCACGCGCCACTTTTTTTGGGGGGGGGCGTGGGGGGGGCCTGGAAACGACACGACGATCACGACAGCCGCGATTCCATGACTTTCGGACAGATTTCAGTATTTCCACTGGTGTTATGGGACAAAAGGAAGTCAACTGAGTGCACTTGAAGGAGCTGCGGCACCAACAGAGAAGTTAACCACTGCGGCCGCTGAAGATTTCCGGCGTTTTTCCATCGTTTTTTTTTTTTTCTTTTTCAATTTGCCAGCGTCGTCGGCGTGAAAAAAAACCTCGAGCCCTCAGTTTGTTTTCGCTATCAAGCCGTTTAACCCTTGCGGTTACGCCGGCGGCCACCGGGGGGGCCACGGCTCCAATTCATCAGACGCGTATCGTCGTTTGGTCGTCGCCTTTCTTCCACACCCACCCCCTCCCAACACACACACTCCCCCCCCCCCACCTTTGTTCCCGCCGCCGACTGTAATTCCTCCCGCTGAAACCGGTCTCGCCCAGTCAGAGGTCGACATTAATAACTTCTTTTGTGCGCTTTCCCTGCTTTCCGAGCGGCGCATTAACACATTAAGGCTCCTCGCAGACAAAAGGAGCAGTCATTCCCGTGAGCGCAGCGCCGAGCTGCCTTATCGTCACTCTGCTGCTGCTTCCTAACGGGATCCTCGCCTCCCAAACGCTGCTTCTGCACCGGGAGCTGCGGGGAGCGCCAAACTTTCCTCCGCCCTGGTTCCGGTTGAACTGCTTCCCCAGTGACGATGTTTCATTGGTCGAGCACGGCGGCCTCACGTGCTTTTTTTATTCATGATTGGTGTATTGGTAAAAAGCTTGACATACTGCCCCATTAATACATGCGTACATTTGTTTGTATATTCATGTATTTCAGAATATACATGAGAGCAGCAAGGTTCTCGGCTCCCAGCTAGCTGCCATCTTGCAGCACCAGTTTTTTTTTAAGCAGTGGTTTTAAATCAAAAAGCGAAGACGGGTCACGGACCTGCAGCCACTGTGATCCGCCTGCCTGCTCCAGAACCAACAGTCGCTGCAGGGTTTTCTCAGCGGCGGCTGTTTGAAATGTAGAGATAACTCCCAGTGCTTTTTTGGTTGTGTGTGTGTGTGTGTGTGTGTGTGGGAGAGGGGGGGGGGGTGTCTACAGCTTGCTCAGATTAATCACATTCTCTACTTTGTTGTTGTTGTTGTTTGTTTGTTTGTTTGCTACCAAATTCACCATCGGGACTGCGACGGTGTGCAGCGCCTCGTCCGACCGAGTGGTTGCACTCACTGTGTCTCACTGTGTTCTGCAATGATTTTTTTTAACCCGAGCGCCTCACTGAAGTCTCAGTGTTCCACCCAGATGGACGTTAGCTCGACCGCTGGGCTAATGATGGACGTTAGCTCGACCGCTGGGCTAATGATGGACGTTAGCTCGACCGCTGGGCTAATGTCCGTCTTTGTCTTTCAGAGTTTATATGAGATTTTAGCTGTGTGGACAGGAAACACCAGACTCTGTCCCAGAGTGCCACCACTTTTCCCATAAGCGTGTGTGTGTGTGTGTGTGTGTGTGTGTGTGTCTTTATTGAGTTTGTTTGGTTCAGTGTTGTACAGGTGTAGAAAACAACAACACTGGTCAATGCGACACTTGGGGTTCTGCTGACAAAGAGCATCATTCCAAAGAATTAAAAACAGGGTTTCAACATAGATGGCAAAAATAAACACAACGACGACAACACGAGTGCAAACCCCAGTTGTTGTTGTTGTGACTGATGTGTCGCCGTATCAGTGTCAGCTCACTTCCCCCCCCCAAAAAAAACTCCAAACCATCCGTGAGGAAAATGGAATTAAAAAGGAAATTCAGTTTGTGACAAAAGAAACGAGACGTGTGTAAACTATCTGAAGTTGGTTTGACCATTATTTTTGAAATCCCACGTTTTGATTTGTTTTGATCCATCGGTTGAATGTCGTCGTTTGCTGTGGCTGATTGCTGTGAGTAAATCATAAAAAAAATAAATAAAGATCACACAAATTTAGGTGGGAGTTTTTCTTTTGTCGCTCATCCAGCAGCAAAACACCATCCAAGATATTTTGCCTGCCAAGTTGTTGTTGTTCTGCCCCCGTTGCACCTGTTTTGTCCTGTGATTTCTATACTTCCAGCATCCCACAAACCCCCAGGAGCCGCTCGACAAACCTGCTGCTGCTGCTGCTGCTGCTGCTGCTGCTGCTGCTGCTGCTTTTCTAATCAAAGGACAATTGTGCTTCATTAATAAAGATCCAGAGTTAAACGTCCGCGGATGCAATAAAGTTTCCTTGGGGCTGCAGCGGCCGGCGGTGGCCCTGTGTTTCAAACACAAAGACCTCCTGTGGGCTAAGCTGGTGCCAGACAAGGTAACACACACACATAGCGCACGCACACACACACACACACACACACACACACACACATCAAGCCCCGGCTACAGTCTAGCCCTCCACAGGAAGAAAAGATAGAGGGATAAAGGAAGGAGGGGAGGCCGGTGCACAACAGCTAATCCTGCAGACTCACTCTTCTGTTTATCAGTCAGCAAGAGGGAGGGAGGGGGTAAGCAAAAAAAAAAGAGAGGGGGTTGGGAGGGAGGGCGGGGAGGGGGCGGGGGGGCGAGGGGGTTCAGCAAGGCCTCCTGATCTGCCTTTTGATATTTTAAAGAGGTCTGTTCTGCTGAAGAGCCAAGAGGCAGGGAAAGCAACGAGAGGCAGAACTCAGGCTGGGGGGAGAAAAAAGAAAAGAGAGAGAGAGAGAGAGAGTTTAGAGGGGAGGAGAAGGAGACGGGCTGAGAGACACTTAATGGCTGCAAGGAGGGAGGAAGGAAGGAAGTGGGGAAGGAAGGCAGCAGGAAATGAGGTGAAAGTAGATCGAAGCAGCGCGGATGGAGGGAGGAGGGGAGGGAGGGATGGAGGGAGGGGGGGGCAAAAAGCTCTAACGATGAGACAGAGAGAGAGACAGAGAGAGCGAGAGTGGGAAGAAAAAAAACAGAGAGAAGTTGACTGAGGGGCCGAGATTGACCGGACTGGGCGAGTGATCGAACGCAGAGAGAGAGAGAGAGAGAGAGAGAGAGAGAGAGAGAGGAAGAGAGGGAGAGACAGACAGAAAGAGAGAGAGAGAGAGACAGACAGACAGAAAGAGAGAGAGAGAGAGACAGAGAGGGAGAGAGAGAGAGAGAGAGAGAGAGGGAGAGAGAGAGTGGTGGCGGCTCGACACAAGGGCCCCATTAACTTGACCACTTGCCCTTTGCACACAAAGACGAGGCCGGCCCACTGCCCCTCCCACCCAATTATCCACGATTAGGCTCAGTGCACTGTGTCAAGATGGAGAGAGAGGAAGGGAGGGAGGGGCAGGGGGAGACAGAGGGAGGTGCAGGCGGGTGGGCGGGGGACGTGGGGGGGGGGGGGGCAGGGCGAGCGAGGGCCTGGCTGGCTGGCTGGCTGGCTGGCGATGACAAACACGTCAACACGCAGTGAATCCCAGCACCAGCGAGGTGCTGGAGGTGGGAGGTGATTCCCAGTGACTGCCTGCAGCCTGCAGACCAGCAGCACACACTTAGCCCGCTGTTTGCAGCCTCCACTCTCAGCTCCCGGCAGAGGCCACAGCTGACAGTGATTTGGCAGTTGCTGGTCTTGGAACGATGAACCACTGTCACATGACTGCAATTTACTGTCCTATCAAACTGGTGACGAGTTATCAATGCCCCCTGTGACATCACAAACGGATGATATCCAGAGTTGCATATTTGTTGCATCTAATAAGTGAAGTCCACGTCGTCGTTGGTTGGTTGGTTGAGCTCATTCAACCTCATTCTGAGAGGAGTTTGTCCTCGTGTTCATATTCCTGGTTCCCAGTCGGCTGGTTAACGAGCCTGCATGGAGAGGCGGGCGGAGGCTCCAGTGTTCACCAGGGGGCGTGGCTTTGACCCCGCGACCTCTGTTCAAGTCATTGACTCCCTGCCATGGACTCCAGCAACATGTTCACCAGCTGTTAACAATGTCACTGTGTGTGTGTGTGTGTGCATTGGTGCTGGTAGGCTGGACCAGTGTGTGTGTGTTGTTGACCAATGTGTGTATGTGTGTGTGTGTGTGTGTTGTTGTTGTGGAGTTTTTGGCTCATCAAACCAAAGGCAGTGAGGTGAAAAACCAGCTTATTGGAGCTGAAATGAGACCGCGGGGTCAAAGGTCAGCTCCTCTGACATCACACGCCGCAGATACTCAGTCCCCACGTCCCCGCGATGTGTTCAGGCTCCAGCACAGCCGCCGTAAATCACAGTTGGACGCGTTGGAAGTGTGACAGTGGACGGCAGCAAATATCATTGATATTTTAATGCTCCTGTGTCCTCCTGTGAACACCCCCCCCCCCCCCACCACACACACACACACACACACACACAGTCTAGCTTCAAACAAACAGGTCAACAACCTCATGATACAGTGCACCTGCCTACACACACACACACACACACACACACAGCAGACGAGGTGCTCAGCTGCAGGACAGGCACGTTGTGTTGCGCTTTGTTGACATCACGCCGCCAGCGAGTTGGAATCCCAACGGCTTTCCTACTGCTACACACACACACACACACACACACACACACACACACACAGGTCTCGCTGCTCTTTATTGCTATTGCAATGTTGCATGCAGCGGAGGGAACAGCTGGACTTTGAGCTCCAGGACAGCGAGGTCCAAGTGGAGAACACAACTCGTTTGCACTGCGAGCATGATTCAAAGTGCAGCAGAGGGTTTGAGGGGAGGCAGAGGCTCCTGCAGCGGATGGGAAATTTATATATATATACACACACACAAACTCTGTTTCCCCCAGCAGACTCCCCCTCTCCTCCTCCCCTCCCTCCTCCCCCTCCTCCTCCTCCCTCCTCACCCATTCCGTCCGTCTCTAAAACCTTTCAGCCGTCCCTCTGCTGCTCCTCCTCCAGGCAAATTGAGGAGGAGGCTTTTTAAATGATCCGCTGATTATCGCTAGTGGACTCACTTTGGGATTTCTTTCTTTTTTTTTCTTCCAGCTCCAGCGTCTGCGTGCCTTCCTGCCCGCCACCCCCCCCCCTAAAAACCGGGGAGAGCGACGAAGAGATTGAGGGGGTGGGGGGGGCTCTCCCCCCTCCCCTCTCCCACTTCTCCATTGCAGAATGGCTTTTTGCTCTGTTTGTTTGTGCTCATGAAGTGGAATTCCGCAAAGTCCCTGAGAGCATTTTTCCTCCTTGGTGTTTTTTTTTTTTTCTTTTTCCGCAAAAAAATAAATTTAAAAAGCCATTGAGTGCGACATGGCGCTGGAGCTGCAGCTAGCCCCTCCTTGTCCCCCCCCCCCCCCCCCCCACACACACACACACACGCATGTACGCATTGAGAGGTGTTCTCAGTGCTCACCTGATGGTGGCCTTGATGACAATAATGTTTCTTATTATGAGTGAGGGCAGTGGCAGATGTGTGCAGCTGCTATTTAATGTATTTACCTGGAGCTGCTGAATGGGATCCCGTCTGTATGCGTGGTGGAGAAAAGTCTTCTTCTTTTTTTTTTATTCATATCTTAAAGCATTTTTTATCATTATTATTATTATGATCATTGCATTGTTGTTGTCAGTGTTGTGTATCATACAGAGAGAAGAAATAGTGTTTAGCCGACGGCTTGTTTGCATGACACAAAATCTTATTCTTATTCTTATTCTTATTCTTATTATTATTTATTTTTATATTTTTTTTATTATTATTTCAGCTTTGTGGAAAAGCTGCTGCTACTTCCTGTGATGTTCCTCAGGGGACCTGCAGGTGCTTTTACAGCAGCCGGTTGCAGTGACACTGCAGCGTTAGTAAAATGGACAGAAAGGCTGTTGTGTATTTGGATCGTCGACAAGCAGTCTTGCGTGGTCAAAGTTTTCCAGACTTGTCAGACTTCCCGGTGCCGGCAGCAGTGCAGTGACTCCAAATAGAATCTGACGCTGCGGGCCAGTTCGACACCGTCAGTGCAGTGCGATGCCAAGCTTGCACACCGGCTTAAAGCGACAAGACGCTAATTTAAATAATGAAAGGCTCTCGGCCACTCGAGTCGTTCCCAAGTCGTTCCCGAGTCGTTCCCGAGTCGATCCCGAGTCGTTCCCGAGTCTTTCCCGAGCCGTTCCCGAGTCGTTTCCGAGTCTTTCCCGAGCCGTTCCCGAGTCGTTCCCGAGTCTTTCCCGAGCCGTTCCCGAGTCTTTCCCGAGCCGTTCCCGAGTCTTTCCCGAGTCTTTCCCGAGTCGTTCCCGAGTCGTTCCCGAGTCGTTCCCGAGCCGTTCCCGAGTCTTTCCTGAATCTTTCCCGAGTCTTTCCCGAGTCTTTCCCAAGTCGTTCCCGAGTCGTTCCCGAGCCGTTCCCGAGTCTTTCCCAAGTCGTTCCCGAGTCATTCCCGAGTCGTTCCCGAGTCGTTCCCGAGTCTTTCCCGAGCCGTTCCCGAGCCGTTCCCGAGTCGTTCCGGGCTCCACATTGTTGACGGTCCCCCTCAATGTCGTGTTTGATCCCCGACTTTTTGAATTTCCCTCCACGTGGATCTGCACCTGCCTCCCCGCCGGCCTCATTGTTGGGCTGCCCAGGAGTCTGCGGGAATCTTTAAAGAAGAGAAACTGCAGCCGGAGTTCAAGAATGTTTGACTGAAATCAAATCATTTGGTTTCCTCCCAGACGTTTTACACAAATGATTTCCTAACGGTTAATAACAGCGTGGCTTTTACGGTGGGATGCAACTCTCTCCACCTTTGATTCGTTTTTATTTCAAGTTTTGGTTTTCAAGGTCGCCTGTTTCTTTCCCTTGGCGGTGCCTTTTCCCCCCTGAAGGACACGAAGCCATTGTCAAAGTTTGGAGCATTCAACTCCCGCAAGAGAGGGGAGAAAATCTAAAAGATCTGCAGACCTTTAAAACCCTGTCTGCCTGCCTGCCTGCCTGTCTGCCTGCCTACCTGTCTGCCTGCCTGCCTGCCTGCCTGCCTGCCAGTCTGTCTGCCTGTCTCTCTGCCTGTCTGTCTGTCTGCCTGCCTGCCTGTCTGTCTACCTGCCTGCCTGCCTGTCTGTCTGCCTGCCTGTCTCTCTGCCTGCCTGTCTACCTGCTTGCCTGCCTGTCTCTCTACCTGCCTGCCTGCCTGTCTCTCTGCCTGCCTGTCTCTCTGCCTGCCTGCCTGCCTGTCTCTCTGCCTGCCTGCCTGTCTGTCTGGCCTGCCTGTCTCTCTGCCTGCCTGCAGAAGCTCACTCCTGGTGTATTTCCTTCCTGATTTATCCGTCCTCCTCCACTCTGCCCCTGAACGCCCCGCGGTCGCCGGGGCAACGGCTCCAGCCGGCCGACCCGGTGTTCCCGCAGGACGGCCGAGGCCATTAGGGGGCCGTCAACGAGCCTCTCTTCCTGCCACAAGTGGTGCTGCTGTCGGCGTGGAGAGGCTCCTCGTCTCTGCTTTGAAGGTCAACGAGGCCGCAGCCCCCCACTCTGCCGCTGACTCTTGGTCCCCACCACCCAGCCTCCCTCCACCCTCCCTCCACCCCCCTCCACCCTCCACCATCACCACCACCCAGCCTCCCTCCACCCTTCCTCCACCCTCCCTCCACCCTCCACCATCACCCAGCCTCCCTCCACCCTCCCTCCACCCACCACCACCACCCAGCCTCCCTCCACCCTCCCTCCACCCTCCCACCATCACCACCACCCAGCCTCCCTTCACCTTCCACCATCATCACCACCCAGCCTCCCTCCACCTTCCACCATCACCACCACCACCTCCTCCTCCTCCTCCTCCACCTTCACCACCACCATCACCTCCACCACACCACCACCCTCCTTCCTCAGACGCCCCCACCCCCCCATCCTCCCTACGCCCTCTGTACGGGGTTCTTTCTAAATGTATGGTCAATTTCCTTTGAGTTGAAAAATACAGTGGAAAACTCATGTTGATGCAAAATGAAAAAAAAAAAAAATCCTTCTTAACGACTTCACCTGAAATTCCGACGCCCCTCAGGTTTTTCTTGTGGCCTTACGAAACCCTACACCCTTCCCTGACACCACTCTTTTGTTTTTCTTGTCTCAAACTTCTTTTCCTCAGAGTTGTTTTGTCGGTTTGCATCGGCAAAGACTTGCAAAAGTGAGTGACTCAAGAAAGAAAAAAAAAAACAGAAGTGGGATCAGTCGAAAGTGGACCAGGATTTCACTCCTCCTCGTCCTCCTCGTCCTCGTCCTCCTCCTCCTCCTCCTCCTCCTCCTCCTCTTCCTCAGCAGCTTACAGGGTGGCATGCACCTGTTCCAAACAACTATTTTATAGCCGTCCTGTTTCAGGGAATGGGATGGGGGGGGGTGGCGGGGTGGATGGTGGGGGGGGGTAAATACTCCAGCGGCCACTTGTCTGCCTCCCCGAGGGGGTGGGGGTGGGGGGTGGGGGGTGCAGGTGGGGGAGAAATGTACATAGATTATGTCCACACTAATCCTCCTGCGACAAAAAGGCATTTCGTTTCAATACGACAATCGGCTGAGGGCTTCAGCAGATACACTTCTCTCACTGGCAACACACAGCACATGCACACACACACACACACACACACACACACACACACACACACACACACAGGCATTACCTCGTCCGTATGTGCACAAGGACATTGGTGCAATTAACCTCTAGCTGATTCAGTCCAAGTACTCAGTTTGATTGAACGGGAGCTGGAGTGTTTCGCTAAGCCATAACCACAACCTTGTGTGCCAGAGTGATTGAGAGAATGTGTGTGTGTGTGTGTGTGTGTGGTGTGTGTGTGTGTGTGTGTGTGTGTGTGTGTGTGCGTGCGTGCATTTCTTAAATTCTGGAGTGCACACAACTCCAAAAGTAAAGGGAGCGGCTGGCCGACGTGGTGGCGGCTCTCTGCTGTTGTTTCTGCTGCTTTTCGGTGGGAAGAAACTAAGACCCTGGTGAGCCCCCCCCCTCACCTCAATCAACCCCACTTTGGTCAGGGGGACAGGAAGAAGGTCGGCTCTCCCACTTGTGCCACCGATGACTCTTCCAGACCCCGAGTCGCCCGGGTTTCACCCCCGCAGGGCGACACGTCCTCCAGCAACCGGCATCAGCAGCCCAGAGCACCACTGCCACTGCCACCACTGCCACCACTGCCACCTGCCACCACTGCCACCACCACTGTCACCTGCCACCACTGCCATCACCACCACTGCCACCTGCCACCACCACTGTCACCTGCCACCACTGCCACCACCGCCACTGCCACCACTGTCACCTGCCACCACCACTGTCACCTGCCACCACCACTGTCACCTGCCACCACTGCCACCACCGCCACCGCCACTGCCACCACTGCCACCACTGTCACCTGCCACCACTGCCACCACCACCACTGTCACCTGCCACCACCGCCACTGCCACCACTGCCACCACTGTCACCTGCCACCACTGCCACCACTGTCACCTGCCACCACTGCCACCACCACCACTGCCACCTGCCACCACTGTCACCTGCCACCACCGCCACTGCCACCACTGCCACCACTGTCACCTGCCACCACTGCCACCACCGCCACTGCCACCACCACCACTGCCACCACTGTCACCTGCCACCACTGTCACCTGCCACCACTGCCACCACCACTGTCACCTGCCACCACTGCCACCACCGCCACTGCCACCACCACACTGCCACCACCACTGCCACCTGCCACCACTGCCACCACCACTGTCACCTGCCACCACTGCCACCACTGCCACTGCCACCACCACCACTTCCACCACTGTCACCTGCCACCACTGCCACCACCACCACTGCCACCACTGTCACCTGCCACCACTGCCACCACCACCACCGCCACCACTGCCACCACCACTGTCACCTGCCACCACTGCCACCACTGCCACCACTGCCACCACACTGCCACCTGCCACCACTGCCACCACCACTGCCACTGCCACCACCACTGCCACCACTGCCCCCACTGCCACCACTTTTTCCCTCTGCACTACTAATTTCCTCCGCAAGCTCTTGCACCTGCTCACTTTGATGCCAGCTTTTACGGGGAAAAATTGCGGCCTTTTGTTCTTTGAGGCACATGACGGCGTTCCGGTGGGTGATGTCGAGCCTCGCTCGCAACCACCGAGACACTTGGAGCGCAGAGGAAAGGTGAAGATGGAAGAAGAGGAGAAAAAGATTCGACTGCGACCACCGGGAATAAAGACGTTTGGTTGGATGGCAGCGGACGTGGATTGTTGTGAATCAGTGATGACGGCGCCCTGAGTTTTCTGATTATTCCATTTGGGCTCCCGCCGCCTTTGACGCGTTGCGGCGGAAACTTGCGCGTTTGTTTGGCGTCGCTCAGCGTGAGTGGTCTCGACATCGCAGACTGGAGATCTGATTGGCAGTCGCAACTGACGGTGGTGCGTTCACTGGCGGCAAACAGGAGCTTGCGATGAGGATTCTGCAGGCCTCAGCAGATTTCACAGAGCCCGACGACACAGGCCAGCTGAAATATGATTGGATAAGAACTCCAGCATAATATACAACAATGGAAGCTGCACAACCAATTGGATATCATGCGATGGGATTATTACGATGTGATGTGTTATCCTACTGATGAGAAATTATACTTTTCTAAGAATATTTATGTTGGTTCAAAACCAAGCAGGAGCCACCGCGCAGACTGGAGAAAAGTTGATTTAAACTGAAAAGACTTAAAGGTTCAACTGAGGGTGTCAGTCCAACAGCGGACGGCAAAATGCATGCCTAATGAACACCTGCAAAATGGCAAATCTACTTTGCCGAAAGTTTTGAGAAATATCACTTTTATTTTGTGCAAAACTGCAGCCAGTTTAGGCCAGCAGAGAGAGGAGGCCTTGCTGGCCCTGACGGCCCTCCACTCAGTATATGTACTCAGTATATGTAGGCTGCATATATAGACAGATACAGACAGATATGAATCTGCAAGTACGCTTGTGCTTTTTTTTTTGTTTTGTTTTTTTTTTTCTGTCTTTTTTTTCTCTCAATTTGAGTCCTGCCAGCCGCGCCTGCCATTTTGCCGCCGCTCCCCCGTCGTGCCGCGCGGTGCCGTCGCTAACCGCGCGGCGCTCCCCGGCACCGCTCGCTCACACGAGTACACGCGGCGGCGCCGTCGTGCGCCGACTCGCTGGCGCAGCTCTATTAATTAGCTGTTTGATGCTGTTAATTGGGCTCCCACTGCTGCGCTAATTGATAACGCCATTGCTATTGACAACGGCGAACACAAACACGGTGGGGTTGGTGGGGGGGGGGGGGTTGTGGTGGTGGTGGCGGTGGTGGGTGGGGGGGGAGCCGACGAGCTATTCAAGCGACGGCGGCGGCAGAGCGGCAGGAGAGACGAGAGCGAGCAGCTCCGGGATGAAAAGCCAGAGAGGAAGTTAAGGATGAGAGTCGCAGGGGGAGGAGGGAAAGAAAAGGCCTTGGGAGGAAGGAGAGGGAAGAGACAAAGGAGAGACGAGATGACGGCGTGAAGCAGGGCCACCATGTTAAGAGCTCGCCCCCCCACCCCCACTCACCCCCGCCCCTTCAACCCCTCCCCCCGCCCCTTTCCATGTTTTACCAATGTCGCTTTTGCCGCCCTTGTTCGCTCGCTCCATCGATTTCTTTCTCTTCTTTTCTCTTTTGTATTTTTTGGAATGCACAACTAGTGGCTGGCGGCCCTGCAAGCAAACAAACCAGCCTCTGTTTTGCCTTTCAATGGGGGAACGGGGGGGGGGGGGATGTAAATGCAATCTGTGTGCGTGTCAACCGCCGGGTAATGGCCAGATCATCTTTCTGCAGCGCAGCGATCTGCATATGGCTGCCGACGGCCCCTCGTCTCGCTAAACTGCTGCCGCTGCTGCTGCTGCTGCTGCTCAGCTATTCATGGAAATGTCTGTTATCACGTATGGCATATGTTTTTACCTGTCACCCCCCCCCCCGCCCCCCCACGACCCCAGTCAAATCAATATTATATCAGCCGTCAAGTGTTGCGTCCCGCCAGAAGGTCTGAGGCGTTTATTTATGAAAAAAAAAAAAAAAATAAATAAATAAAAAAATCTTCCATTCTCGTTGAAAAGAGACATTTTAAAATCTTCTGTCAGTGTTGTCACGATTACTGAGAAGTTTCAATTTTTCATTGTGAGTCTGAAGATTGGAGGAATTTCCATGATCAGCCACAGTTTCATAGTTGTAATTCATTATTATTATTATTATTATTATTATTATTATTATTATTATTGTTGTGTCGCCCATCCTCCCGTTTCTTTCAAAATTCAGTTAAATTGTAACGGGTGCCCTCTGAAAGGTTTGGAAAGACAAGAAGAAAAAAGAAATCCTATCATTTACCAACAATTTCACTTTTTGCTTCTAGAAATCGTTGAAGAAGAAGCCGAGAAGCAGCAGGTGAACAAAAGTGGCCCGAAGACAACCAAGAACGCTGTGGCGGCCACGGCGCTCAACTTAAACAAGCAGTGTGCGTTAAAAGTGTCGTTAACATGGCGGCGTAGCACAGTTAGCGTTAGCGTTGCCACTGCGTTGGCTGACGTGCGCAGCCTCTCCACGCTGGGTCCCCACAACTGCTGCTGCTGCTGCTGCTGCTGCTGCTGCTGCTGCATTTCTATTTTCTTTGCTCCGTTCACAAAAGGAGAGCGAGTCGGGCTGGTGAGTGAGTGAGTGAGTGTTGGTGGACACGTAGCCGCCTGCCTGTGCTTCCCCGGTGAGTGCAGCACCTTTAATGGTGGCAGTATTCGCAAATTACAGACCATCGCAGACCATTATTACCACACACACACACACCTACACACACACACACACACACACACACACACACACACACACACACACACACACAGCACTCTCTGGACATCTGGACACACCTGTTACCTCATGGCAGTGACTACACCAGCAAGTGTATTACTTCACACACACTGCACCACTCGCACACTCACTCTCCGCTACACACACTGCACCACTCGCACACTCACTCTCCGCTACACACACTGCAGCACTGCGCTCTCGCTGAGGCTTTTTCATCCATTTTCCAAAGAAAAGTGCTGCGGCTCCTCCGCTGCTGTGTCCTTCCGACTGTCTTGCTATTATATGTGTTTCCATTAGAGGCAATTACCGCTCAGACTGCTGCGGCTGCTCCAAACCTTCTCATGTGGTTTTTATCACTTTTGATCGAAGAGCCGGGTTGATTATGTCAAGTATGCATTGTGTACGTCGGTAAACACATTGGATGATACTCGGGCCCATGGCAGCGTGTGGCTGGGAACACATTTATCACTAATTTTTTTTTTTTTGGTCCAACTTAATATACGCCTGCACTTCACTTCTTTTCGACACCTCCGTCTATCACAGAAATGGCAGTCTTGCAATGTAATGTTGTTATTTTACTATTCCCTTCATGTGCAAACATTCATTGAAGCCTTTTGTCAATGGGATGCCCATTTTCAGCATTTTCATTTCTTCATTCAAAAGACCTGTGGGGGAGCCGGCAACGTTCATTATTCTAATAAATCTATAGGTCACCAGGAGCCAGCATATTTAGCCCGCTGTTTGCAGCTTTCCACAAGAACACTCACAGATTTAGCTGGTGTGCTTTGTTGCATCTGACAAAAGCTGAGATTAAAAACGAGACGTTGAACCAACACTTGGCTTGGAGTGTAAATGGACCCTTTGGGGGCATCAGTGCCCCCAAATTATGACATCACAATCTGTCTCGGCTCACATTTTCTGAAAAGTGAAGCAAGCAAAAACAAATAAAAGGCGGGCTGGTCCGTGGACAGAAAGTGTGTTTTTTACACCCAACTGGACCTTTAAACACGCGTCTTTCTCAAACACACAGTATCAAAAAAGAAAAAAAAAGAAAAGGGGAAAAAAAAAAAAAAACTCCTGGCAAACTCCCATTGTCCCTGAGAGACTCATAAACTAGCCTTGACCTGACCAAATGCCGTCCGACAACATGAAAGACAACTTCCTGTATTTGGCCCAAGTGGCCAATAGTGCGCTGGCCCTCGCACATCAAACGATAGGACGCCTCCCCCTGCGGAGACAATAACAGCCCCCGCCGGCTTTGATTTGGCCGCCGGACCCCCGCCACTGTACAAACACCGCACGCAAGCCTGTGTACAGCCAGCCAGCCAGCCAGCCAGCCAGCCAGCCAGCCGGCCAGCCGGTGCAACAGCGGATGGGGCCTTTTATTATGCTGAGCGTGGGACTTCAGACCAGGCCTCGGCTTCCTGCGCACACAGAACGCGCTTCCTGTGTCACCAGGTTGGAGGAGCGGGTGGGTAGGGGGGGGGGGGGGCTTGAGGGTTGGATTTAGATTCTGGGGTGAAACGGACTTTTGCTCGTCGTTTCATCTCAATCAGCCTGCAATGCAGTGAGACCAGAGGTGCAGGTCTCTGACTGGTGGGCCCACAATGGGTTGTACAGTGTGCCAGTGGGGGGGGTGGGGGGGTGGCGGAGCAGCAGCAGGTGGATGGAGTGTTTTGTTGAGCCACCTCAGCGGAGGAAACAGTCATCATGGGACACGGAGAAAAGATGCTGCTTTAATGTCAATGGAAACAGCAACCAGTGTCTTTGAAGCCCCACCAGGGTGTTGAGCTCTGTATTGAAATGACTCAATGATGAAATACACCTATTATTATTAGTTATTTACTTACTATTAATATCATTTCTTCAAGTATCGGCGGGCCGGAGTAAAACACCTGACGGGCCGCATATGGCCCCCGGACCATAGGTTTAGATACACTACATGGCCGAGCTGAACACTCTTTGTTTTCACGGCGGCGAGTCGGCGAACGGGAGAACGGGAGAACGGGAGAACGGGAGAACGGGGGGGGGGGGGGGCGTCTTATCAGAAGCAACCAATCAGACGCATCGGAGCAAACAGACAGCGCGAGGCTGCCGGACTCTTGTTGACACATCCTGATGCACTGCCGGCCCCTGCGGTCCCTGATGGACTTTTTTTCCTCCGTCGCTGTCGTTGTTGTTCCCCCCCCCCCCCCCCCCTCATACACGGAGCAGAAAGTCGTCCTCAGCAACATTTGTGTATCTGCTCGTTTGATCTGCCAAAACAAACTGAGAGGGGGGAGGCAGCGCTGCCGGAGGACGCTCAACACTTCAACGCTCCATCCTGCAGTTTTATTTCCTCTCCTTTTATTTTACCACAATGCCGTCTGTGTACAGGTGATGGAAAAGCCAGCATCCCACCCCTCCCCCTCCCCCTGTCCTCCCCTCGCCACCGCCACCGCCCCGATTCACCCCCCCCCCGCCCCCCTTTTTAAAGCAACATGTTTAATCCCCGATTCACCTCCTTCCCTCCCGGCCTTTTTTTCTATTTCCTCCAGTGGAGGCGGCGGCAGCGTGCGGCAAAGTGCAGGCATTCACGGCGGCGAAGGGAAAAGGCAGTGCTCCGGGGCCCTTTTGTGGAAGGAAATCATGTCGGAAAGAAAAAAAAAAAAAAATTGAGGCCGCGGCTGAGCGGGGAGAAGACGAGAGAGAGAGAGAGAGCCAGGGGAGGGAGTGGGTGAAAGAGAGAGAAATAGAGAGGCTGTCACAGACCTCAATGGCAGCATTATGTAAATGGCTGACATCCCCTGATGTAAAGCTGAATAGAGAGACATTAATGTCTTGTGTATATTTAAAAAGCCCAGGCCCAACTCCTCAGGATTGCGAGCGGCAGATCCCCTAATCATGTTGACGAAGTAATGGCAGAGAATTAGTTGTCCATTAAAAGTGTATTATGCACCACGCTGGCACATGAAATTACTCTCAAATAGTGGAATGGCTGAGGGGGAGGAGGAGGGGGGGAGGGAGGAGGAGGGAGGAGAGACGGAGGGGAAGTGGGAGGAGGACGTTGATGGATAGTGTGTGCGTGTGCGTGTGCGTGCGTGTGCGTGTGCGTGTGCGTGTGCGTGTGCGTGTGTGCATTCCCCTGCTCTGACGGAGGCCAGGCGGCAGGTGATTGACATCTTTATACTGTGAGGAATCAAAGCAGTGTGAGTGTGTGTGGATGGGCGCACAGCGGGGCCCGCAAGATTCTAATGAGGTTATAGAGAGGCTGGCAGCGTGTGTGTGTGTGTGTGTGTGTGTGTGTGTGTGTGTGTGCACATGCGTCGTCGCTCTCATTTGCATGTGCACGCTTCCCGCAAACACACACACACGCAGACACACACAGAGGGAAGTGGAGATATGTGACATGTTAAAAGTGTGAGTGGGAGGAGCTCTGCAATGGGATGATATGGAAATGGACAAATAGAAGAAAAAAAAAAAGGGGGGGGGCGGAGCTGTGAAAATAACATTTAAAATGAAAAAGTCAGTGAGACAAAGTGCATCAGTGAGAGGATGGACGGAGGCTGCGGCTTTGACCTTCCATTGTTCAAGGTGGCCTCCTCCTCCTCATCCTCCTCCTCATCCTCCTCCTCATCCTCCTCCTCCTCATCCTCCTCCTCCTCATCCTCATCGTACGATACCACTGCAGATTTGTTGTGTGTGTGTGTTGTGTTGTGTGTGTGTCTCCACGTGCAGGAGCCGAGCTGTGTGATGGATCTCCTGTGCGGCTGTGCGACAGTCGCTCTCGTCTGCTGTCATATCAGATTCCGCCGGCCCTTTTGTCGCTCCTCATGTGTGGTATCTGCACCGCCGCACTGTGTAAACCTCTTCAACTTGTTTTTTTTTTTTTTTTCCCAAAGAGCTTCTTCCAAAGAAAGAAAGAAAGAAAGAAAGAAAAAAAAACCCTCCCAAAAACGTTCCCTCTGGCGTTTGTCGCCCTTGTGGTGCACAGCAAACATGGCGTCTCCTCCAGAGGAGCTTCGGCCCGGAGCCGCTCGGCGTTCCGGGGGGAATTTTCTCTCCTTTTCGACGGGTGCCAGCCAAATACAGTCAAGTTAAAATAAACATCTAAGTGACGGTTTTGCTGTCCCACCCCACTCTCTCCCCCACCCCGCTCCCCTCCCTCCCTCCCTCCATCTTTCTTCCCCCCCCCACCCCCCCACCCCATTCTTCTCGCCCGTCTGAGGCGAGAGAGAAATGTAATTCAGATGTCAAAACGCCCCGTCTCGCTGTCTCCCTCCCTCCCCTCTCCCCCCCCGCTCGCCCTCTCTCTCTCTCTCTCTCTCTCTCTCACTCTCTGTCTCTCTCTCCCTCTCTGTCTTTTCTCCGTCCTTCTCTCGTCCGTCGTTCCCATTGTTCCCGGCGGCTGCTCCTTTATCGAGCGAGACATCGCCGAGAGGGGGAAGAAAAGGAAAAGATGACATGCTTCTCTCTCTCTCTCTCTCTCTCTCTCTCTCTCTCTCTCGCTCTCTCTCTCTCGCTCTCTCTCTCTGCGCCCGTTGAGCCGCTCGTCCTCGGCTGCAGTGTCTTGTCAGTCGAGCGGCGGCAGAATGACAGCTCCCAATGTGGAGGGAACAGCCCTGCGCCATAATGGGACTGACTGGGCTGCCATAGACCTGTCTGTTTGCCTGTCAGTCAGAGGCGTCCGTCAGCTCCCCCTGACACCAACCCGTCTGTCTGTCTGTACGTCTGTCTGTCTGTACGTCCGTCTGTCTGCCTGACTGTCTGTCGTACAGCAGCCTGGCCTTTTGTCTGTCTCGCTCCAGAAGCTAATGGCAAACTTTTTTATCTTTTTTTTTTTTTTTTTTTTTTTTTTAATTCTTATTATTAATTTATCATTATTATCTAGTCATGTATTATTCTATTATTTAATTGTAATGCCAATTTATCATATTGCAGTGGTATTGGTGCAGTGGTATTAGTGCTGTCACCTCACACCAAGAAGGCCGTGGGTTCGATTCTGGGCCTGGGACTTCCTGTGTGGAGTTTGCATGTTCTCCCCGCCTCTGCTGGGTTCCCTCCAGCTTCTGTCCAGGTTCTGTCCAGGTTCTGATGACCTGGCCCTGTGATCCTGTGATCCACTGGCCACTGGTCCAGGGTGTCACCCTGCCTTCACCCTCTGACAGCTGGGAGAGGCTGCAGCAGACCCCCGACAGCCATGGATGGATTATTATCATTATCATTATTATTATTATTATTATTATTAGTAGTAGTATTATTAGTGTTATTATTATTATTACTGCAGTTTTCCCTCCCAGCTGCCGCAGGGTGAAAGCAGGATGACATCCTGGACCTTCAACCATCAACAATCATCGGCTTCGATCCTTGGGGTCCTGGAGGACTCTGGAGGTCCTGGAGGACTCTGGAGGTCTTTGGGGTCCTGGAGGTCCTGGAGGACTCTGGAGGTCCTGGAGGTCCTGGAGGACTCTGGAGGGAGAAGATGCAAACTCCACACAGAAAGGCCTCGGAAGACCCCGGGAATGGAACCAGCAACCTCCTTGCTGTGAGGCGGCAGCACGAACCACTGCACTGCCCCCCCAACCTTGACCGGGCTGCTTGTCTTCAGCAGTCTGACTCTGTTTCACCGTGGCTTCACCGACTCCTCACGTCCCTGCCGCCGCCCCCGTCGATCCTACCAGTCACCTGTCAGATTACACTCTGACCGCTTGATTGCCGTGACATTTTCTCCACGTACCGCCTTCCTCCGGCTGCACATGCGGGACGATAAGATAACAGTGACCCCTCCTCCCCCTCCTGCACTCAGGGAGAACACGCTCATCTCACCTCCTGCCGTTAAATACAATCTGTGAAAGGATCAAATGGTTATGCGGTGCATAATAGTGTATAATATGGATTTAACTGCCTCCACTGATACAGGTGCCGCCATCCAGGCAGTTCGGACTCGCATTTGTTCTGAAATCCGTCACCGATGAAACAAATAATAATAATAATAATAATAATAATGATAATAATAATTAGTAAACACTCCGTCCATCTTTTACTTCTTGTGTTTCTCCAAAAGCAATTTTGGAAAGTAACTTCTTGTGATGTCACAAAGGGCACCAACACCCTCACGCTGTTGTTTTTTTTTGCCTGCCCTTTGAGGCTTTTTGCCTCACCTTCTTTAAGCCCCCTTCCAACAGGTCCAACACACTCAGTCTGAATGAAGTTTTTTCTTTGCAGGCTGCAAACAGAGGGCTAAGTGTGCTCTTTTCTGGTGAGCTATTGATTTATTTTTTATTTGGGATTTTTTTGTGTGTGTTGATTAATCATGTGAGGCTGCTCTGTAGTGAACCACCATTTCACCACCAGTCAGAATGCCGAACATTGTTAAGCAAGTCACTTTTTCCAAAGGGCCTTGAAAGATCGTCCTGTTTGATTTACTGAGTGTGTGTGTGTGTGTGTGTGTGTGTGTGTGTGTGTGTGTGTGTGTGTGTGTGTGTGTGTGTGTGTGTCTCGATGCATCGGTGCCCAAGAAGCAGTTTTTTAAAGCCTAGATAATAGAAAATCCTCCAGCAATCTCAAAGAAAAAAAGAAAAAAGCCTGACAAAAAAAAAAAATCTTAAAAAGAGGTTGAAGGTTGCCCTTCTACCTACAAAAGTTGCTCGATGGCGCTCAAAGGAGAATGAAAACCAGAGAAATGAAAGCGGATCGGGACCTGGTCCATGGTCTCCAGCTGCCTGGACGGCAGGGACTCGCGCAGGCGCTGCGGTCAACCTGCCAGCTCCTCAATCCGTCATTTGTGGCGAAACCTCTAGATTTTATAAGTGCAGCTGATGATCCAATGGAGGTCGACCTCGGCTCATGCCGGAGGTCAATGTGCTTTACGACAGTACTTAAAGCGTGAGCAGATATTCTAGCAGAAGTTCTAGCCGGCTCTTTGACTCGTCCTCTGGTGTGGCTGATATTCTGCTGCAGTAGCAGTAGCACCAGCAGCAGCAGCAGCAGCAGCAGTAGTAGCAGCAGCAGCAGCAGCAGCAGCAGTAGCAGCAGCAGCAGTAGTAGCAGCAGCAGCAGTAGCAGCAGCAGCAGCAGCAGCAGCAGCAGCAGTAGTAGCAGCAGCAGCAGTAGCAGTAGCAGCAGCAGCAGCAGCAGCAGCAGTAGCAGCAGCAGCAGCAGCAGTAGCAGTAGCAGTAGCACCAGCAGCAGCAGCAGCAGCAGCAGCAGCAGCAGCAGCAGCAGTAGCAGTAGCAGCAGCAGCAGCAGCAGCAGCAGCAGCAGTAGTAGCAGCAGCAGCAGCAGCAGTAGCACCAGCAGCAGCAGCAGCAGCAGCAGTAGCAGCAGCAGCAGCAGCAGTAGCACCAGCAGCAGCAGCAGCAGCAGTAGTAGCAGCAGCAGCAGCAGCAGTAGCAGCAGCAGCAGTAGCAGCAGCAGTAGCAGCAGTAGCACCAGCAGCAGCAGCAGCAGCAGCAGCAGCAGCAGTAGTAGCAGCAGCAGCAGCAGCAGCAGTAGTAGCAGCAGCAGCAGCAGCAGTAGCAGCAGTAGCAGCAGCAGCAGCAGCAGCAGCAGCAGCAGCAGCAGCACCAGCAGCAGCAGCAGCAGCAGTAGCAGCAGCAGCAGCACCAGCAGCAGTAGCAACAGCAGTAGCAGCAGCAGCAGCAGCAGCAGCACCAGCAGCAGCAGCAGCAGCAGTAGCAGCAGCAGTAGCAGCAGTAGCAGCAGCAGTAGCAGCAGTAGCACCAGCAGCAGCAGCAGTAGCAGCAGCAGCAGCAGTAGTAGCAGCAGCAGCAGCAGCAGCAGTAGTAGCAGCAGCAGCAGCAGTAGCAGTAGCAGCAGCAGCAGTAGCAGCAGTAGCAGCAGTAGCAGCAGCAGCAGCAGTAGCAGCAGCAGCAGCAGCAGTAGCAGCAGTAGCACCAGCAGCAGCAGCAGCAGCAGCAGCAGCAGCAGCAGCAGCAGCAGCAACAGCAGTAGCAGCAGCAGCAGCAGTAGTAGCAGCAGCAGCAGCAGCAGCAGCAGCAGCAGCAGCAGTAGCAGCAGTAGCACCAGCAGCAGCAGCAGCAGCAGCAGCAGCAGCAGCAGCAGCAGCAGCACCACCACAGTGACTCCATGGTCCTCCTCTCTGCAGATCATGCTTTCCTCTCTACAGTACTTTCACCTGCAGGAGAAGCGCGATGCAGGCGTAATAGTGAAGGGAATTCTGGCTCTTTCCATAGAACCGCTTCTTTTGGCTCGGTTCACTTAAAAGGTCCGGTGGCTCTTTTTTTCTACCAAGCGGCTCCTTTCGATTATTTTTTGTTGTTGCTTAAATTATTTTATCAACAAATTATTTTCTAAAAGGAATGACTGTTGTTCATTATATCAACAGCATTAAACATGTATTCTTTTCCACGGCACAGTGCTGTAAAAATAAATACAA
>NW_027466139.1:790000-860000 GCF_046127955.1 Nelusetta ayraudi | reverse complement strand
TGCTGGGTGACGGCTCCCTCGGTGCCGCTCGGCTCCACATCACCGTGTTCCGGGTCATCAGCGGGTGAGGCTTGAGCAGCGTGTTCCCGTCTGCACTGTGTGACACCTGCTGACCTCAAGCGCCTGTCAAAAAAGAAAAATCGGGTAATCGCGACACTGATAATCGGCTTGAAGCGTCCTCTTAATGTCACCTTCCGAGTTCTGAGAAGTTCTGAAGAACACAGCTGACTGTGTTGACTGACTGCCGTGACAGGCTGGTTACTGGTCACTCGCTGTCCATTAGACTTCCACTTTGGGGTTGTTTTTTTTGGTTGAAAGATCTGGCAGCACTCCTTGTTTCCTCTTGTCATCTCCGTCCTGTGCATCAACTTGTAGGAGGATCTGCAGAAGGTTGGGATGCCCTCACGAGGGGGTTTTTCCACACGTATCCACATAGAGGAATATCACACACGTGTCATGCAAACACTTTTGACGCATTTACACGTCAGTAGTATACAACTACCGAATATACCTCGTGATGTCATGTTGGAATATGATGGAGAAAAAAAAAAAACCCACCTCCCACCTGTTATCACAGTCACAGCCCATTGATGCAGATCCAGATGTTGAAGGTTTTTTGTTTTTTAATGTGGTGAGGGGGTGAGAGTGAGAATGTGAAGGTTTCTTTCGACCTTTTCCAACCTAAGGCGCTCGCGACTTCCCGACGTTCCGACTTCCCGACGTTCCGACTTCCCGACGTTCCGACTTCCCGACGTTCCGACTTCCCGGCGTGTCCTCCTTGGTCTTGGCTCTCAGACGACTGTCGCTGCCTCCATTCAAGCACCTGACTCCCACTGCACCTTTGATGAGCTGATACTCCCTCCCTCAGGTCCTCACACATCCTCCAACAATGAAGTGCGGGGCTTTAATTTCTTTGCAAACTGGATTCATCTGATAAATGACAACTTTTTTTCCGCCACCCCTCCTCCTCCTCCTCCTCCTCCTCCTCCTCTTCATCATGGCTCTGAATTTGAATCTGATCTTATTTTAGGTCTCATCTACGCTTGAATCTTAATAAAAAAATAAAAAAATAAATAAAAAAAAACATTGTAAGGGGCTGAGAAATTTCCCAGCAGGCGCCGCAAGCGGCTCAGACCTTCTCCCACCTATTGTCGCACAACACAATGTTCCCTCAAGGCGAGCGCACACATTTGTTTAGAACTTCATTTTGAAACGCGCGGCCGGCCTGAATAGACTTTACGGTTTCTTAACCGTTTTTGTGGTGCCCCACGAGGTCCACGAGGTTGTCTTGCCTTTTAGTATTTCCTCAACCACCCCCCCCCACCCACCCACCCACTCTCTCAACCCCCACCCATCCACTTTTTCCTACTCCTAGCAATATGTAGTGAATCCAGCGCTCCCTCAAGGCTCTTTGTGTGTCTGAAGGACCAAGAGGCAGAGGCAGCACACAGCATCTTGAATTTTTAAAAATTAAAACCAGTTGTGGCGAGTTCTAGCAACCAGGGATTTTTCTTCTTATTATTATAATTTAATATTATTTAATATTATTTATTTTCTCAAATAAATAAGAAAAAGAGAACAAAAAACCCATGGCTCTCTATCTGGGAATGCACTTTCCATTTTTCTGGCATTTGAGCCGCAGAACAAGTTGGAGTCACCATGAATTTCACTTTTCTTCATTTATTTTACAAGGCATCTTTTGCTAAAAGCCAGTGTTTATGTGGGGGGCTACAAACAGAGGGCTAAAAGACTGCTCAGAATCAGAATTAGCAGCGATGTCTTTTTAATCACCCTCATGGAATCAACCCACTTCCTGTGGTTTCGCTGGAGGTTTTACTTTGCAGCGCAGGAACTGAATCACCTGCCTGCACCTCGGCCAATAAAGATCAGCGTATCATCGCCGCATTGGTACGGCGAGCGGGACGCGTATTACTCACTAGAAACTTCTCCAGGCCCGGTCGGCCGGCCGGGGCTCCACTCGGCCGTGACCTCGGGGCCGCCACCGTCACTTCGCTCCGCTCTCGTTACGGCTTGTTTTCGTTCTCGCCGGCCCTGTTTTCATTCTCTGTTTCTTAGAATAACACTGAGTTTGCCCACTTGGTGCGAGAGGGAGAGAGAGAGAGAGAGAGAGAGAGAGGGAGAGAGAGAGAGAGTGCGAGGCCCCGAGGCCCATTAATCTGCCACATATGGTGGATCTGCAAATGACAGATCCTTAATGGTAAACATTGATGGATAGCGTTTGCTTGTTTCTATTGGGAGCTGGATGGCTACACTTGTGATAAGTGCTCCATTGCCGAGTAGAGAGATGGTGTAAATGGGGCAGGAGAATACGGCTAATAAAGCCCCTCCCCTCCCTCCTTTGCAGCCTCCCCACCTCTGCTCCTCAAGCCAGACCTTTTGTCCCACCTGCTATTCTCTGGCTGTGAAATTAGGCTGCACCCCCTCCTTGTTCTCAGCCCTCCTTTCTTTATCCTCCTCCTTTCCTTTTGGGCCAACGGTTATGTGAAGAGGTTCATTACCGCCGTGGCTGTGGCCCTACTCAGGTACGCCTCGGGTCTGTTCCCACTATAGGCCCGTCTCTCCCTCTCTCTCTCTCCCCCTCTCCCTCTGTCTGGCCCCCATTGGCTCCCCTGGAAAAGGGAAACACGGCACAAAAAGGTCCTGTTAGCACTTCCTATCAAATCAGCGTTTCCCTCTAGAGGTACAACGCTACAATTACCCGACACCGACGATGCTATACGGCCCTGCCCCCCCTCATCCCCTCACCCACCCCAACCCCCCCACTCCCCCACCCAACCCACAGCCCTTCACCGTCCGGCTATTCTTCAGCCGAGAGCCCCGTGCTAGGTGGCTAATTAGCACTGAAGACACTCGCCTCCTTTTCTTTCCGCCGAGGCCTTCTGCTTTTTCCGCTCCTCCCCCTCCTCTTGCCTCCTGTGAGTGCATTTTATTTACCATTCTTCCCCGGGTGGGTGGATGGGGGTGGGAGACGGGGGGGAGGGGCGGGGTGGGGCGGGGCGGGGGAGGATGGGGGTCCCCTCTCGCTCTCCTTGCCTCACCGTACTGTACGCCGGCCCTCGCTCAGTCATCCGGGGGGCTCCGCCCTGCCGAAACAAACAGTTGGAGACCCCCAGAAGAGGCTCTTCATGGCTGGAGATGCTACTCAGGGTTCGCCGGGTCTGGAGTTCTGGATGAATGGGTGTCCTCCTCACCGCTGCTGTTACAGCCTTGTTAAAAAGCTCCATATAGGCTCGGCGCGGCCCACAATGTCAACAGGATGGTATTTCTGATGAGGTAATTGTATGCGTTGAGGAGGAAAAAAAAAAAAAAAAAAAAAAAAAAAAAAAAATCCATGGGAAACTTGGGAGGGAAAAAAAAAAATGGACGGCCGTGCAGCAGGGAGATACTGCGGCCACGTCGCTTTCATTTTCATTGGCGTTGTTAAAATACAATTCAAATATGGAATATTGGCCTGAGGCGGCGAGTCGGAGCTCTCTGGACGATAAAGAGAGAAGAAAAAAAGAGCCGTGGTTTTAGGCTCAGCGGCAGCGGGGCCGAGCGCTGGTCTATTTATAGCCGTGCGTTGGTGCAGGTGTGGATGTCAGACGGGCCGCCGCGTCCCCGCTTCCTGCGCCCGGCGTGCTCGTCGGCCGCTGTGAACCTGGGTGGTCTGCTGGAGATCAGGGCGAGACACAGCGGCAGCTGAGCAGAAGTGAATCAGGAGGAAGGGGGATAAGAGTGTCTCCCCAGCACAATGAGACAGGTGTGGGTGAGTTGGGGTGAGGGGGTGAGGCGGAGGGGGTGGGGACTACTAACCCCCACCCCCCACAAAAAAAATAATAAATAAATAAATAAATAAAAACCTGCAGCCAGAATCAACGACTGTTTGTGTGGTGAACCTCCTCCTCCCTCAGCCTGCAGGGTTCAGCTGAGGGAGGAGGAGGTTCACCTTCATCTCAGTTTGAGGTCGTTGCAACCAAACAACAAAATCAAACTTCCATTTTTTTTTTCTTTTTAGATTTGAAAAGCAGCAGGAAAAACAAAATCTGTTTGCTGCAGAAGTGACGTAAAGAGCTGCTCGTCGTGTTCGCTGTCATGCTACTGTCACAGATGGCCGCTAACAGCCCCCCCACTGCCCCCCCCCCTCTGACGAGGAAATAGTTTGCGACCTCTCTGGTGTAATCTTTCATTAGTTTGTGCTTCATCCTTAATAGATGAGAGTGGCTGTCCATCAATCATCATCGCAGCCCCCCCCCGAGATCTATAACCAGATTACACCAGGGCGACCTCACATATACAGCACCAACAACAGAGAGAGAGAGAGAGAGAGAGGGAGAGAGAGAGAGAGAGAAGACCAGCCTGAACACTCCTGGTGAAAACTATCAGAGCACCACATGTATTATTGCGCTAACATTACCACTAATGGTATTGGGCCGAGATTTATCCCCATCTCGGGCCTCCTATCATATCACTAGATGGGATTAATGGATCCCGAGCGTGATGCCCGAATTAAACTGCGCCCGCTCCATTCGAGGTGTGCAGATAAACACATCCAGGCGGAGACCTTTGAACCAGCTACAACTCTGACCATCTGCCTCTCAGCTGCAGGAAGCTGGAAGATGGAGAGGGTGGGGGGGGGGGCTGCTGGGTGGCTGCTGATGAAAACATCAGCCTGCAAAAATCTGCAGGGACAAAAATAAAGTAAAGTAAAATAAAATAAAAAAAAAGAAACTTCATCCAGTTGCAGAATATGACGGTGAAATAGGTTTTATATTCCAGATTAATATGGATTCACCCCCCCCCCACCCTACGCCTGCTTCCTCCACTGCTCACACCTGAAATTGGAATTCTCTCATTGTTGTTTTTTTTCCCCCGCAGGTGCGTCGCAGCGAGCATGCAGATGACACGGTGGAGCAGCGAGGCGACACATTGACAGGTACACACACACACACACACACACACACACACACACACACACACTGGGAAACTGCACAATACAAGGTCCTTGAATATGCGTCCATGGATTTCCCAGAACTTTGTGATTGCGTCGCCCTCTCGGCTCTCAGAGCTGCTGTGGACGAGCGCCGGCGGCTTCTATGAAGCAGCTCATTGAGTGTCATTCAGTGAGTAAGCAAGACACATGTGTGTTATAAAGGGAGGACAGTGAGTGTGCCATGAGACTGCACATCTGGGGAAGAGCAGAATACACACGCGCTCTGTTTCTGCATTTCAGCTTCATTGGTGTTTTTTTTTTTTTTTTTTTTTTTTGCCCAGGTTGAAATTATTAATACTATGTTTTTCTTCATTTTTAATTTAAAAGTTGTTATTTTTTTCAAATGAAAAAAAAACAAAAAAACAGCGGTAATAATAATAAAAAAAAAACAAGTATTGAATTGAATTATAAATGAAGAGGCCACTCACTGGTTTATTGTCAGAACACATCTGCCTTTTCAAGTATTTATTATCGATAAATAAAATATACTCTTTCTGTTCAACTGATAATAAAACTGCTAGTATTGATATAATTTCAATATCAATTATGAAGAAATTATTTTTAATGCAGTGCTTTGTATTTTTTCTTCTATAAAAAAAAAAAAGAATCCTCGCTTTTTATGGAAGAAAAAAAAAACCCCCAACATTAGCAAGTTTTATGGTTTACACACTAATGTTATGTATCATCTATTTCTGCTTGCGCTTAAATATGGAGAACGAGGAGTTGCAGTCAGCCCCCCCCCCACTCCTCCCCTCCCCGAAAAAAAAAAAAAAAAAAAAGCGATTAAAGAAGAGGGGATTATTTTTGAATGAGGTCAGTGTTGATGTGAATTAAAACAGCGTCTCCACTGGAGGCCGAGTTACTCAAGCAGACAGCGCCGAGAAGGCTTATATTAGAGGAGGCGTTAAAATCCGTTTCCTCATTTCTCTCCCCCGCCCCCCAACTACGCCCCCCCCCCTCCTCCCACCCTCCCTCGTCTGAGAGACGAGCCGAGCCCCCCCCCCTGAAAGACAAGTCGCGTCGCCGCGGCCATTAAATATTGAAGCAAAACACTGAAACTTTATGAAAGATTAAGGCCGCATAAAAATAATTAAGGATTATCGCAATGAAAAATGCATGCTCGCTGTAACCTAGGAGTTCATGATATGAACAATGCAATATTCATGGTCTGGAGTGAAGGACAATCTTCCGTAGCCCTCATTAAGAGGAGCGTGTTTGTGTCTGGGAGCGCTGGGGGGGGGCCTGCCAGCCACAGATACCACATCAGCAGCGCGCCACGCAAAACGCGAGCCAATCAGAGCGCGGTGGCGACGACGGCGGCGGCGGCGAAATACAGGAAAGCAAAGCGGGCCGCTGTGAACGCCGGCGGTCCGCACGCAGCGAGTGTCGGCGGCGGGAAGGTCATTCCCAGTGCAGGTGGATACATTCAGGGCCGCAGACATTAGAAAGCAGCAATAGCTTAAATCACATTACCGCCAGACTCCATGTCTTTCACTGAATTATAAAAAGCGCCAACAGCCTCATATATCTTTAATGTCCGTGGCCCAATTTTTTTTTTTTTTTTTTTCATTTCTTTCTTTCTTTCTTTTTTTTTTTTTTTCTTCTTCTTTCCCACTCCCAGAAGTGCGCTCATCTCTCCCGGGACATTGATATTTTAACAGTGTTTTAATTATTGGTCAAGAGAAGCTGAAGGGCCCGGCCCGCTGATGAGGTTTCCCCACCTCGCTGGTTTTCAACAATGTCAGCTCTTTGACACATTTTTCCGTAATTCCACCATGAATGAAATACAAACGAAAGCCATCTCCTATTGGAATAAGGCGGCGGCGGCGGCGGCGGCGGCGGCGGCGTAGGCAATCGGCAGCAGTGGTGGGGGTGGAGGTGGGGGGGTGGGGGTGGAAAGGCCGCGGCTGGAGAATTTTGGGAGATTTGACCTCTCCTGAAAGCGACGGATTAGAGAGCAAACATAATAAGGGTGGTGGGGGGGGGCAGTGGGAGTGGGGGGGCAGGGAGTCATTGTGTCAGCGGATTATGCAACTATCTGGAGGTGGCAGCACGGCCCCTTCCCCAGATGATGGCGTGGCAATGTGAAAGTTTCAGATATGTCAGATATCTGTCAGAGCGGAGAGAGAGAGGGAGAGAGAGAGGGGGGGGAGGGAGAGAGAGAGGGAGAGAGAGAGAGAGAGGGATGGAGAGAGAGAGAGAGAGGGATGGAGGGAGAGAGAGGGAGAAAGAGAGGGAGAGAGAGAGAGAGAGAGGGAGAGAGAGGGAGAGAGAGAGGGAGAGAAAGAGAAAGAGAGAGAGGGAGAGAGAGAGAGAGGGAGAAAGAGAGGGAGAGAGAGAGGGAGAGAGAGAGAAAGAGAGAGAGAGAGAGGGTGGAGGGGGAAAAGAGAGGGGAAAACGCCTGGTGTGCTTGAATATTGGCTGTTGCATGGTGTCAAGTCAAACGTGTTTATCTTTAAAAAAAAAAAAAGTTAATTTCTCTGGCGATGGCCTCCTGCCGGGCTGCTGTCTTCTCTTTTTTTCCCCTTTTATTTGCCGAAATGAATTTCTAGTCCATTTGTTGATGAGCGGACGCTGTTTAGAATTCAAATTCCTAAAACAAACCTAATCATAACACATTTTTCGGACAATTTACCTTTAAATAAAACAATACTATTAAAAAAAAAAAAAAAAAAAAAGGAAGAAAATGTACTGGTGCGCAAACACACGCACACACACACACACACACACACACACACACACACACACACACAGACATGCTGGAGTGCTGCTGTCAGTGTCTGCACAATTGAGACGCCCCCCTCTCCCCCGCCAGACCCCTCCCCCCCCACACCCCCCCCACCCCCTCCATTAGTGCGGGTGAGCGCACACTGGCGGCGCCGTGCGCGCTCCCTCCGCTCCAGCGGCCGATTAGAACGCAGATTCTGCCGCCGCTATTATGAATTCAAATACATCCTGGCGTGATTGAAGGGAACTATTACAATAAGCCACGGGCTGCTGCAGATAATGGCGGCGGGGCGCGCGCAGCCTTCACTCGCCGTGACAGGATATTGAACGGAGGTGAAAAGTTAACAAAATTATCAAATGGGCAAGAGCTCCTCTTCCTGGGATGTCAACCGGGCCTCGGGAATAAAATAATATATTCTGAGAAAGAGAAAGAAATGAAAAGACAGATTTTTTTTTTTTTTTTTTTTAATCGCCGTCCAAGCTTTCAGAGATCTGCAGGCTGCACCCTGATGGCAGCAAGGTTTATTGCAAACAATGTGAGTCTTTCACAGTTTATCTCGACGCACCAGTCGGGATGTCGATTGGGGGGGGGGGGTCAAACCGTGCAGCCAATCGTGGAGCAGCTCATCGTGGACCTTTAAATGCTTGTTTTCAGCAAAGGACAACGAGGCAGCGCAGCAGCACAGCAGCACCTGCTTATTATTCTTTTCTTTTTTTTTTTTAGTAACTTTATAGAAATAATTAAAATTGTCTACACACTCCATTTGAAGCCAGTTAATAGGTGTAAATGCTTCACACTGGGCCTTTAATACTGCGTCTGTGTCACACACACACACACACACACACACACACACACACACACACACACAAACAGGCGGCCGGCTCAGTGTTGTTGCACCACATCTTTATGCAAATGTCTGTGTGTGTGTGCGTGTGTGCGAGAGCGAGAGTGAGTGAGTGAGTGTGTGTGTGTGCGCGCCCCTGGTGGAGTCGTTCTGAGGGGAGGAATGATAGTCGCATTAACCCATCAACTCTTATTTCATGGCTGCCTCGTTAAGAAGCTTGTGGATTTAATTAGCGGCGGCGGCGGCGGCAGCGAAAGGTACAAGGCCCCGTGTCGCCCGCGTAATTGGAGGCATTTCTCTCTCTCTACACCCAACTTAACATTTTCCACCCGTCTCTAATTGTTAAGTACAATTCGCGCTCATTAATAAGGCAAATTATGTAATTTTCAAAGCGGGAACCGGCGCGGCGAGGTTGGCGGAGGCGTCGGGGCGGTCGGGGGGGTAGGGGGGGGTGGAGGGTGGAGGGGGGTTGTGGGGGGGGGGTGCCAGCGGACTGAAGTAGACTAATAATTCGTACATCAGCTATGTCAGTGCAGAACACGGCGCTGAATGGCCGCCGCCGCTGCTATATGTTTGGCTAAAGGCTGTAATTAAAACGTGTTCTTAAAGGGAGGTCGCGCTGAACGCAAAACATGAAATTAGCGTTTGCAAAAGTGGCCGCTATCGTTTCCACGTTGCACGTACATATGTATGTTTTTTTTTTTGTTTGTTTTTTTTAACACCACATTGTGGTAACCCCACCCCACCCCCCCCACCCTCACTTTAGCTGTCAAACCAGAGACAATGTGTGTGTGTATGAGCTCACATGCAGGACGAGGCCGATGCTGGGACGTAAAGCGGCTCTCTGGCCTCGCTAATGAATGAACGGCTAAACGCTATGTTTATGCTACACTTCTCTCTCTCTCTCTCTCTCTCTCTCTCTCTCTCTCTCTCTCTCTCTCTCCCTCGGCGTAATAATCCAGGAGGTGGCTGCTTTTGAGAGTGAGAAAAAAAATGAATTGTGTGTGTCGGAGGGGAAATAAAAACATTTTTCACAGCCAGCCGGTGCATTTTTGGCCGTAGCTGCGTTTAAATTGTCGCTGTAGAAGCAGCGTGAATTAGAAAACAATTCTGTATGACAGGTAAAAAAAATCTTTTCTTTTTTTTTTTTTTTTTTTAAAGAAACAATGTGTAAAGATGACCTTTGGGACGACCCGACCCGACCCAGACACGCACACACACACACACACACACACACACACACACACACACACACACACACACACACAGTGTTACTTGTCATCTGCGACGGGCAGAAAGTCCTCCGCTAGCCGCTGTGCAGCTATCATCCTCGCTAATTAAGTCCACCCCTTATGTCCTTATCAGCTCCCGTCCCTTTTCATTTACCCGCCCACTCTGCCCCCCCCCCCTTCGCCGTCCCCCCAGCCCCCCCTCTGCCCAGGGCCACTGTAAATGCATCACGTGCTGGCCTCCGCTTTTTACTCCTCCTCCTCCTCCTCCTCCTCCTCCTCCTCCTCAGTTTGCTCGTGCCGCCGTATCTCCTGCCGTCCCCTTGTTTTAATCACCAGTCAATAACCCCGCGGACGAGCGGCGGCGGCGGCGGTGGCGGCAGCGTTTAATGGGCCGCACTTCATTTGCTCTTTTTAAAATTGCTTTTTTTCTCTTTGGCGCCCAAGTCAAACAACGGCGACGGGCCCTGAATGGATAAAATTACACGGCGGTGACAGCCGCACAGCGCGGCAATGGCTCGGCGAGGAGGTGAGGTGAGCGTGTGTGTGTGTGTGTGTGTGTGTGTGTGTGTGTGTGTGTGTGTGTGTGAGAGGAACCCCCCCCCAATACGTCTGCAAATGAAGTCCTCAGCCACAAGACTCCATTAAAACGTCACAATGTGATACCAATCTGCAACTTTATTATTGCCGGGCGCCCGGCCCACCCCCTCGCCTCGCCCCTCCCCTCCTCTCCTGCCCCTCCTCCTCCTCCTCCTCCTCCTCCTCCTCACCCCTCCTCCCCCCACTTGCCGCCACTGTAGCCGCCGACTGGCGCTGCTCTACTCTGCATTATCAGAAAACACAGTCATTAAAAAGCATTTGACCTTTTTTTCTCGCAAGTATCTAGAAATTACCTTTCCTGTTTGCTTCTCTCCTCCCTCACCCCACCCCCCCCTACTCCCCCCCTCACCCCCTACGTTCCCCAGCGCCACATTGGGCGAATGAAATCACTTCACGGCAAATTGTAATGCAACTCCTCCTTTTGCTGTGAGTGGCGTGGACGGCTCGCTCCGGCTCGTCGGGCGCCCGAGGAGATACGGCCGTAATTAAATGTTACATCTGCCAATTGTTTCACCGCCACAATGAGGGAGGAGGGGGCTGGAGGGGAGAGGTGGAGGGAGGCGAGGGGGGGGGGGGAGGGAGGGAGGGAGGGAGGGACGGATGCCGGAAAGGAGTCGGGCTTGTAGGAAGTAATGGGGGGAACAAGTGCAGGTGACACGATGCGGCGGGGTCGGCTGCTTGAAGAGAAGATTGAGGAGGCCGTGTAGCCGGCGGGGGAGGAGGAGTGGGGGGGGGGGGGGGGGGGAGAGAGAGGGGGGGAGGCGCAGGCGGGGGAGGAGGTGACGGCGGTTTAAAGGTAATAGGAGGAGAGGAGGGATTGGAGCGGAGCAAAGACAGATAGGAAAAGCTCTTGGCGTCACATTGAGCATCTCGGTGTCATCGTGCTAGGCCGTATTGATCTGATGCGTGCACGTGCGTGTGCACGTGCGTGCGTGCGTGCGTGCGTGTGTGTGTGTGTGTGTGTGTGGCAAAACGACAGGCCGATGAAGTGTTACAAGCGCCGCATCCAAACACTTTGAAATCCTCGACTCTGACACCCGCAGACGCACAATCGGCTGCTGCTGTTGCTGCTGCTGCTGCTGCTGCTGCGTCTTCTGCCCCTGAGTTTGTGGCCGTCTGCTATCATCCTGTGAGCAATTGGCGTGATGAAGGGGGTGTTTAGTGATGAGAGCTTTTGAATAGGAAGGTCCACAATGAGAGAGAGAAAAAAAATAATAATAATAATGATAAAATGTATGTTGCTTTGCATTTGTTATGGTTTAATAAAATATTTGAATGTCTTAGCAATAGAGACATTGAATTATGGAATGTCTTGACAGTCTTTGCAGAGCAAAGTGGAATTTCCAGCATCATTTCAGATGTAATTTCTCAGGAGAAAAAAATTAAGTTCTTTTTTTTTTTTCTGGGTTAAGACAAAAACATGATTCTTAAAATAAAAAAAACCCACAGCAACTCGAGAAACTGCCTGTGCATCAGGCAGCCCAGAGAGGTCAGTGTTTTATCTAAACTAGAGTTTGATGGTCCTTGTCGGCCGAGTGTGCGGCAGCGACCTGCGACCGCGGCTAAGTACAGCCGCAGGCCGGTGTTACCTCAACTTAAGCTGCGACACTGTAGCAAATCAACAAGGGGATGAGGGAGGAGATACATGTGGAGGTTACGCACAATAAACCCAGCCGTGTGTGTCTGTCTGTCTGTCTGTGTGTGTGTGTGTGTGTGTGTGTGTGTGTGTGTGTGTGTGTGTGTGTGTGTGTGTGTGTGTGTGTGAGCGCGCTGCAGGGCAAACACGCATTTCAATAACAGCGATAAATTGGATTTAACGGCGAATCACAGGCAACAATGGCCGCTCAGCCTACAGCGGGGATGCAGCAGCAGCAGCAGCGGCAGCAGCAGCAGCAGCAGCAGCAGCAGCAGCAGCGGCAGCAGCAGCTCGCCGCCCTAAACGCTCTCGTCTCGGCGAAGGTATGAAATCGCTCTGACTGTAAGCGCCTTCTCCACCTCTCCCGCCCGTGACTTGTTATCCGTTTAGCCGTGGAGATCCGGGGGTGTTGGGTGGGAATGGGGGGGGGGGGGGGACTTCCTGCCCGCGAGGAAGATGCCGCTACACACGGTGGGAATCCAGACTGCAGCCGCTGCAGGAAAACCTGTTGCACCTGAGGCCCTCTGGGGCCCACAGGTGCTGCAGCGTTATCAAGTGGCGTGGGGGGAGTCGGGGGTGGGGGGGGGGGGGGTCGGGGTGACGCTACACCCCCTCCTCTACCCTGCAGAGCGATCAGGACGCATTCCAGTCCCGAACCGCAGGGTGTCGGGGGGGCTGGCGACTCGCCGCAGTTTGTCACCTGACAGGACGCTTTTCAAAAAACTCTTGACGCGTTTGTGGCGTCATCAGCAGCCATCAAGGCAAGGCAGCGCCGCTGAATGTGTCTCGCAGAACACACACACACACACACACACACACACACACACACACACACACCGATCTCCCACTGACAGTGATAACAAACAGGGATTAGCATGTGAAAAACAACACAGACGGCTTGTAAGCAAGCAGCCGCCTGCTCCCCTATTAGCTGTGTTGACTACCTCCATATCTTTGTTTTGCTGGATGTGTGTGTGTGTGTGTGTGTGTTTGTGTGTGTGTTTCACACTCTTAACACCACACTCCCCCACCCCCTCTTTTTCTGGCCGGCACACCCAAGGCCACCCTGTAAAATCCCAACTCATCCCAAAGCCAATTCCTGCCTCTTTTTACCCAGAAAACAAATACACAATCAAACAACACTAAGCCAATTTCCTTCCCGCGCCGAGTGACACACACACACACACACACACACACACACACACACACACACACACAGAGAGAGAGAGAGACGCACACGCACGCACGCACCTCCTCTAATTTCCTGGGGCCGTGGTACTGGCAGGGAGTGTGTTGTAGCACCAGCAGCGCTCTGTGTTTGGGGTAATTGCTCTCGCAGCGTTAGTATGGAAATGTGCGAGTGTGTGACAGGGCCAGATAGCTTCCTCACTGTTGTTCTCATCCCGCCTCCAGGCCTGCAGCCAAACTATTTTTATCTCTTAATGCATTAGAGTGATCTTCCAATTAGCCCGCACTCGTAATACCCCCCCCACCCCCCCACACACCCCCTCCCTCGTGCCTCCCCTCCTCCACCCCCCCTCCCACCACCACCACCACCACCACCACCCAGTCCTGGTGGCTGCCCGCCTGCTCGGCGAGGAAAGTGCTGCGTGTATACAAGCCCACCAGTGTGTGTGTGTGTGTGTGTGTGTGTGTGTGTGTGTGTGTGTGTGCGTGCGTGTGTGTTCCACTGCTTGATGGGATGCTGAGGTGGAGATTAGGTGGGGCCGCCGACCTGGAAGAGCGAAGTGGAGGGGATGCAGCCCACGTGTCTGAGTGTGTGTGTGTGTGTGTGTGTGTGTGTGTGTGTATCCTTGCTGGCGTACAGGAGGAGCTGTGTGTGTGTGTGTGTGTGTGTGTGTGTGCGTGCGTGTGTGTTCCACTGCTTGATGGGATGCTGAGGTGGAGATTGGGTGGGGCCGCCGACCTGGAAGAGCGAAGTGGAGGGGATGCAGCCCACGCGTCTGAGTGTGTGTGTGTGTGTGTGTGTGTGTGTGTGTGTGTGTGTGTGTGTGTGTGTGTGTGTGGATCCTTGCTGGCGTACAGGAGGAGCTGTGTGTGTGCGTGTGTGTGTGTGTGTGTGTGTGTGTGTGTGTGTGTGGGTGGTGGTGGTGGTGGTGGTGGTGATAGTTCTGCTTGAGAGGTGAAATGAGGTGCTTATTGTGTGCGGTGTTGGGGGGGGGTAGGGTTGGGGGGGGGGGGGGTTGTGCCGTCAGTCCGGGGCTCCTGTTGTAAACTTTGCTGATAAGCGGAACCCAGCCCTTGAGCATCCATTCTCCTCGGTGTATTAGCGCCGCCTTATCAGGGGCCCAGATAAAAACCCGGCATGCCATTTGCCTTCAGTGGAATTAAGCCCCCCCTCCCTCCACCTCCACCAACTCTTCCTCCTCCTCCTCCTCCTCCTCCTCCTCCTCCTCTCCTTGTGCGCCTGCTATCCGGGCGGGCTGCGATTAACCTCGACACTGTCCAATATCCTCGGCAGACTCCCGCCCGCAGATTAGCCACTATTAGTTATGACCAACTAAATTAACAGGCCGCTGCTCGCCTCCCTCCCTCCCCCCCTCCCCCCCTGCAGGAAGAGGAGGAGGGAGGGAGGGAGGGAGGGGGAGAGATGGAGGGAAGATGGAAGAGGTCCATTTAGAAAGAGGGGGACAAACACGGAGGGGTGGAGGAGGCCAAGTGCTCTGGGTTGCATGCACCTGTGTGTGTGTGTTTGTGTGAGTGAAGTGGCTCACTCTGAGTCGCTCACACACACACACACACACACACACACACACACACACACACACACACTGGGTCGCAATATTGCAAGGCAGATTTTATAAACACCCAGCTGATCAGCCACGCTAGGAAATACCCTGAAATCACAAGGAAGTGCAGCGTCGGTGTGTGTGTGTGTGTGTGTGTGTGTGTGTGTGTGGGGGGGGGGTTATTGTGTCAAAAAAAAAGGAGGATGGGGAGTTGTGGGGGGATTTGGGGCGGGGGAGGGGGGGTGGTGAGGGTGGATGGAGGCAAACGCAATTTTCCACTTTAAATATTGATGCAGATCTTCTCTGCCAAATTGCCGCCCGCCGCCGCCGCCGCCGCCGCCTGCACGCGACTCCACCTATTTACTGAACATTACTTGACTCCGTCTCAAATCGTGGGGAAATGGCGCCATTGTCTCAGTGAAGCGAGCCAATCATCACAATAACTTTGAGTAAAGCTCTCCCTCGTCCCCCCTCTCTCTCTCTCTCTCTCTCTCTCTCTCTCTCTCTCTCTCTCTCTCTCGGCTGTGTCGCTGTTGCTCAATCAGCTAACAAGTGAAAAAAATAAACACAGTCTTTCCTCCACAAACACTCTGCTGTCTAAACGGCGTCTCGGTAATGGCACCGCTCGGGCTCAGTGTGCGCGCGTGTGTGTGTGTGTGTGTGTGTGTGTGTGTGTGTGTGTGTGTTTTAATTGCACCTTGTTGGGAAAAACATCAGACAATAGAGTCGCCGTGTGAAAACTGTTTGTGAACCAATGATGATCTGCCAACACAAATGACATAAAAACACTTGAAGAGCATTTTTTTGTGTGAAAAACATCTAAATTAAAAATCTAGTTAATGTTTTTTTGAGTCTTTTTTTTTTTATTTTTTTTTTAGATATGTTCATATGTGCACTTGCTCTCAATTCAAATCTAAATGTCCCCACCTGATTAATTATTCACAATTATTTATTTAAAATCAAGCCATCTTAAAATAATAATAATAATAGATGAAGAACCTTAATTTATTGACATGAAAATCCTTTTTTTTTTTGTGCGTTGGCTGCTGCTTCCTGCGGTCGCTACACACACAGAGAGAGAGAGAGAGAGAGAGAGGGACTGCGGAGATGGAATGAAGTCATCACATCTGGGCTGCACTGACAGCAGATGCGACAGAGGCGGAGTGCAGCGACCTGCAGGCTGCCCCGAGCCATCAGCTTTTTGTTCCTTCTCTTCTATATCGCACACACGTACACGTGCACACGTCACACCTGCCATGATATTCATACGGATACAAATAAGGAGTGACACTGCCGTAGAAACAGGACGTTTTCAATTTAGGAATTTCAAAATGTCCTTTTTGGAAAGTTCCATTTTTTTTTTTCCCAAGTGACTTTACTTTGCTGAATATCACAGCATACTAAAAAAAAATATATATATGTACAAAAAAAAAAAAAAAAATGAAAAGCACCAATATGTATATTTCAATATTTAAGTAAATTTAGATTTGAAATATTTGGAAAAGCCATTTTGAAAACGATTTTTTTTTTAGGGGCTAAAAACCCAAATTGACTGAATTAACCGAAGAAGTGAAAATACACACAGGCCTGCATGTTTTTGTTTTATTTATTTATTTATTTATTTTTACACATGGGTTAACAGCTCACTGACACTGCCAAACATTCAATATCCATGAACAATTCTAGCTGCTGCTAAATTTCACGAAATTATTTTGTAGCAAGCTTTCAAAAAAAAAACCAAAAAAAAAAAACCCATTCGGATCATCTCAGCCACAGTCTCACTGTGCGCTTCACTGAAATGTAGCCTCCCATCAATACAACCGAGGCTGCGGCGGAGACTTTAACAAGGGATTGAAAAAAAAAAGAAGCAAAACAGCCATTTCTTGTAAGACAGACAAACAAACAAACAAACAAACAAACAAACAAAACATGTGAGAGCCGCCGTGCGCAGCGTGCTGCCGCTGCTGCCGCTGCTGCTGCTGTTCTCCGCTGGTTTTGATGTTGCGGGTCCGGCGGTGCGTCTGCGCCAGCAGATTGCTCGGTGACAGTGCGGCTCCCAAACCGACTGTCTGCCTCGCTTTTGTACTCGACTGTCACTCAGCAGCCCCGTGAGCGCAGGAGGAGGACGCCATTGAGAAAAAAAAAATAAATAAGAGGGAAAATGCTTGCTGTAATTTTAATGGGGATGAGGGTTAGTAGTGGTGGTAGTGGTGGTGGTGGTAGTGGTAGTGGTGGTAGTGGTAGTGGTGGTGGTGGTGGTGGTGGTAGTAGTGGTGGTGGTGGTGGTGGTAGTGGTGGTGGGAGAACCGGTGGGCTTGAAACAACGTCCCGCACCGTGAAAAACCGCAGCGGGAGAGAGTGAGGGCTCGTGGCCCCACAATGGGCGAAGAAGAAGAAGAAGATGGAGAAGGGGGGAGGGGGGAGGGAGGGGAGGAAAAAACACGTGTTTATCTCTGCATACAATTAAGAGTGTGAAATTCGAACACGCCGAATTAACAAAGAAACCCCCGCTTTTGTTACAAAGGAAACAAAGCCTCGGGAGGGAGAGCGAGGGGGGGGGGGGGGGGGAGAGAAGGAGGGAGAGAGCGCAGCGGTGTAGGCACGAGAGAGAGGGAGCGCGCGAGGGAGAGTTCACGGCTCACTCACATCCACAATAACAACATTATTATTATTATTATTATTATTATTATTATTATTATTATTATTATTATTATTATTATTATTATTATTATTAATGACAATAATAATAAAAATAATAATAACATATCATCTCCAAGTTGGACGGCGCCAACTAATTTAGGGCACCTGCGCATGCTCATACACATTTAAAGAGTTTTAGATTAGGTTCAACTTTACTGTCGGAGCCACGAAATGCAGATAGCATCCAAGTGCTTAGCGGTGAATTAAATACAAATACACAGTATTAAACGCATTATATACTATGTATCGTCTACATACATTAGTGCCAATGAATAATTCAGCTGCTGCTATAAAAGTGCAGGTATAAAATAACGACAAATGAATAATATATATCGGCCTATGTACAGAGTATAAGAGGTTGAAAATCGGCTGCGATCGGCCACGACGTCCTTGGTCTCAGCAATGCACGTGCTTCCCGCTTCTTTTCTTCCCGCCCAGGGTCCGGCTGAAACCGGCCTGACAGCGGCCGGGCCGGCAAGCGGCAGCAGGCCCCGCCGGCCGCCGGGCTGCCGGGCTGCCGGCTCCTCTCCTCGGCCTGCCTGCCCGCCCGCCCGCCCTGGGAGCAGCCAGGCTCGGCGTGTCTTTACTTACTGCCGCGGCGGCGGCGGAAACACCTCCCACCTTTAAGAGAATGGGTAATCAAGCCGCCCTCAGCCATTTTGCCGGCTGTCAGTCAAAGTGAAAAATAACTAAATAACTAAATAAATCAAATAAATAAATAATAATAAAAAAAAAAACCTCCGCCGCCGCCGCCGCGTCGCTATCAGCCCTCCGCCCGCCCGTCGCCAAAGCCCGCCGTTCCTCCCCGTCCTCTCTCCTCTAATACCAATTTAAATCGCTCAACGTGCCTTTCCTCCCCGCTGCCATTATTCAAAAAGATCATAATAGTTTTCCCTGTGCCCAAAGCACAAAAATCAATTATTTCCCCACAAAGACTTGAAAGTACTTAGCGCGGGCCTGCGAGGGGAGAAGCTGTGGGTTATATCAAATTGAAACTGCACTCATTACACAGGCACACAATTAGTTACCTCTGGTCTGCCTGCCGCTCTTTAATTTCCGAAACGGCATATCTGTATTATAACAGAAACAAGCATGCAAATGCTATTGTTGGGGATTTAGAGAAATCAATAGGATGGCTGGCAAGAGGCGTTTGGTGGCGCTGTCACTCAAAATCTGCTGCCGGCAACTGATAAAGGTCTGAATTCAAATTAGCGCCAAAGCCGGCCAGTGACATCAGAAGTGACATCCAAAATAAAAGGGACGGCTTCATGATATATGTAATTATTCTCCTCCGCATTTGCACATTTTTTTTTCCTCTTTCCCCTCCACCCCCCTCCTCCCCTCCTCCCCTCCTCACTCCTTCTTCCCCCCCCCCCCTCCCTCATTCTCTCTTTTTCCTCATTGTGTGCACTTGTGTAACCGTGTTTTGCATAAAGGGATTAGGAGTGCCTTAATGAGAAACTGTAATTGTTTTTTCTGCCTCGCTTTATGGATATGTTCGTGTGTGTGTGTGTGTGGCGCGTGTGCAGATATTTGTGCAAGAGACACAGTCCGACAATATGTATTGAATGAATGTGCCTTGTTTAAAAAAAAAAAAAAAAAAAAAAAAGAATACAGTCTTGAAATAATATGCCCATCCCACCCCCACTCCTACCCCCCACCCCCCACCCCTCCTCCCTCTCACGCTGCTACTCCTCCATTTCTGAGAACTACTGGTGGTGAAGGTCTGGGAGGGAAAACTATGTCATAATAAAACACTTTTTTTTTTCTCTCTCTTTTTTTTTTTGCAAAATAATAAGTGACGAGCTGATACCGAACAATGGAAACATAACCAGCCGCGGCCTCAGTTACCAGATACCATTGACATGTTTTCATTTCCCCGCTACCAAACTTTTTCTGTTTTGCAGAAAGACTGATAACACATAATAGCCACCCGCCGCACGGCACAACTTGGAACGCACGCTGCAAGCAACGTCGCTCCACCACAAATGTAACAATTATTAATGTGCTCACCAGCCCTCCACCTCCCCCCCCGACCCCCTCCCCATCTCCCGTCAACAATTTTCCTACAATTCCCAAAATGCCTTTTAGCAAGGAATTCATCGCGGGAGCGTTGCAAGTTTCTCACACTTGAATGAAAATAATGCTCTAATGCCATGTCTGTTTTCCGAGGAGGCATCATTTTTCTCTTCAACTTTGAGGAGACGTCCACTGGGGACTCTTCAAGCCGCCACAATTATGATCTTGAGCAACACGACCGCCCTGCGCTTAATGGAATAATTATTACAGGCCTGTTCGCTGGCAGGACTTCATGCCATCTTGACCTGGAGAGTGTCTTCGCTGAACAAAAGGTCGGGGCCTGCGGTAATTCTGTTTGTTTTTTTTGGGGGGGGCTCGGTGCGACACGGTTGCTCTCAGTGATTACACTGTTTTTTTATAAAATACTCGGCCGCCAATTAAGCGTTAATTATGGAATTGTAAAGTCCAGACTTTCTGTACGGCTGTTATGCAACGAAAGGTCAACACGGGATCTTGCCGTGTGACTGTTACGAATGGCCACCGGCTGGAAAATAAAACAACAGACAGCGACATATTTTGAATCCTGACTCGATTGCATCTCTCCCTCTCTCTCTCCCTCTCTCTCTCCCTCTCTCTCCCTCTCTCTCTCCCTCTCTCGATAGAATCGGCAGAGGACGGCAAATCTTTAACCTGCCGGGTGAGTTTTTCTTTTGTGCGCCGGGGTCATTCATAATTCATTGGCTGATTGGCATTAAACACAGAGCTGGATTACGGGCCTAATCCCGCGTGCCTCTGCCCCGCGGGACTGGCTTGCGAGGGACAGCGGTCAAAGTGTTTGCGCGCCCCTCTTAAGAAGCCGACGCGTTATCAGTAGCCTGCAGCGTCTCTCACTCCAGCCGCCAGCGCGCTGCTTGGAGAAGGCGGTGCAACGTGGATAAACAGGCCCAAAGATGCAACACCGCCATGAACAACTGGGCAATAAAAAGACGCATAATGGACGTCGATGAGCGGGGCGAGCACATCAGCAGTGAGGAAGAGCTAACTATGAGCACGACTGCTAAAACGCACAATTCTGCCTGTGCAAATCAGTAACATGGACAAAACAAGTTGTTGTTGTTGTTGTTTGTTTTGTTTTTTTTAAATATAGGATAAATGCGCCTCCCCAGAGTGGAAATACCATGCTTATTGTCAATCTCTCTCTTTTTTTTTTTGTTAAATCTTACAAGCTGAGGAAACCTGGACACAGATTTCTCATGGCCTTCTTGATATTCTTCTAAACTACAAAAGTGGGACCTTGCAGGCAAGGTCAGACAAGGTCACCCCAGTAGCTGCGTTTCCATCACCCCTGGAATTGCACATAATGGCAACATGGCAATAATAACAGCTCAACTTAGGAAAACCTCTAAAAATATGGCTGAGAGGTTTTGACGCTGTTTTTCCCAAGCGTATCCACAGAGAGGAATATCGCAACGGCACTGACGTGTCAGCGGACGTGACGCACGGGGTCACGTGACCGGTTCACTGACCAGCGAAAATGGTGCGTTATGTTTGGACGGAGGAGGAGACGGAATATATATATATATATATATTTTTTTTTACAACCGTTCTGGACAGCAAACGAGCGCAAACAAACGAAAGCAAACGTAATTCTGGTAAAATCTCGCGGGATTAGGGTTCGATTAAAAAGTTAAATTAAGATTTGAGCAGAATTGCATCTTGTGCGCTTCGAACCATTCGATGGAAACACCTGCAAATCGCAGTTGTACTTTCTCCACATTTTAGACATATGGCTTTTATTTTGGAACAACCTGTCATGGAAACGCTGCCGGGGAAAAGGTGCTGCCTTCTCCGCTTTAACTGCGGCTCTGTGTTACTTCAGATGCTCCACTTTTTCTTTCTTTCTTTCTTTCTTTCTTTCTTTCTTTCTTTCTTTCTTTCTTTCTTTCTTTCTTTCTTTCTTTCTTTCTTTCTTTCTTTCTTTCTTTTCTTTCTTTCTTTCTTTCTTTCTTTCTTTCTTTCTTTCTTTCTTTTGTTTTGTTTTGTTTGGTTTTCCTCCGGCGACATGAATCAACCGAGGCGGCCGGCAAACTGGGCTCCCACCTTGAGTTTGGCCTCCTCTTCCTCACTCTGACCGACCTCACTTCAGCATCGCTGGCAGGCCGTGCACTGCTGAAGGGAGGGCTGTCATGGAGCTATAATGGGTTGTGGGCTTTTTTTCTTCTTCTTCTTTTTTTTTTTTTTTTTGCGGTTTAGGGAGGGGTCCCACAATCATCAGGCTCATCCCACTGAGCCCCTCACTACTCCATTACACAGTTCCTTCCTTCCTTCCTCCCTCTCCACTCCTCCCCTCTTGTCCTTTCACAACCCCCTCCTTCCTTCTTCTTGGACTCGACCTGCTGTGATGTTCACTTGGGAAGAGCGGCGCTGCCCATCCAGCCTCGTATTCCTGCTGTCCTGTCCTGTCTCGTCGCTGGACCGCAATGAATGTGTGGGGCCAAAGCACGTAGGGAGGGGAGGGGGTTGGCGGGGGGGGGGCAGGGTGGAGAACGTGCCCTTTGCCCCTCCCCACCCCCACCCTTTCCTTTCCCTCTCTTCCACCCCATTTTCTCTCTCTATCTCTCCGTGTCCTGCGACCCAACCCCCCCCCCCCCCTCCTCCTGCCCCCCCCCCCCCCCCGGCCCTGCTACTGGTTGTACAAGAGAGGGCAAGGGAGGGGGGGGGGGGCGGCTTCATTCAGCATCGGTTAAACGTTTTCACAGCAGCACAATGACGGGGCGGAGCAGGCAGGTGCAAGGCAGCGGCCGCCGGGAACGGAGGGAAGGGAGAGAGAGAGAGAGAGAGAGAGAGAGAGAGAGAGAGAGAGAGAGGGGAGGGAGAGAACAACAGGTTGACCTACAGCGGACCGTAATCATGGAGCGCCATTAACCTCCAGAGACCCCTCTTCTTCTTCTTCTTCTCCTTCTTCTTTTTCTTCTTCTTCTTCTTCTTCTTCTTCTTCTTTCTCCCTCATTCTTTCTCACAAGTGTACACAAGCTCGCCGCCCCCGGCACTGGCGGGACCCACCGTGCTCACACTCGCGCACGTGTGAGAGTGCGCGCACCACATGCACACAACACAACACAAATATTGCACCGCTCGTTGAGTTTCCGTGAAATGCCGAAGCCAACATTTTCCTTGGGAATGTTTTTGGTTCAGCGGAATAGGAGAGGGAAAACCTGGCAATGTCGCGTTCCCACCTGGTGCAGACGACAGAGGTCGACGCCACCTGGCTGTTGGAATTATTCTTGCGGGTCAGGAACAAAAAAGCTGCCTCAAACCGCCGTCCAAACTGTCTTTGCAGACAGTGGAAGGAGTGAGTTCTGGTTCTGGAGATTCTTCTAAAATGCACATCACAAAGGTCAGTCAAAACTTGAATACTGGCCTCCATTAATGTGAAATTTGTGCGTAAAGCCAAAGGCAAACCTTTGCCCAACCTAAAGTTACACCTTCATGCAAGTCTGTGTGGTCCTTGCAAGCTGAGCACAAGTGTTGCGACTGCATTTGCTCCTGCGCTGGCTCGTAAAAACCCGAGTGAAAACACTTCACGTCTCTGAAAAAGTCACATATTTGTGTTTTGCAAGCAGACTTTGATGAATGTTTCCCACCTTTACAAACAGGCAATAAATGAAGATGAGCATTGGATTGAGAAGAAACTTGCGTGCAGAATCAAAAAAAAGAGTCTAAAATTAAAAATTTTTGGGATGTTTTTCTAAGGATAATATTTAAACTATTTAGATTTGATTAAAAAAAAAAAAAACTCTGCACGAAGGAATGTTGGTTGGCATTGGAGGAAGACAGAATCATAAAAGGTTGAACTAAAAACTAAATTCCTGCAGTTTCTTTGAGTCGTTCCTCTCAAAACCCATCTGTCAGGACACGTCAACACTGCAGGGCTTTCTATCACCTCAAGAATTTCCATCTTATATTACAATCACAATACTTCACCAATCCCTCCAGAGAGATTGGTCTATTAATATTTCATTGCATTGCGTTATACCAGTAAAGAAAGAGCTCGTCTTCCTCATCCAATAAGGAAGTGTAGCTGTGTTTTTTGTGTGTAATTTGTCTTTATTGTGCAGCAGTAGCTCACATGGATTGACACTTTTAGAGGGATAAAATCAAACAGGGCGATTGTGCCGATGGAACCAATTTCAGGGCCGCTGTTTGAGCTCTGCAGCGTTCGCTCCTTCAAAGCAAACGCTCATGAAATAAAAGTTTATTTTCCACATTTGAAATTTGAGTTTTTTTTCTTTTCCTCACATTCCCTGGCTTACACCAGAGAGCTTTGGGCGTGAAGGAGAGCTCATGGTCAGAACCTGAACTGTCTAGTCTGTCTAGTCTAGTCTCTTCTATTCTTCTTCTCCAACATTTTCCTCCTCCTCCTCCTCCTCCTCCTCCTCCTCCTCCTCCTCCTTCATCTTATGGCTTCTCCCTGCTGTCTGTTTGCTCTCTGCAGCGCCTCTCTGTTGGCCTTTAGCTCTCGCAGGGGATCGATGACCACACAAACACGACTCTTCCATTACAGCTGGAGCGGCAAGGGCACGATACACTCTGCAACTGGCTATCAATGGCTTCTGACCCACTTCTGTCTGCTCTGTGTCTCCCTGCCTTTCTCTCAATATTATCTGATCTGATCTGATCTGATCTGGATCTGATCGGATCTTATCTTATATCACATTATATTATAACCGCAGTCATAGACGGCAACACCATATGCAGCCCGTTGCAGCTACATCTCTGCTCGTATGCGCACGCAGTCGCATGTGCGTGCCTCGCTAATATTTAAACGCCGTGTGATGTTAACGTTGCTAAATCAGGTCACATCCAGCCCAACTCCTGTTGACAAATGAACAACACACTGGGGCTTCCTGCCGTATAAACCTGCGCCGCTTCCTGTCCTGTCCTGTCCTGTCCTGTCCCCCCCCCCCCCCCCCCCCCATTCCTTCCCTCATTGTTTCCCTAGCCGGCTCTGATATTCCCCGGACGAGGCGGAAGCGACGACAGGACCCAGCGACCCTGGAGGCTGCTCGCTCGATTTGGGCTTCAGCGATACACGGGCGAGTCATGAAAAGTGGATGTAAGCAAGCCATTAGCTTGCATGTCAAAGCCACCGGCGGCAAGGAGCCGCTGTCACTTTGAAAGATCTCACTCATTCTGCTGGTGGCTCCTCCTCCTCCTCCTCCTCCTCCTCCTGCCCCTCCTCCTCCTCTTCTTACTTCTGCTTCTGCTGCTGACAAGGTCAGGGTTAGTTCGGTAGCCGCTACAGTTTAAATGTGATTTATATAAGCACATAGCAGTAAGCCATAAAGTGCATTATATCTGATATGTAGCGATTACAAGACCTATTCAATTAAAATGTCTGACAGCAGAAATAAAACATTTTGAATACCAAAGAGCAAATCATTGTTTGCCACTGTTGCTATGTCAATGATTGTAAAGACTGACCAGTGTGTGTGTGTGTGTGTGTGTGTTTGTGAGAGAGAGAGAGAGAGAGAGAGAGAGAGAGAAAAAAAAGGCCTTTTCCTTGTTTTATTTTCTTGCATCTCTACATTGTTTTGTCGTCAGTCTTGCTTCCTGTTACATACAGTTTCCTTCCTTCTTAAATGCTACATCAGAAAGACTCGAGGCATGAGTGTCTGTTTTTTTTGGGTTTTTTTAAGTTATTTTTCCACCGTTAAGGGCAATTTCAAAAAAAAAAAAAACAACGAACAGGGGAAAAAAAACAAAAAAACCTATGATTATATATTCTATCATATTTTTGCCCAAGCAGTTTTCCAGGTTGTTGTGGATTGGTGACAGACAGCCAAAATACCTCAAACAGCTTCTCAAGGGCATTTTTGCTTTGGTCAGAGGGCTGGAGAGGTCGCCGAGTGGTTTTATCCGCTGCACCCTCGCCTCGTCTCAGAGAACGGACATTATTTGCCCCCGCTGGTCCCAGCTCCAATTACCTCCCTCTATTATACAGAGCAGAATTTCTCCATAAATGTCAACAGTAATCGCACCTCTGAATGTCACACCGCTGATTTTCCTGGAAACGCATTCAAATATCCACGGTGCTCTAAAGAAAAACAAAAAAACAAAAAAAAAATCCACCTTAATTGTTCCACTGGGGGTGGGGGTGGGGGTGGGGGGGTTTGGGGGGTATTTCCCCGCTGCTCCTCATAAATACATGCTGCTGGAAACACACAATGAGTTGCTCTCTATTAAAAGTGGGGCAGTTTTAGTGTTGGATGGGCATTTAGAGGATTAGAGAGGAGCTTCCGAACATTCCTGTGTAATTAGACACCGCCGCTGTCAGTCACGCCGGGGGAAAAAAGCTGATTGGCCGGGTGTCAGACAAATGCCTTTGGGGATATTGTTTGGTGGGGTGTCAGTGGGCAGTCCTCCAGACCTTCAGCTCGCCCTCCCAGTCTGATTTGGTGGAGGCTGGCGGAAGAGAAGCGACCCTAACCAGTGTCTTTGTGCACAGCGGACAGACGGAGAAACGGAGAGAAAGAAAAACTTCTTTCTCAGTGATCGTGCAACGCAACAGCGCACGAGCAGTTGCATTGAAAAAAATAATCGTGATAATAACAGCGATAAATGGTGCCATCGTGTGTTTGGCCTCAGCCCGGGGCACACTGGGTGGAACCATTCCCAAATGGGTTGGAGTTGCGTCATGCCAAAAGCGCAGCTGCTTCAACGGGAAGTCCTTGGGTTACTTTTAACGGGGGGGGAGCCCTTAAAGAAATTGGACGTTGAGAGGAAAAACTTTCAATGTGTGCTATTCAACAAGACCAAGAGGTGACGTTAGGAAATCCTGTGATGGGCCGTAGCGCTGAACAAATTGTTGTCCAGCCTTCGGCGCCATTCTCTCGTTCCTCCTCAATGGGACTAAAGCCTCTCGAGCTCTGGCTGAACTGCTGGATTGGATTAGAGGCAGCTTCATCCAGAGTTGCTCTCTGTACTTCATCGTCGTCATCGTCATCATCGTCATCATCTGCTGCTTCCCGCTGAAAATCTGCTGCGTCGTCGAGTGACGCCAAGGCGGGCTGAAACCACCGCAGGCCGGAGCGGCGCCAGATTTCACGCACAAACTTCCCCCTGTGTTTCCTGCCAGTTGGTTTGATTGCAAAGGTCAGGTGGAGACGCTCAGAGGTTGAACGTGGTTTTGATGTGAAATCCTTTTTGGGTGTCGGACGACTCGGGGTTCAAAGTGTTCTTTTGCCAGGGAAAAAACAAAACAAAACAAAAACAAAAAAAAAAGAATCTTCTCAGACAAACTTTGTCCGGAGTGATCCGGACCTCCTTTTGCTCCGCCTGCTTGATGCCAGACGGCTGCATGCAATCAAAGTACGGCTGCTGCAGAGGGACGAGTGCGTTCCGCAAGCTCTTAGTCTGACTGGGGGAAGCTGCAAGTGTGAGTGAAATACAGAGAGGTAAAAAAAAAAAACATATATATAAATAAATGAGCGAACCAGATAGTGTGACGAGCCAACCGTGAGGGAGGAAACTGAGACTGGAGGGGAAGAGCGAGTCCACGTTGAAAAATGGAAGACGGGGACACGGGACGGAACAAGAGGCGCGGCTAAATGCGGAGCGTCTGAGCTGGATCATACCGTCGGCGCTGGTGAATCATGCATGAGCGCAGCATTACTACCCCCTCTCCAAACCACGGAGCAGTGGGTGGTGTGTGTGTGTGTGGGGGGGGGGCTGGGGGTGGATGGCGAGCAGCTCGTCTCCTGATGCCTCCTTAAAGTCCTGCTTGTCCTGCAGTTGACCCGAGCCTGCAGCATCCGGCCGCCGTCTCCACCGCTTCTCCTGACTTGTTGGAGCCGACGGGGGCCAAATATATCTGTCAGCTTTCTGATCTGAACTTAAAAGGATAAATACATTGAAAGTGCAAAGGCCAATGAATAATTCAAGTGCTTTGCTTGCATGGATTTCTCACAGAGCGCTGCACTGCAAAAAAAAACAACAACAACAACAACTAAACTCTCTGTGAGTGGGAGCAACACCTGGCCCGGGGCCCTGGGGGGGGGGTCTTCGTTGGCTCCCTGTGCCCTTTGTGACATCAGTAAGGTTTCATTTCCCAAACTTGGAGCAACAGAAGTAAAGACAAACTGACAGGCGTGGCTTATATTTTGGCTGAGCACCCACAGGTGCAAATAAAACGGCAACGGACAGAACCGTTAACGTTTCAATGTTGCCGTACTCAAATGTGCGAGATCGGATGTTTCCTGCAGGGGAGCATTTCCATTTCGGTTTGAAAATCAATAATAAGAGCCCAGGATATATCTGAAAGGCAAACAGACGCAAAGATTATCCTCCGCTTGGTCGCTTTGCATGTGGTTCAGGTGCCTAAGCTGCCGTGCGAAACCAGGCTGAATCCTCGGCAAAGGTGACTTTGGCTGGAACTAATTGCAATGGCAACCATTGAGGCAGACTTTGCACCTCTCACAGAACTCAAAGACACCCAAGAAGAGTGGATGGAACACAAGAAAAGTTTGATGCTGAGATTTTAATTTCCAACAATTGACTGACTGTGAATTCATCAAAAAATATTAAAGATACAATGAACGTCTGACACTTTACCTTTAAGTCGTAAAAAAAAATATATATATAGTAATAAGTTAGGATGTAAGTTATCTTAGCTTTGCACAAAAGAGGCCTGTTTGGATTTATCGCAATTTTTCATTGATCTACTCTTCAGTTCTTATATTGTTTTTTTTCTATTATTTTTATTCATTCATTTTATTTATCATCTGTTGTAAAGCACTTGTTGGATGTTGTATACAAATAAAGTACATTTACCTTTTATTGGTATCAACTTTGTCCCCCTGCTGGCCGCGTCTGAGTGATTGATGTGCAACTCCAGCCTGCAGCCGTGGCGCATTTGTTTGGTAGAAGGGAGCAATAAAGAATGAAAGACAGAAGTTAGCAGTTAGCTTGAGCAAACATGACAGTGTGTTTTCAAACCAACCATTATCTGAATCTTTCAGAAAAAAAAAGAGAGCTGTGTACAGACAAAGTCATCTGCAAAAATGTAGTCTTTAGGCCCGGGGTCCGAGGCGGGAGGGCGGGCCTATGACATCACTGTGTCCAAAAAAAATACAGTTTTGGGCATTAACACGGACAGCCGGACAGGGCGGCGTTTTCAAGTTCTCAGTCTTGAACATGCAAACTGAAAATAATTTCAGTGGAAGCCGTCTTGGTGTGAACGGGCCCTCTGTGAGCGTCTGCCAGCTCACTTCCCAGAACTTTAAGATGCTGCATTGTTGCATTTTGCCTGTCTCTGCTGAAACATCAGAAGCCGGCCGCTGCGTTTCCCTCTTCTTCAACTGAAAGTGGCGCATGGCGGGGAAAAAAAACAACAAAAAAACACACACACACACAAAAAAACAAAAAAACATCACTCAGCCGTGATTTATCAGAGGCACTCCACCCTGCAAGTCGGGCCTGCTGATTCCGTTCAGCAGCAAAACTGCTCATCCAGTCCCCAGCAGCAACTCTGCAAGGAATTCTGGGGAGCGACCTCGTCGCATTTTCCCCGGCGTTGCCGAGAAAATGAAAGGGAGAACGCTGCCAAAATTGGCCAATCAGCAGCTGGATGACTGTATTTGCCGCTCAGTCCTCAGTCGTCTGAGTGGAAGAACTCGAGTGGAGCGATGAATTCCTCTTTCAGCCGCTCTTCCCTGCTTCCCCCTGTGAACCCGGGCCTGCTCTGCCTTTGGCAACTTTCCTGCTCGGCTCGTTCAACTGAAGAAAAGCTTAGACTGGTGCCCCCCCAGGTGAGACTGCCCCCCAGGGAATCCCCGCTTCAAGCGCACGTACGCAAGCACACACGCCTACAGAGTTGCACCAACAAATGTAAATTACTTTGTAGCCTCGGTTTAAAGTCGCGGTTTAGGGCAGCGCAGATGCAAGGATTAATGAGAAGTTTGTTTTTATATTTAACGTCACGTTCACACGCGTAGGAGTGTGTCTGCGTGTGTGTGTCTGCGTGTGTGTGTCTGCGTGTGTGTGTGCGTGTGTGTGTGTGTGTGTGTGTGTGCGTGCGCGTGCGCGTGCGCGCGCACGCGGAACGCTAAATGCTGTTGACACTGCACCGATAAGAAGAGCAAACAAATTAGTGCCTGCAGGCTTAACAGACCATTCATCTGCAGATATGAGGCGAAACAAACAGCCCGCGGTGCCACTGTTTGCTGTTTCCAATTCATTACGCAGATCACATGACTCCTTTTTTTTTACTTTGCTGGTTTAGTTTCTACTGAAAGGCAGAAAAGGTGCGACTGGGTTCTACCTGCTGTCAGAGGCGAGGCTGCCGGTTGTTAGCGCGGACCAACTGTTTCACATCAACTGTCGAGTGCAGTTAAACTCACTCACGGCAAGACAGAGTCATGCTGAGGCTAATTGTTGCAGTTCACAGGCCTCATTTGGGTTGTTTTTTTTTGTTTTTTTTTCCCCAACTCGCTGGGATATCTCGCCCGGCCATCTCTGCCAGCCTCCAACCGACGCTGTATTCAAACGCTCCTGAATCTTATCAGACTGCATCATCAATCAGAGAGGAGGGAGAGCTGCTGGACCTCCAGGCCAGTAGTGAGTCGTGGTCATAAAACCAAACCGATTTTTTTTTTTGGGGGGGGGGGTCTTGCTGCAAAGATTAGCGTGGAGGCTAATAGCAGTCGAGGTGGTGTTTGTCTCATTCTCACATTTGAGGGAGCAAAGTGAGAACACAGTTGCAGGGAGTCCGGCCTCCTCCGCTTCCTTCATCCCGGGGACAAACAATCCTGTTGCCTTAAATCCTGTCCTTCTTCCCCCCCCCAAACAAATAAAAGTCCTTGTTTACTCCTCACTGGTCCTGCTGTCCGCTGTGGCCCACAGATCACCGCTCCTCCCTGAGGCCAGCGGCTGCAGAGCGGCCGCCCTGGGGCTTCAGCGCTGAGGCCTTTGCCCATGGCGCCGCGTCGGCCGTCGTGTGAGAACGGAAAGGTTTCATTTGGCGAAAAAGACAGAAAAGGAAAAATAACACACCTCACAAACCCCGTGAGCCACTCACTGACTGAGTCACTCACTGACTGAGTCACTCACTGACTCAGTTTCATACTTTTTTGCACTTTTTTACTCTCTTGTTCTCTGCACGTTATCGGGATTTCAGTGCTGTGTGCGTGTGTGTGTGTGTGTGTGTGTGTGTGTGTGTGTGTGTTCGGTAGGATTGCCAATGAAGCTTCCTTGAACCTTGAATCCTGAATATGTAAATAAGCTTAAGCCCGCCGCGCGCCGACGTTCCCATTTGAAGAGGAGTATCCGCTGGGCTGCACCTGACATTCTCACTCAGCGCGGTGATTACAGTGGAGAGCGATAGATGGGCGGCGAGAGAAAAGATCACTGATTGAATAACGGAGGGAAGATGGTGGCGATGAGTCATGAGATGGCGATTATTAGAACAGTGGCTAAGATGTTAGACTTGCAGAAGGTCATTAAGAAATGGCAGCGTGGAGATATCAACGATGAGAGCGATAAAATACTCAGACGGAATTACAGCGGAGGGGGGGGGGGGGGGGGGGTGAAGAGGAAGGACGACGTGTAGCAATTAATTTGTTCGCCCGTTTTCTTTTTTTTTTTCTTCCTTCCCAGACAGCCGCTGCCTCTTCACGCCCAAACACTTTCCTCCGCCTCCTCCTCCTCCTCCTCCTCCTCCTCCTCCTCCTCTTCTTCCTTCACCTTCTCTTTTCATTTTCTCTCCACCGTTTTTTCTTTTTTCTTTTCTTTTTTTTTTAATTCCGTCACTCCCGTCAGCGAATCTTCCTGTGAAATCTGCTCTCACCGCGGCCAATGACAATGAACAACTTCATATGGCTGCTCTGCCTGCTGCCAAGATAAGCCCACACGCGCGCGCACACACACGCACGCACACACACACGCACACACATGCGCGCACACACACACACAGCCCATATCTTATCTCCATCTTCACAGAACAACCGCCTTCTGCCCAATTCTGCCCTAATCTTCAGCGTAAACAATACTGATATTCCACCGCGGCCCAAAAAAGGAGGGGGATGGGGTGATGGTGGAGGTTGGGGGTGAGTTGGGGGAGTCTAGGGGGTGCGGGGGGGGCGGTCAGGCCTCAATGAGGAGGACAGGGAGGAAGATGACAGGAGAACGTTGGCTGACTGTGATTAGCGCAAGGACAGTTGCAGAGTCAATGAGTCGCAAAACTGAATCAGAAACTGTGATCTCAATCTAAATCTAACTGCCATATCAATACAGAACTGTGCATTAAAAAAGACTTTGTGACAATTTGAACTTTTTAAATGAATCAATGGAACAGTGCAAAGAAATAAGTTTTTGCTTAACTTCACTGACAAATGCTTCACTGACATGAGATATCATTTTTTTTTTTTTTTTTTAAAAACATTAGCAACAGTTTGTGGTACTTGGCGTCGTAGTCGAGACTGCACAAACTGAGAGAATTGAGATTGAGGCAAGGCAGAGACCAAGACTGTAAATATCAACGAAATAAATGGAACAGCAACTTTAACACAAACAAAACAAGACAAAAACTTTGCCTCATAACGTTGAAAAACGAATGAACGAGGAATAATTGAAATGAAAATGATGGCATGCCGAGCATGAGCAGAATGAGTAAAAACCTTTAATGTCTGAGTTCAACACTAAAAACACAGCCAACCCTCCCTGGTTGTCCTGCATGGCTCGAGGGCGAGGTGGTTAAACAAAGGTTTCTTTTCTCTTATTATTATTATTATTATTATTATTATTATTATTATTATTTATCATCCGTCACTGCAGTGTTGACAAGGTCTCGACTAGCCTTGATCCAAAATCTCAAGGCGGGCCAGTCTGACACCGAGTCCGGGTCGAGACCAAGACCCTTGGTGGCGGTCTCGAGACGGCTCTCCACAGAATCTCCAGGACTTCCACGCCACTTGGTCGTCAGCAGCTTCGGGAGGAGCTACAATCAAAGTTGTGCAACTCGTAAGCCCTGGCATTTCTCAGCAGTTGCGCCTCGGCTGTCGTCATCAGGGGCCTCGCAGCAGCCAATGAGCAGCTACCTCTCGCTGACCCGTCGCCCTGACGGGTCGCCGGATCGCCGAGGAGCCATCGCTGGGCGTCGCTTTTGGAAACGAAGCGACAAAACAAATCACAGCGAGCTGCGCGGCGAGAGCGGCTTACTTGCCATTCCCACGAGGGATGAATACTTGTTTTTGCAGCCTGTCACCCGGTAAACAATGCAACCGTAAACACCGCCAGCCTGTTTTTTTTTTTTCCCTGTTTCATAAAAAACAAGATGGATAAACACAAGTGTGGCTGATGGCGCTCGCTGACTGACTGAAGTTAGTGAGAGTGTGATTTTCAAAAAAAAAACCCAAAAGGAAAAGTGGCGTCTCTGCTCGACAGATTTTGAGTGGGCGAGCGAGGAGAGCGAGGCGAGGCCGCTTCGACCTGGCTGGAGGTGGAGTCACTGCGGAGGGCCTGCATGCTTGCTGCAGAAAGGATTACAGTGCAGCCATGGACTCACAAACAAGATTAGGGGCCGGCGGATCATGTTTGATTGGGAAGCTCAAAAAATAGACACGCCGCCCACACACACACACACACACACACACACAGCGCAACAGTAGCTGTGTTTCCATGACCCCTAGAATTGCACAAAACCTAAATATGGCAATAAAAACTGGTGATGGAAACAGCTACAACCTTGGAAAAACCTCTCAAATATGCCTGAAAGGTTTTGGGGGCTCTCACGAGGAGGTTTTTCAGGCACATCCATATGGAGATGTATCGCAAAAGTGTCATGGAAACACTTTTTTTTTTGGCATTGACGCATCAGCGGTCGAGACCAGTTCACTTCAACAATGTTTTGTCCCTCCATCCTCCTCCAAGTGGGGTCTCACGGTACAAAATGTGACGAAATCTGTTTCACACCATTCAACGGAAGCACCTGCAAATCGCAATTTGTACTTTTAGTACTTTAATTTTAAAAAACATTTTTTTTTTTTTAAATATCGCTTTTATTTCGCGACAAACTGTCACGGAAGCGCAGCTTGTGAGACGAGTCGCAGCCTGTGGGGTGGGGTTGGGTTGGGGAACGGCGGGTGGTGGGAGGTCGCAGGAGACGCTGCAGATCAGTCGGCACGTTGTTGTTGCTGTGGCGGCGTCTCTGAGTGGCTCACGGCTTCGTTTGGCCGCTCAGTCACGTCTGAGGAGCAGGAGACGGAGGAGTCGCGCTCCCAAAGAGACGCTGTCCTCCATCGAGCCGCTGAGCCGCGTCTTTTTATAGAGCCTGACACTGACACACACACACACACACACACACACACACAGGCTCAGGAGTGTACACAGTTCACCCCCCCATCTCACCCCCCTTCATTTCAAAGATCTGTCATCAACCCCCGGACGAGAGCACCTCGCCAGGATGACTAATCTGTGCTCGGCTCGCTGTCCTGGCTGACTCAGGCTGCCACGTCCATTCTATTTCAGACGCGACTCGGTGACCGTCGGAGCGAGATGTGATTGGAATGGAGACAAGTCACACACACAAAAGGAGGGTGAGCCGGACAAAGACGGGAAGAGGGGCATCATCGGGGGCGGGGGGGTTAGTGGGGGGGGGGGGTGGGGCTATTTACTTGCAGCTCATTAAAACTTCTGTTGAAGCTTAAAGTTAACTTTGGCATGGCAGCAGTTATATCACTCTGTCCGTGTGTGTGTGTGTGTGTGAGATAGAGAGTCAGGACTCAGTCTGGCCCAGAAGCCCCTCATCTTGGTCCAAAGCCCCTTCAGTCACATGGTCACATGATCTCCTTGGCTTGGAGTGGGTGGGACTTGTTTTTCCATTTTACAGTTTTCAATTTTCATTTTTTTTTCTTCAATTTGTCTGGACTTATTTATTTATTTAGCAATTACAGAATGTACCTAGTGTAATGCTACAGTTTGCTCGCCTCAACAGTTGTGTCTCCTCCACTTCCTGTGTCCCGGGGACAAACTAACACGCTAGCAAACGTTGTGTGTTTGTTTGCTGCCTTCAATCCCGTCCTTTCCTCCCTGCAGCCGCACTTTAGTGACTCGACAAACAAGAGCTCCTGTTTACTCCTCACCGGCCGCACATCATCCTCAGCAGCCCAAACTGGCGACCGGAGCTCAGTCTGAGGGTCAGCAGGGCGTCACTCTGGGCGTCACTCTGGGCGTCACTCTGGGCGTCAAACAGCAGCCGCTGGATTCTGCTCTGTTATTATCGTGTTATTACACTGTTGGCTGTGGGTCTCGATCAAAAATCCCCCCCCCCAGTCCGCCCAGTCTGAGACCGAGACAGCAGCTAAGGGAGCTAACAACGCTAACGAGTGTCCAGAGGTGTCCGGGGAGTGGTTGCGGTGCCCTTTATGATGTCACAGAGGGCCGGTAGAGTGTGAGGTTGGTCCTGGCAGGGCTGCACCGACCAGCATCCTGAGGCCCTGGACGGGCCGCTGGTCCCACTGGTCCCACTGGTCCCACTGGTCTGCTGCTGCCGAACCACACGATCCCTCCTCTTCCTCCTCTTCCTCCTCTTCCTCTTCCTCCTCTTCCCCCTCCTCCTCCTCTCCCTCCACTTCTCTGTTTCTTCCTCGGTTACTGCCAGCCGGCGGTACACCGTTCCCGCTGAATTATTCACGTCTTGTGAGGAAAGAGGAGCGATGAGAGCGAAGGAGTGAGGGAAGGAGGGAGGGCGGGAGAGAGGGAGGGAGAGAGGGAGAGAGTGAGAGAGGCGGACGGCACCGAGCTGGGCTAATTAAAGCGGCGGTATTAAAAGTGTGGCCGCGTGTCTCATCCGAGGAGGAGCGGGAAGCGAGATCAGCGGTGATACCTTCCCTCCGCGTCTCCATCACCCGTCCTCCCCCCTGCCCCCCTCCCTGCCTCCCTCCTCTCGCCTCACTTACCCCCCCACCCCTCCCACCATCACCCCCCACCAACCCCCCCCCCAGCTTTCTCAGGAAAATTACAACCTGACTGCTCACTTTAATATTTCAGCGTCTAAGTGAGTGTGACAGCCTCTCCTTTGTGTCACCCCCGCCCCCTCCTCCTCCCCTCCTCTTCCTCCTCCTCTTCTTCTTCTTTCCGTGTCCCTATCTACACGCCCCCCCCCCCCCACCACCAACCTCCTTGTGTCGTTTGCTTATCGTTACCCTCAGCGGGTTTCAACTTTTAGCATGTGACAGGAGAGGGAGGTGCAGCGGGGGGAGAGGGGGAGGAGGAGGAGGAGGAGAGGATGGCAGGATGGGGGGAGGAGGAGAGAAGAAGAAAAAAAACAAATCAGGCTCAAAGAGAATCAGCTCTGCTGGGCGATCGGGACGCCACCCTCTCTCTCTCTCTCTCTCTCCCAGTAGTGACACGTACACGGCCATGAACCCACAACCAGGAAGAGGTATCACCCCCCCCCCCCCCCCCCGCCGCCCCCCACGCTCCCTCTCCACCCCTCCCCTCCGCCACTCACGCTCGCTGGCGCTGTGGGCCGCCGAGTCGCTGTGTGATGTCATCCACAGCGACACAATCAGAATAGCCGTGTGTGTGTGTGTGTGTGTGTGTGTGTGTGTGTGTGTGTGTGTGTGTGCGTGCATGACCTCATGACACACCTCAGAAGTCCCCCCACTTGAAGACCTTTTGTGCGTCCTCTACACGTTTGCGTCGCAGCGTCGTAGGACCACACTGCCATTGTGTGTGTGTGTGTGTGTGTGTGTGTGTGTGTGTGTGTGTGTGTGTGTGTGGATGCGCTGCAGTGCGTGGCGGCCGCAGGAAGCGTGTGTGTTGTGGCAGGGCAGGAAGATGGCTGGACGTGTTGTGTCTATACAGGCTCTATGATACGCATCAATAATTCAGCCGCGTCTCCTCCGGCTCCCCATTCATTCTATTTTCATCGCTGCCATTTGATATCCCTGTTTGCTTCCACTCTACAAACTGAGCCCATTGTAGCCAGGAGGCAACTAGCGAGGGAGAGCCTGGGAGACGAAAAATAGATCCTTTATTTCAAGAGAAAGGACAAAAAAAAAAAAAAAGAGGACGCAGCAGCAGCAGCAGCAGCAGACAGTTTCACTTATTACACATCCTCTGCTGGTGTTGTGTGCTGGTATGTCTGTGCACAAACACTGATTGAGTCCCACGGAGGGAATCACACACACACACACACACACACACACACGGCTTGGCTCTGGCGAGTCTCTTAACGAAGTGAGCAGGTAGCCACATTGTACAACAGCATTGATCATATAATTTACTCCTCTCTATCAAGCTACAAGGCTATTGATCAAATAATTCCATATGCAGGCCTCGGCCACTGGCAAATTGCTAAAATGGGGCTGCTCCACTTAAAGCGCGTCCCGTAATGGCTGTGGTATTGATCGCCGCCGTCCCCCTCGCTCGCTGACTCGCTCGCTCGCTCGCCCGCCGCCGCCGCCCATGCAGACAAAGCACTTTGAGCCATGAAAAAAAGGCCGCAAACGTCATGTGAATATGTGTGGCGAGGAGCGACGCAGGCGGGCAGCTGAATTGCAAACAGGACGCCGCGCACTTGCAAACACACACACACACACACACATACACACACACACACACACACACGCGCACACACACACACGCCCGGCCTGTCAGCAGCGGCTGCTCATCTGTGCGTTTCGTCACACGCTGAAATAAACTGTTTGCAGGTTTTGGGTGGGTGTAGGGAGGGAGGGGGGAGGGGGCGGGGGGGGGGGGGGGGTGATGTGGAGCAGCAGCAGACAGGGCAGTTTTTTTTTTCTGCTTTGGAACAATGATTGGAAGATTAAGGCCGGCCGAGGCTGAAAGGCCAATTTGACCCCGTTTGAAAATCTGACGGCTCAGCGACTGACTTCCTGCTCGCCGAGTCGCCCGCAGGCTGCGGCCACACACACACACACACACACACACACGCGTACGCACACACACACACACACACGCACGCGCATGTACAGTAGGTGTGTGACACACAAGGTGATTTGCACATACATGCATTCGGCACTTGCAGACGTGCGCTTGTGAAACGGGAGGCGGGGACGCTGCATGAGACGTCAGTTGTTGCTGCTGATAAAAGCTGAAAGGCCTTCAAATAACCGAGACAAAACAACCTGCAGAGGAAACAGAAATACTGGTGTGAGGTGCAGGATCACTGCTCAATGCTTTTTTTTTCAAAAAATCTTGACGTGAAATAAATACTTTAAGACCCAATTGTATGCTTTAAAAGTCTGCACACAGGATCAACTCATCTCACTGCCTCGCAAACACTCAGACTGATTGTGTTTTTTTCTTTTATATTAAGCTCATATTAAGTGCCGCCCTTCAGTTCCAGAAATTTCCAGAAATTTGACACGTCAGCAGCAGGAGAAGAAGAAGAAGAAGAAGAAGCAGGAGGAGAAGAAAGAGGAGCAGCAGCAGCAGCAACAGCAGCTTTAAATTGAGCCACGGTCCAAAAGTGTGGAAGTGATGGAATGTGAGGAGGAGGGCGGCAGAAGTCAGAGAGGACGGGACGGAGTGATCACAGGGAGGGAGGAGAAGGAGGAGCGCGGGGCCGAGGGTGAGGGATGAAGTGTGACGGAGGAGGAGAGCGACAGAGCGTCCAGCTGGTGGCGGAGGGAGAGAGAGAGAGAGAGAGAGAGAGAGGGAGAGAGAGATGTAAGGACATGACACCTCCTGTCTCCATACTGTGGCCCCTCTGGAACACACATGACAGCACTGTCACCCTCCGTTACGCTCTGCCTCTCCTCCGCTCAGCGGCAGCGGGAGGACGAGCCGGGGCCAGGGGTCGCAGACAGGAAGGAGGGATGAGGGGAGAGGTGGGGAGAAGGAGAGGACGAGCAGAAGGACAGAGAGGAAGGAGGAAGTGGAGGAGTGGAGAAAGTTTGGAGCGATGCAGGAGAGGAGGAGGGATGGAGTGGTGGACGGAAGGAAAGAAAGAGAGAGAAAGAAAGAAAGATGGTGTGCACGTCGGGGAAACTGATGGAGGGATGGGAGAGAGAGACAGGCGAGGCAAGCGTCATGGATGGAGGGATGAGGGATGGGAAGGAGGAAAGGATGGCCTGATGGAAGGAAAGATGAGGGGAAGGATGAGAGGAAAAGAAAGAGGCGACGCGTCTTCAGCTCAGCCCAGAAACTTCCTGCAGCCTCGTCAACGTCCTCGGCACGCTGGCGAGCTGCTCCAACAAATTAGCTCCAACCTTTGGCAAAAGTTTTAATTAAGACAAAAAAGGGAGGCGCGCGCACACACACACACACACACACACACACACACACACACACACACACACACACACACTCGTGTCGCTCCCTCCTCTTGGTCGGAACTTTTTCTGGCGAGGCTGTTTCTGTTGCTTCTCCCAGAACTGCTCGGCCAGTTGTGACGTCCTCAGGAGAACTAACTGGCTGTTCTGAGGACATCACACATCAACTGACTGCTCACACACACACACACACACACACGCTCACAGCTGGAGCTTCAGGCCTCTCTGTCAAGAGGCAACAGTTAACCACGATGCCTGCAGCTGTGACCTTTGACCTGGATGGAGGACATGAGAGCAGTGGTGGCCACAAGGGGTCCTGGAGGGGCCGGAAAAAAAATCTATCATGGGATATGTAGAAAACAAGTGTTTTGATGTCAATGAATCATGAAGCAAAGCAAAGTTGCAACTACATTAGTGTCTTTGAAGCCCCACCAGGGTGTTTTGCTCTTAGAACCACTTAGAACCATCCAGAACCGTCCAGGACCACCAGGGTGTTTCGCTCTTTACTGAAATGACTCTGAAAACACTGGAAAATGGGTGAAATACAGCTGTTTTATAACTTAGTGACTATTAAAATCATTTCTTCAAGTTTGGCCGGCCAGATTGGAATGTTTAATGGGCCGCACATGGCTCCCGGACCGTAGTTTACCCACGGCAGCACTAGAGTTTGAGATGTACCTGAGACTAAAGTCCTGAGCATGTTGACTGGTTTTGGGGGGGAAACTCTTTGCTTTGAAGCAGCAGCAGCTGGCAGGACGGCTGCACAACTTTGTGCTGCGAGACGCTGCAGTGAGACTGGAGCCAAACTTGGTTCTGACTTCTGTTGAGCTCCAAATTAAATCTAGCCCCCCCCCCCTTTTTTTTCTTTTAATTGATGAACTCATTTCCATTTTTGGTTGGAATCCAACACCAGTTTTGGTACCAGTGCTGAGTGATAATGACTGGCTTGCAATCCAGAATTGACTTTTTTTAGGTTGTTTGTTCTTTCAACCGTTTGCTAATATTATTTTTAAGAAAGTTTATGCTGTAGAAACTCATTTAATTAATTTTCTTCAGGGCCCATGAACAACTTAAAACGTTGTTGTCTACTTTGGAGTCCCCCCAAAAGGCCAAAAATGATTTCTCTTGAAATATATCAAGTGATGGTGATAGTAGAGCTTCCATGCTTTTACAATGAAACCTCTCATGTTCGATACTACTGTACAGTTTTCGAAATAATCCACCTGAAAAACTGAAAAATATTGTGATGTCAATGGATTGGAGTCACCCAAATTAGGGTTAGGGTTCCTCAAGTACTAGAAGCCCCAAATTTGGTGTGGGCGCTTCTTGGGGGCTCCTGATGAAAAAGCAAGTGGCCCCATGTCTCTAGGATAAAGTTGAAATTTCACCCCATAGACTTGCATTGAAATAAGGCTGAAGCTAGGGTTAGGGTTAGGGTTAGGGTTAGGGTTCCTCAAGTACTAGAAGCCCCAAATTTGGTGTGGGCGCTTCTTGGGGGCTCCTGATGAAAAATCAAGTGGCCCCATGTCTCTAGGACAAAGTTGACATTTCACCCCATAGACTTGCATTGAAATAAGGCTGAAGTTAGGGTTAGGGTTAGGGTTAGGGTTAGAGTTCCTCAAGTACTAGAAGCCCCAAATTTGGTGTGGGCGCTTCTTGGGGGCTCCTGATGAAAAATCAAGTGGCCCCATGTCTCTAGGACAAAGTTGAAGTTTCACCCCATAGACTTGCATTGAAATAAGGCTGAAGTTAGGGTTAGGGTTAGGGTTAGGGTTAGAGTTCCTCAAGTACTAGAAGCCCCAAATTTGGTGTGGGTGCTTCTTGGGGGCTCCTGATGAAAAAGCAAGTGGCCCCATGTCTCTAGGACAAAGTTGACATTTCACCCCATAGACTTGCATTGAAATAAGGCTGAAGCTAGGGTTAGGGTTAGGGTTAGGGTTAGGGTTCCTCAAGTACTAGAAGCCCCAAATTTGGTGTGGGCGCTTCTTGGGGGCTCCTGATGAAAAATCAAGTGGCCCCATGTCTCTAGGACAAAGTTGACATTTCACCCCATAGACTTGCATTGAAATAAGGCTGAAGCTAGGGTTAGGGTTAGGGTTAGGGTTAGGGTTCCTCAAGTACTAGAAGCCCCAAATTTGGTGTGGGCACTTCTTGGGGGCTCCTGATGAAAAAGCAAGTGGCCCCATGTCTCTAGGACAAAATTGACATTTCACCCCATAGACTTGCATTGAAATAAGGCTGAAGTTAGGGTTAGGGTTAGGGTTCCTCAAGTACTAGAAGCCCCAAATTTGGTGTGGGCACTTCTTGGGGGCTCCTGATGAAAAAGCAAGTGGCCCCATGTCTCTAGGACAAAATTGACATTTCACCCCATAGACTTGCATTGAAATAAGGCTGAAGCTAGGGTTAGGGTTAGGGTTAGGGTTAGGGTTAGGGTTCCTCAAGTACTAGAAGCCCCAAATTTGGTGTGAGCGCTTCTTGGGGGCTCCTGATGAAAAAGCAAGTGGCCCCATGTCTCTAGGATAAAGTTGAAATTTCACCCCATAGACTTGCATTGAAATAAGGCTGAAGCTAGGGTTAGGGTTAGGGTTAGGGTTCCTCAAGTACTAGAAGCCCCAAATTTGGTGTGGGCGCTTCTTGGGGGCTCCTGATGAAAAATCAAGTGGCCCCATGTCTCTAGGACAAAATTGACATTTCACCCCATAGACTTGCATTGAAATAAGGCTGAAGTTAGGGTTAGGGTTAGGGTTAGGGTTAGAGTTCCTCAAGTACTAGAAGCCCCAAATTTGGTGTGGGTGCTTCTTGGGGGCTCCTGATGAAAAAGCAAGTGGCCCCATGTCTCTAGGACAAAGTTGACATTTCACCCCATAGACTTGCATTGAAATAAGGCTGAAGTTAGGGTTAGGGTTAGGGTTAGGGTTAGGGTTCCTCAAGTACTAGAAGCCCCAAATTTGGTGTGGGCGCTTCTTGGGGGCTCCTGATGAAAAAGCAAGTGGCCCCATGTCTCTAGGATAAAGTTGAAATTTCACCCCATAGACTTGCATTGAAATAAGGCTGAAGCTAGGGTTAGGGTTAGGGTTAGGGTTAGGGTTCCTCAAGTACTAGAAGCCCCAAATTTGGTGTGGGCGCTTCTTGGGGGCTCCTGATGAAAAATCAAGTGGCCCCATGTCTCTAGGACAAAGTTGACATTTCACCCCATAGACTTGCATTGAAATAAGGCTGAAGCTAGGGTTAGGGTTAGGGTTAGGGTTAGGGTTCCTCAAGTACTAGAAGCCCCAAATTTGGTGTGGGCACTTCTTGGGGGCTCCTGATGAAAAAGCAAGTGGCCCCATGTCTCTAGGACAAAATTGACATTTCACCCCATAGACTTGCATTGAAATAAGGCTGAAGTTAGGGTTAGGGTTAGGGTTAGGGTTAGGGTTCCTCAAGTACTAGAAGCCCCAAATTTGGTGTGGGCGCTTCTTGGGGGCTCCTGATGAAAAAGCAAGTGGCCCCATGTCTCTAGGACAAAGTTGACATTTCACCCCATAGACTTGCATTGAAGTAAGGCTGAAGCTAGGGTTAGGGTTAGGGTTCCTCAAGTACTAGAAGCCCCAAATTTGGTGAGGACGCTTCTTGGGGGCTCCTGATGAAAAATCAAGTGGCCCCATGTCTCTAGGACAAAGTTGACATTTCACCCCATAGACTTGCATTGAAATAAGGCTGAAGCTAGGGTTAGGGTTAGGGTTAAGGTTAAGGTTCCTCAAGTACTAGAAGCCCCAAATTTGGTGTGGGCGCTTCTTGGGGGCTCCTGATGAAAAAGCAAGTGGCCCCATGTCTCTAGGACAAAGTTGACATTTCACCCCATAGACTTGCATTGAAGTAAGGCTGAAGCTAGGGTTAGGGTTAGGGTTAGGGTTAGGGTTCCTCAAGTACTAGAAGCCCCAAATTTGGTGTGGACGCTTCTTGGGGGCTCCTGATGAAAAATCAAGTGGCCCCATGTCTCTAGGACAAAGTTGACATTTCACCCCATAGACTTGCATTGAAATAAGGCTGAAGCTAGGGTTAGGGTTAGGGTTAGGGTTAGGGTTAGAGTTCCTCAAGTACTAGAAGCCCCAAATTTGGTGTGGGTGCTTCTTGGGGGCTCCTGATGAAAAAGCAAGTGGCCCCATGTCTCTAGGACAAAGTTGACATTTCACCCCATAGACTTGCATTGAAATAAGGCTGAAGCTAGGGTTAGGGTTAGGGTTAGGGTTAGGGTTCCTCAAGTACTAGAAGCCCCAAATTTGGTGTGGGCGCTTCTTGGGGGCTCCTGATGAAAAATCAAGTGGCCCCATGTCTCTAGGACAAAGTTGACATTTCACCCCATAGACTTGCATTGAAATAAGGCTGAAGTTAGGGTTAGGGTTAGGGTTAGGGTTAGAGTTCCTCAAGTACTAGAAGCCCCAAATTTGGTGTGGGCGCTTCTTGGGGGCTCCTGATGAAAAATCAAGTGGCCCCATGTCTCTAGGACAAAGTTGAAGTTTCACCCCATAGACTTGCATTGAAATAAGGCTGAAGTTAGGGTTAGGGTTAGGGTTAGGGTTAGGGTTCCTCAAGTACTAGAAGCCCCAAATTTGGTGTGGGCGCTTCTTGGGGGCTCCTGATGAAAAAGCAAGTGGCCCCATGTCTCTAGGATAAAGTTGAAATTTCACCCCATAGACTTGCATTGAAATAAGGCTGAAGCTAGGGTTAGGGTTAGGGTTAGGGTTCCTCAAGTACTAGAAGCCCCAAATTTGGTGTGGGCGCTTCTTGGGGGCTCCTGATGAAAAATCAAGTGGCCCCATGTCTCTAGGACAAAGTTGACATTTCACCCCATAGACTTGCATTGAAATAAGGCTGAAGCTAGGGTTAGGGTTAGGGTTAGGGTTAGGGTTCCTCAAGTACTAGAAGCCCCAAATTTGGTGTGGGCACTTCTTGGGGGCTCCTGATGAAAAAGCAAGTGGCCCCATGTCTCTAGGACAAAATTGACATTTCACCCCATAGACTTGCATTGAAATAAGGCTGAAGTTAGGGTTAGGGTTAGGGTTAGGGTTAGGGTTCCTCAAGTACTAGAAGCCCCAAATTTGGTGTGGGCGCTTCTTGGGGGCTCCTGATGAAAAAGCAAGTGGCCCCATGTCTCTAGGACAAAGTTGACATTTCACCCCATAGACTTGCATTGAAGTAAGGCTGAAGCTAGGGTTAGGGTTAGGGTTCCTCAAGTACTAGAAGCCCCAAATTTGGTGTGGACGCTTCTTGGGGGCTCCTGATGAAAAATCAAGTGGCCCCATGTCTCTAGGACAAAGTTGACATTTCACCCCATAGACTTGCATTGAAATAAGGCTGAAGCTAGGGTTAGGGTTAGGGTTAAGGTTAAGGTTCCTCAAGTACTAGAAGCCCCAAATTTGGTGTGGGCGCTTCTTGGGGGCTCCTGATGAAAAAGCAAGTGGCCCCATGTCTCTAGGACAAAGTTGACATTTCACCCCATAGACTTGCATTGAAGTAAGGCTGAAGCTAGGGTTAGGGTTAGGGTTAGGGTTAGGGTTCCTCAAGTACTAGAAGCCCCAAATTTGGTGTGGACGCTTCTTGGGGGCTCCTGATGAAAAATCAAGTGGCCCCATGTCTCTAGGACAAAGTTGACATTTCACCCCATAGACTTGCATTGAAATAAGGCTGAAGCTAGGGTTAGGGTTAGGGTTAGGGTTAGGGTTAGAGTTCCTCAAGTACTAGAAGCCCCAAATTTGGTGTGGGTGCTTCTTGGGGGCTCCTGATGAAAAAGCAAGTGGCCCCATGTCTCTAGGACAAAGTTGACATTTCACCCCATAGACTTGCATTGAAATAAGGCTGAAGTTAGGGTTAGGGTTAGGGTTAGGGTTAGGGTTCCTCAAGTACTAGAAGCCCCAAATTTGGTGTGGGCGCTTCTTGGGGGCTCCTGATGAAAAATCAAGTGGCCCCATGTCTCTAGGACAAAGTTGACATTTCACCCCATAGACTTGCATTGAAATAAGGCTGAAGTTAGGGTTAGGGTTAGGGTTAGGGTTAGAGTTCCTCAAGTACTAGAAGCCCCAAATTTGGTGTGGGCGCTTCTTGGGGGCTCCTGATGAAAAATCAAGTGGCCCCATGTCTCTAGGACAAAGTTGAAGTTTCACCCCATAGACTTGCATTGAAATAAGGCTGAAGTTAGGGTTAGGGTTAGGGTTAGGGTTAGAGTTCCTCAAGTACTAGAAGCCCCAAATTTGGTGTGGGCACTTCTTTGGGGGCTCCTGATGAAAAAGCAAGTGGCCCCATGTCTCTAGGACAAAATTGACATTTCACCCCATAGACTTGCATTGAAATAAGGCTGAAGTTAGGGTTAGGGTTAGGGTTAGGGTTAGAGTTCCTCAAGTACTAGAAGCCCCAAATTTGGTGTGGGTGCTTCTTGGGGGCTCCTGATGAAAAAGCAAGTGGCCCCATGTCTCTAGGACAAAGTTGACATTTCACCCCATAGACTTGCATTGAAATAAGGCTGAAGCTAGGGTTAGGGTTAGGGTTAGGGTTAGGGTTCCTCAAGTACTAGAAGCCCCAAATTTGGTGTGGGCGCTTCTTGGGGGCTCCTGATGAAAAATCAAGTGGCCCCATGTCTCTAGGACAAAGTTGACATTTCACCCCATAGACTTGCATTGAAATAAGGCTGAAGCTAGGGTTAGGGTTAGGGTTAGGGTTAGGGTTCCTCAAGTACTAGAAGCCCCAAATTTGGTGTGGGCACTTCTTGGGGGCTCCTGATGAAAAAGCAAGTGGCCCCATGTCTCTAGGACAAAATTGACATTTCACCCCATAGACTTGCATTGAAATAAGGCTGAAGTTAGGGTTAGGGTTAGGGTTCCTCAAGTACTAGAAGCCCCAAATTTGGTGTGGGCACTTCTTGGGGGCTCCTGATGAAAAAGCAAGTGGCCCCATGTCTCTAGGACAAAATTGACATTTCACCCCATAGACTTGCATTGAAATAAGGCTGAAGCTAGGGTTAGGGTTAGGGTTAGGGTTAGGGTTAGGGTTCCTCAAGTACTAGAAGCCCCAAATTTGGTGTGAGCGCTTCTTGGGGGCTCCTGATGAAAAAGCAAGTGGCCCCATGTCTCTAGGATAAAGTTGAAATTTCACCCCATAGACTTGCATTGAAATAAGGCTGAAGCTAGGGTTAGGGTTAGGGTTAGGGTTCCTCAAGTACTAGAAGCCCCAAATTTGGTGTGGGCGCTTCTTGGGGGCTCCTGATGAAAAATCAAGTGGCCCCATGTCTCTAGGACAAAATTGACATTTCACCCCATAGACTTGCATTGAAATAAGGCTGAAGTTAGGGTTAGGGTTAGGGTTAGGGTTAGAGTTCCTCAAGTACTAGAAGCCCCAAATTTGGTGTGGGTGCTTCTTGGGGGCTCCTGATGAAAAAGCAAGTGGCCCCATGTCTCTAGGACAAAGTTGACATTTCACCCCATAGACTTGCATTGAAATAAGGCTGAAGTTAGGGTTAGGGTTAGGGTTAGGGTTAGGGTTCCTCAAGTACTAGAAGCCCCAAATTTGGTGTGGGCGCTTCTTGGGGGCTCCTGATGAAAAAGCAAGTGGCCCCATGTCTCTAGGATAAAGTTGAAATTTCACCCCATAGACTTGCATTGAAATAAGGCTGAAGCTAGGGTTAGGGTTAGGGTTAGGGTTAGGGTTCCTCAAGTACTAGAAGCCCCAAATTTGGTGTGGGCACTTCTTGGGGGCTCCTGATGAAAAATCAAGTGGCCCCATGTCTCTAGGACAAAATTGACATTTCACCCCATAGACTTGCATTGAAATAAGGCTGAAGTTAGGGTTAGGGTTAGGGTTAGGGTTAGGGTTCCTCAAGTACTAGAAGCCCCAAATTTGGTGTGGGCGCTTCTTGGGGAATCCTGATGAAAAAGCAAGTGGCCCCATGTCTCTAGGACAAAGTTGACATTTCACCCCATAGACTTGCATTGAAGTAAGGCTGAAGCTAGGGTTAGGGTTAGGGTTAGGGTTAGGGTTCCTCAAGTACTAGAAGCCCCAAATTTGGTGTGGACGCTTCTTGGGGGCTCCTGATGAAAAATCAAGTGGCCCCATGTCTCTAGGACAAAGTTGACATTTCACCCCATAGACTTGCATTGAAATAAGGCTGAAGCTAGGGTTAGGGTTAGGGTTAGGGTTAGGGTTAGAGTTCCTCAAGTACTAGAAGCCCCAAATTTGGTGTGGGTGCTTCTTGGGGGCTCCTGATGAAAAAGCAAGTGGCCCCATGTCTCTAGGATAAAGTTGAAATTTCACCCCATAGACTTGCATTGAAATAAGGCTGAAGCTAGGGTTAGGGTTAGGGTTAGGGTTAGGGTTCCTCAAGTACTAGAAGCCCCAAATTTGGTGTGGGCGCTTCTTGGGGGCTCCTGATGAAAAATCAAGTGGCCCCATGTCTCTAGGACAAAGTTGACATTTCACCCCATAGACTTGCATTGAAATAAGGCTGAAGCTAGGGTTAGGGTTAGGGTTAGGGTTAGGGTTCCTCAAGTACTAGAAGCCCCAAATTTGGTGTGGGCACTTCTTGGGGGCTCCTGATGAAAAATCAAGTGGCCCCATGTCTCTAGGACAAAATTGACATTTCACCCCATAGACTTGCATTGAAATAAGGCTGAAGTTAGGGTTAGGGTTAGGGTTAGGGTTAGGGTTCCTCAAGTACTAGAAGCCCCAAATTTGGTGTGGGCGCTTCTTGGGGAATCCTGATGAAAAAGCAAGTGGCCCCATGTCTCTAGGACAAAGTTGACATTTCACCCCATAGACTTGCATTGAAGTAAGGCTGAAGCTAGGGTTAGGGTTAGGGTTAGGGTTAGGGTTCCTCAAGTACTAGAAGCCCCAAATTTGGTGTGGACGCTTCTTGGGGGCTCCTGATGAAAAATCAAGTGGCCCCATGTCTCTAGGACAAAGTTGACATTTCACCCCATAGACTTGCATTGAAATAAGGCTGAAGCTAGGGTTAGGGTTAGGGTTAGGGTTAGGGTTAGAGTTCCTCAAGTACTAGAAGCCCCAAATTTGGTGTGGGTGCTTCTTGGGGGCTCCTGAATAAAAAGCAAGTGGCCCCATGTCTCTAGGACAAAGTTGACATTTCACCCCATAGACTTGCATTGAAATAAGGCTGAAGTTAGGGTTAGGGTTAGGGTTAGGGTTAGGGTTAGGGTTCCTCAAGTACTAGAAGCCCCAAATTTGGTGTGGGCGCTTCTTGGGGGCTCCTGATGAAAAATCAAGTGGCCCCATGTCTCTAGGACAAAGTTGACATTTCACCCCATAGACTTGCATTGAAATAAGGCTGAAGCTAGGGTTAGGGTTAGGGTTAGGGTTAGGGTTAGAGTTCCTCAAGTACTAGAAGCCCCAAATTTGGTGTGGGTGCTTCTTGGGGGCTCCTGATGAAAAAGCAAGTGGCCCCATGTCTCTAGGATAAAGTTGAAATTTCACCCCATAGACTTGCATTGAAATAAGGCTGAAGCTAGGGTTAGGGTTAGGGTTAGGGTTAGGGTTCCTCAAGTACTAGAAGCCCCAAATTTGGTGTGGGCGCTTCTTGGGGGCTCCTGATGAAAAATCAAGTGGCCCCATGTCTCTAGGACAAAGTTGACATTTCACCCCATAGACTTGCATTGAAATAAGGCTGAAGCTAGGGTTAGGGTTAGGGTTAGGGTTAGGGTTCCTCAAGTACTAGAAGCCCCAAATTTGGTGTGGGCACTTCTTGGGGGCTCCTGATGAAAAAGCAAGTGGCCCCATGTCTCTAGGACAAAATTGACATTTCACCCCATAGACTTGCATTGAAATAAGGCTGAAGTTAGGGTTAGGGTTAGGGTTCCTCAAGTACTAGAAGCCCCAAATTTGGTGTGGGCGCTTCTTGGGGGCTCCTGATGAAAAATCAAGTGGCCCCATGTCTCTAGGACAAAATTGACATTTCACCCCATAGACTTGCATTGAAATAAGGCTGAAGTTAGGGTTAGGGTTAGGGTTAGGGTTAGAGTTCCTCAAGTACTAGAAGCCCCAAATTTGGTGTGGGTGCTTCTTGGGGGCTCCTGATGAAAAAGCAAGTGGCCCCATGTCTCTAGGACAAAGTTGACATTTCACCCCATAGACTTGCATTGAAATAAGGCTGAAGTTAGGGTTAGGGTTAGGGTTAGGGTTAGGGTTCCTCAAGTACTAGAAGCCCCAAATTTGGTGTGGGCGCTTCTTGGGGGCTCCTGATGAAAAAGCAAGTGGCCCCATGTCTCTAGGATAAAGTTGAAATTTCACCCCATAGACTTGCATTGAAATAAGGCTGAAGCTAGGGTTAGGGTTAGGGTTAGGGTTAGGGTTCCTCAAGTACTAGAAGCCCCAAATTTGGTGTGGGCACTTCTTGGGGGCTCCTGATGAAAAATCAAGTGGCCCCATGTCTCTAGGACAAAATTGACATTTCACCCCATAGACTTGCATTGAAATAAGGCTGAAGTTAGGGTTAGGGTTAGGGTTAGGGTTAGGGTTCCTCAAGTACTAGAAGCCCCAAATTTGGTGTGGGCGCTTCTTGGGGAATCCTGATGAAAAAGCAAGTGGCCCCATGTCTCTAGGACAAAGTTGACATTTCACCCCATAGACTTGCATTGAAGTAAGGCTGAAGCTAGGGTTAGGGTTAGGGTTAGGGTTAGGGTTCCTCAAGTACTAGAAGCCCCAAATTTGGTGTGGACGCTTCTTGGGGGCTCCTGATGAAAAATCAAGTGGCCCCATGTCTCTAGGACAAAGTTGACATTTCACCCCATAGACTTGCATTGAAATAAGGCTGAAGCTAGGGTTAGGGTTAGGGTTAGGGTTAGGGTTAGAGTTCCTCAAGTACTAGAAGCCCCAAATTTGGTGTGGGTGCTTCTTGGGGGCTCCTGATGAAAAAGCAAGTGGCCCCATGTCTCTAGGATAAAGTTGAAATTTCACCCCATAGACTTGCATTGAAATAAGGCTGAAGCTAGGGTTAGGGTTAGGGTTAGGGTTAGGGTTCCTCAAGTACTAGAAGCCCCAAATTTGGTGTGGGCGCTTCTTGGGGGCTCCTGATGAAAAATCAAGTGGCCCCATGTCTCTAGGACAAAGTTGACATTTCACCCCATAGACTTGCATTGAAATAAGGCTGAAGCTAGGGTTAGGGTTAGGGTTAGGGTTAGGGTTCCTCAAGTACTAGAAGCCCCAAATTTGGTGTGGGCACTTCTTGGGGGCTCCTGATGAAAAATCAAGTGGCCCCATGTCTCTAGGACAAAATTGACATTTCACCCCATAGACTTGCATTGAAATAAGGCTGAAGTTAGGGTTAGGGTTAGGGTTAGGGTTAGGGTTCCTCAAGTACTAGAAGCCCCAAATTTGGTGTGGGCGCTTCTTGGGGAATCCTGATGAAAAAGCAAGTGGCCCCATGTCTCTAGGACAAAGTTGACATTTCACCCCATAGACTTGCATTGAAGTAAGGCTGAAGCTAGGGTTAGGGTTAGGGTTAGGGTTAGGGTTCCTCAAGTACTAGAAGCCCCAAATTTGGTGTGGACGCTTCTTGGGGGCTCCTGATGAAAAATCAAGTGGCCCCATGTCTCTAGGACAAAGTTGACATTTCACCCCATAGACTTGCATTGAAATAAGGCTGAAGCTAGGGTTAGGGTTAGGGTTAGGGTTAGGGTTAGAGTTCCTCAAGTACTAGAAGCCCCAAATTTGGTGTGGGTGCTTCTTGGGGGCTCCTGAATAAAAAGCAAGTGGCCCCATGTCTCTAGGACAAAGTTGACATTTCACCCCATAGACTTGCATTGAAATAAGGCTGAAGTTAGGGTTAGGGTTAGGGTTAGGGTTAGGGTTAGGGTTCCTCAAGTACTAGAAGCCCCAAATTTGGTGTGGGCGCTTCTTGGGGGCTCCTGATGAAAAATCAAGTGGCCCCATGTCTCTAGGACAAAGTTGACATTTCACCCCATAGACTTGCATTGAAATAAGGCTGAAGCTAGGGTTAGGGTTAGGGTTAGGGTTAGGGTTAGAGTTCCTCAAGTACTAGAAGCCCCAAATTTGGTGTGGGTGCTTCTTGGGGGCTCCTGATGAAAAAGCAAGTGGCCCCATGTCTCTAGGATAAAGTTGAAATTTCACCCCATAGACTTGCATTGAAATAAGGCTGAAGCTAGGGTTAGGGTTAGGGTTAGGGTTAGGGTTCCTCAAGTACTAGAAGCCCCAAATTTGGTGTGGGCGCTTCTTGGGGGCTCCTGATGAAAAATCAAGTGGCCCCATGTCTCTAGGACAAAGTTGACATTTCACCCCATAGACTTGCATTGAAATAAGGCTGAAGCTAGGGTTAGGGTTAGGGTTAGGGTTAGGGTTCCTCAAGTACTAGAAGCCCCAAATTTGGTGTGGGCACTTCTTGGGGGCTCCTGATGAAAAAGCAAGTGGCCCCATGTCTCTAGGACAAAATTGACATTTCACCCCATAGACTTGCATTGAAATAAGGCTGAAGTTAGGGTTAGGGTTAGGGTTAGGGTTAGGGTTAGGGTTCCTCAAGTACTAGAAGCCCCAAATTTGGTGTGGGCGCTTCTTGGGGGCTCCTGATGAAAAAGCAAGTGGCCCCATGTCTCTAGGACAAAGTTGACATTTCACCCCATAGACTTGCATTGAAGTAAGGCTGAAGCTAGGGTTAGGGTTAGGGTTAGGGTTAGGGTTCCTCAAGTACTAGAAGCCCCAAATTTGGTGTGGACGCTTCTTGGGGGCTCCTGATGAAAAATCAAGTGGCCCCATGTCTCTAGGACAAAGTTGACATTTCACCCCATAGACTTGCATTGAAATAAGGCTGAAGCTAGGGTTAGGGTTAGGGTTAAGGTTAAGGTTCCTCAAGTACTAGAAGCCCCAAATTTGGTGTGGGCGCTTCTTGGGGGCTCTTGATGAAAAAGCAAGTGGCCCCATGTCTCTAGGACAAAGTTGACATTTCACCCCATAGACTTGCATTGAAGTAAGGCTGAAGCTAGGGTTAGGGTTAGGGTTAGGGTTAGGGTTAGAGTTCCTCAAGTACTAGAAGCCCCAAATTTGGTGTGGGTGCTTCTTGGGGGCTCCTGATGAAAAAGCAAGTGGCCCCATGTCTCTAGGATAAAGTTGAAATTTCACCCCATAGACTTGCATTGAAATAAGGCTGAAGCTAGGGTTAGGGTTAGGGTTAGGGTTAGGGTTCCTCAAGTACTAGAAGCCCCAAATTTGGTGTGGGCACTTCTTGGGGGCTCCTGATGAAAAATCAAGTGGCCCCATGTCTCTAGGACAAAATTGACATTTCACCCCATAGACTTGCATTGAAATAAGGCTGAAGTTAGGGTTAGGGTTAGGGTTAGGGTTAGGGTTCCTCAAGTACTAGAAGCCCCAAATTTGGTGTGGGCGCTTCTTGGGGAATCCTGATGAAAAAGCAAGTGGCCCCATGTCTCTAGGACAAAGTTGACATTTCACCCCATAGACTTGCATTGAAGTAAGGCTGAAGCTAGGGTTAGGGTTAGGGTTAGGGTTAGGGTTCCTCAAGTACTAGAAGCCCCAAATTTGGTGTGGACGCTTCTTGGGGGCTCCTGATGAAAAATCAAGTGGCCCCATGTCTCTAGGACAAAGTTGACATTTCACCCCATAGACTTGCATTGAAATAAGGCTGAAGCTAGGGTTAGGGTTAGGGTTAGGGTTAGGGTTAGAGTTCCTCAAGTACTAGAAGCCCCAAATTTGGTGTGGGTGCTTCTTGGGGGCTCCTGATGAAAAAGCAAGTGGCCCCATGTCTCTAGGATAAAGTTGAAATTTCACCCCATAGACTTGCATTGAAATAAGGCTGAAGCTAGGGTTAGGGTTAGGGTTAGGGTTAGGGTTCCTCAAGTACTAGAAGCCCCAAATTTGGTGTGGGCGCTTCTTGGGGGCTCCTGATGAAAAATCAAGTGGCCCCATGTCTCTAGGACAAAGTTGACATTTCACCCCATAGACTTGCATTGAAATAAGGCTGAAGCTAGGGTTAGGGTTAGGGTTAGGGTTAGGGTTCCTCAAGTACTAGAAGCCCCAAATTTGGTGTGGGCACTTCTTGGGGGCTCCTGATGAAAAATCAAGTGGCCCCATGTCTCTAGGACAAAATTGACATTTCACCCCATAGACTTGCATTGAAATAAGGCTGAAGTTAGGGTTAGGGTTAGGGTTAGGGTTAGGGTTCCTCAAGTACTAGAAGCCCCAAATTTGGTGTGGGCGCTTCTTGGGGAATCCTGATGAAAAAGCAAGTGGCCCCATGTCTCTAGGACAAAGTTGACATTTCACCCCATAGACTTGCATTGAAGTAAGGCTGAAGCTAGGGTTAGGGTTAGGGTTAGGGTTAGGGTTCCTCAAGTACTAGAAGCCCCAAATTTGGTGTGGACGCTTCTTGGGGGCTCCTGATGAAAAATCAAGTGGCCCCATGTCTCTAGGACAAAGTTGACATTTCACCCCATAGACTTGCATTGAAATAAGGCTGAAGCTAGGGTTAGGGTTAGGGTTAGGGTTAGAGTTCCTCAAGTACTAGAAGCCCCAAATTTGGTGTGGGTGCTTCTTGGGGGCTCCTGAATAAAAAGCAAGTGGCCCCATGTCTCTAGGACAAAGTTGACATTTCACCCCATAGACTTGCATTGAAATAAGGCTGAAGTTAGGGTTAGGGTTAGGGTTAGGGTTAGGGTTAGGGTTCCTCAAGTACTAGAAGCCCCAAATTTGGTGTGGGCGCTTCTTGGGGGCTCCTGATGAAAAATCAAGTGGCCCCATGTCTCTAGGACAAAGTTGACATTTCACCCCATAGACTTGCATTGAAATAAGGCTGAAGCTAGGGTTAGGGTTAGGGTTAGGGTTAGGGTTAGAGTTCCTCAAGTACTAGAAGCCCCAAATTTGGTGTGGGTGCTTCTTGGGGGCTCCTGATGAAAAAGCAAGTGGCCCCATGTCTCTAGGATAAAGTTGAAATTTCACCCCATAGACTTGCATTGAAATAAGGCTGAAGCTAGGGTTAGGGTTAGGGTTAGGGTTAGGGTTCCTCAAGTACTAGAAGCCCCAAATTTGGTGTGGGCGCTTCTTGGGGGCTCCTGATGAAAAATCAAGTGGCCCCATGTCTCTAGGACAAAGTTGACATTTCACCCCATAGACTTGCATTGAAATAAGGCTGAAGCTAGGGTTAGGGTTAGGGTTAGGGTTAGGGTTCCTCAAGTACTAGAAGCCCCAAATTTGGTGTGGGCACTTCTTGGGGGCTCCTGATGAAAAATCAAGTGGCCCCATGTCTCTAGGACAAAATTGACATTTCACCCCATAGACTTGCATTGAAATAAGGCTGAAGTTAGGGTTAGGGTTAGGGTTAGGGTTAGGGTTCCTCAAGTACTAGAAGCCCCAAATTTGGTGTGGGCGCTTCTTGGGGAATCCTGATGAAAAAGCAAGTGGCCCCATGTCTCTAGGACAAAGTTGACATTTCACCCCATAGACTTGCATTGAAGTAAGGCTGAAGCTAGGGTTAGGGTTAGGGTTAGGGTTAGGGTTCCTCAAGTACTAGAAGCCCCAAATTTGGTGTGGACGCTTCTTGGGGGCTCCTGATGAAAAATCAAGTGGCCCCATGTCTCTAGGACAAAGTTGACATTTCACCCCATAGACTTGCATTGAAATAAGGCTGAAGCTAGGGTTCGGGTTAGGGTTAAGGTTAAGGTTCCTCAAGTACTAGAAGCCCCAAATTTGGTGTGGGCGCTTCTTGGGGGCTCCCGATGAAAAAGCAAGTGGCCCCATGTCTCTAGGACAAAGTTGACATTTCACCCCATAGACTTGCATTGAAGTAAGGCTGAAGCTAGGGTTAGGGTTAGGGTTAGGGTTAGGGTTCCTCAAGTACTAGAAGCCCCAAATTTGGTGTGGACGCTTCTTGGGGGCTCCTGATGAAAAATCAAGTGGCCCCATGTCTCTAGGACAAAGTTGACATTTCACCCCATAGACTTGCATTGAAATAAGGCTGAAGCTAGGGTTAGGGTTAGGGTTAGGGTTAGGGTTAGAGTTCCTCAAGTACTAGAAGCCCCAAATTTGGTGTGGGTGCTTCTTGGGGGCTCCTGATGAAAAAGCAAGTGGCCCCATGTCTCTAGGACAAAGTTGACATTTCACCCCATAGACTTGCATTGAAATAAGGCTGAAGTTAGGGTTAGGGTTAGGGTTAGGGTTAGGGTTCCTCAAGTACTAGAAGCCCCAAATTTGGTGTGGGCGCTTCTTGGGGGCTCCTGATGAAAAATCAAGTGGCCCCATGTCTCTAGGACAAAGTTGACATTTCACCCCATAGACTTGCATTGAAATAAGGCTGAAGCTAGGGTTAGGGTTAGGGTTAGGGTTAGGGTTCCTCAAGTACTAGAAGCCCCAAATTTGGTGTGGGCACTTCTTGGGGGCTCCTGATGAAAAAGCAAGTGGCCCCATGTCTCTAGGACAAAATTGACATTTCACCCCATAGACTTGCATTGAAATAAGGCTGAAGTTAGGGTTAGGGTTAGGGTTAGGGTTAGGGTTCCTCAAGTACTAGAAGCCCCAAATTTGGTGTGGGCGCTTCTTGGGGAATCCTGATGAAAAAGCAAGTGGCCCCATGTCTCTAGGACAAAGTTGACATTTCACCCCATAGACTTGCATTGAAGTAAGGCTGAAGCTAGGGTTAGGGTTAGGGTTAGGGTTAGGGTTCCTCAAGTACTAGAAGCCCCAAATTTGGTGTGGACGCTTCTTGGGGGCTCCTGATGAAAAATCAAGTGGCCCCATGTCTCTAGGACAAAGTTGACATTTCACCCCATAGACTTGCATTGAAGTAAGGCTGAAGCTAGGGTTAGGGTTAGGGTTAGGGTTAGGGTTCCTCAAGTACTAGAAGCCCCAAATTTGGTGTGGACGCTTCTTGGGGGCTCCTGATGAAAAATCAAGTGGCCCCATGTCTCTAGGACAAAGTTGACATTTCACCCCATAGACTTGCATTGAAATAAGGCTGAAGCTAGGGTTAGGGTTAGGGTTAGGGTTAGGGTTCCTCAAGTACTAGAAGCCCCAAATTTGGTGTGGGTGCTTCTTGGGGGCTCCTGATGAAAAAGCAAGTGGCCCCATGTCTCTAGGACAAAGTTGACATTTCACCCCATAGACTTGCATTGAAGTAAGGCTGAAGCTAGAAGCCCCAAATTTGGTGTGGACGCTTCTTGGGGGCTCCTGATGAAAAATCAAGTGGCCCCATGTCTCTAGGACAAAGTTGACATTTCACCCCATAGACTTGCATTGAAATAAGGCTGAAGCTAGGGTTAGGGTTAGGGTTAGGGTTAAGGTTCCTCAAGTACTAGAAGCCCCAAATTTGGTGTGGGCGCTTCTTGGGGGCTCCTGATGAAAAAGCAAGTGGCCCCATGTCTCTAGGACAAAGTTGACATTTCACCCCATAGACTTGCATTGAAGTAAGGCTGAAGCTAGGGTTAGGGTTAGGGTTAGGGTTAGGGTTCCTCAAGTACTAGAAGCCCCAAATTTGGTGTGGACGCTTCTTGGGGGCTCCTGATGAAAAAGCAAGTGGCCCCATGTCTCTAGGATAAAGTTGAAATTTCACCACATAGACTTGCATTGAAATAAGGCTGAAGCTAGGGTTAGGGTTAGGGTTAGGGTTCCTCAAGTACTAGAAGCCCCAAATTTGGTGTGGGCGCTTCTTGGGGGCTCCTGATGAAAAATCAAGTGGCCCCATGTCTCTAGGACAAAGTTGACATTTCACCCCATAGACTTGCATTGAAATAAGGCTGAAGCTAGGGTTAGGGTTAGGGTTAGGGTTAGGGTTCCTCAAGTACTAGAAGCCCCAAATTTGGTGTGGGCACTTCTTGGGGGCTCCTGATGAAAAAGCAAGTGGCCCCATGTCTCTAGGACAAAATTGACATTTCACCCCATAGACTTGCATTGAAATAAGGCTGAAGTTAGGGTTAGGGTTAGGGTTAGGGTTAGGGTTCCTCAAGTACTAGAAGCCCCAAATTTGGTGTGGGCGCTTCTTGGGGAATCCTGATGAAAAAGCAAGTGGCCCCATGTCTCTAGGACAAAGTTGACATTTCACCCCATAGACTTGCATTGAAGTAAGGCTGAAGCTAGGGTTAGGGTTAGGGTTAGGGTTAGGGTTCCTCAAGTACTAGAAGCCCCAAATTTGGTGTGGACGCTTCTTGGGGGCTCCTGATGAAAAATCAAGTGGCCCCATGTCTCTAGGACAAAGTTGACATTTCACCCCATAGACTTGCATTGAAATAAGGCTGAAGCTAGGGTTAGGGTTAGGGTTAGGGTTAAGGTTCCTCAAGTACTAGAAGCCCCAAATTTGGTGTGGGCGCTTCTTGGGGGCTCCTGATGAAAAAGCAAGTGGCCCCATGTCTCTAGGACAAAATTGACATTTCACCCCATAGACTTGCATTGAAATAAGGCTGAAGTTAGGGTTAGGGTTAGGGTTAGGGTTAGGGTTCCTCAAGTACTAGAAGCCCCAAATTTGGTGTGGGCGCTTCTTGGGGAATCCTGATGAAAAAGCAAGTGGCCCCATGTCTCTAGGACAAAGTTGACATTTCACCCCATAGACTTGCATTGAAGTAAGGCTGAAGCTAGGGTTAGGGTTAGGGTTAGGGTTAGGGTTCCTCAAGTACTAGAAGCCCCAAATTTGGTGTGGACGCTTCTTGGGGGCTCCTGATGAAAAATCAAGTGGCCCCATGTCTCTAGGACAAAGTTGACATTTCACCCCATAGACTTGCATTGAAATAAGGCTGAAGCTAGGGTTAGGGTTAGGGTTAGGGTTAGTGTTTGAGTTCCTCAAGTACTAGAAGCCCCAAATTTGGTGTGGGTGCTTCTTGGGGGCTCCTGATGAAAAAGCAAGTGGCCCCATGTCTCTAGGACAAAGTTGACATTTCACCCCATAGACTTGCATTGAAATAAGGCTGAAGTTAGGGTTAGGGTTAGGGTTAGGGTTAGGGTTCCTCAAGTACTAGAAGCCCCAAATTTGGTGTGGGCGCTTCTTGGGGGCTCCTGATGAAAAAGCAAGTGGCCCCATGTCTCTAGGACAAAGTTGACATTTCACCCCATAGACTTGCATTGAAATAAGGCTGAAGCTAGGGTTAGGGTTAGGGTTAGGGTTCCTCAAGTACTAGAAGCCCCAAATTTGGTGTGGGTGCTTCTTGGGGGCTCCTGATGAAAAAGCAAGTGGCCCCATGTCTCTAGGACAAAGTTGACATTTCACCCCATAGACTTGCATTGAAGTAAGGCTGAAGCTAGAAGCCCCAAATTTGGTGTGGACGCTTCTTGGGGGCTCCTGATGAAAAATCAAGTGGCCCCATGTCTCTAGGACAAAGTTGACATTTCACCCCATAGACTTGCATTGAAATAAGGCTGAAGCTAGGGTTAGGGTTAGGGTTAGGGTTAAGGTTCCTCAAGTACTAGAAGCCCCAAATTTGGTGTGGGCGCTTCTTGGGGGCTCCTGATGAAAAAGCAAGTGGCCCCATGTCTCTAGGACAAAGTTGACATTTCACCCCATAGACTTGCATTGAAGTAAGGCTGAAGCTAGGGTTAGGGTTAGGGTTAGGGTTAGGGTTCCTCAAGTACTAGAAGCCCCAAATTTGGTGTGGACGCTTCTTGGGGGCTCCTGATGAAAAATCAAGTGGCCCCATGTCTCTAGGACAAAGTTGACATTTCACCCCATAGACTTGCATTGAAATAAGGCTCAAGCTAGGGTTAGGGTTAGGGTTAGGGTTAAGGTTCCTCAAGTACTAGAAGCCCCAAATTTGGTGTGGGCGCTTCTTGGGGGCTCCTGATGAAAAAGCAAGTGGCCCCATGTCTCTAGGACAAAGTTGAAGTTTCACCCCATAGACTTGCATTGAAATAAGGCTGAAGCTAGGGTTAGGGTTAGGGTTAGGGTTAGGGTTAGGGTTCCTCAAGTACTAGAAGCCCCAAATTTGGTGTGAGCGCTTCTTGGGGGCTCCTGATGAAAAAGCAAGTGGCCCCATGTCTCTAGGATAAAGTTGAAATTTCACCCCATAGACTTGCATTGAAATAAGGCTGAAGCTAGGGTTAGGGTTAGGGTTAGGGTTAGGGTTCCTCAAGTACTAGAAGCCCCAAATTTGGTGTGGGCGCTTCTTGGGGGCTCCTGATGAAAAAGCAAGTGGCCCCATGTCTCTAGGACAAAATTGACATTTCACCCCATAGACTTGCATTGAAATAAGGCTGAAGTTAGGGTTAGGGTTAGGGTTAGGGTTAGAGTTCCTCAAGTACTAGAAGCCCCAAATTTGGTGTGGGTGCTTCTTGGGGGCTCCTGATGAAAAATCAAGTGGCCCCATGTCTCTAGGACAAAGTTGACATTTCACCCCATAGACTTGCATTGAAATAAGGCTGAAGCTAGGGTTCGGGTTAGGGTTAAGGTTAAGGTTCCTCAAGTACTAGAAGCCCCAAATTTGGTGTGGGCGCTTCTTGGGGGCTCCTGATGAAAAAGCAAGTGGCCCCATGTCTCTAGGACAAAGTTGACATTTCACCCCATAGACTTGCATTGAAGTAAGGCTGAAGCTAGGGTTAGGGTTAGGGTTAGGGTTAGGGTTCCTCAAGTACTAGAAGCCCCAAATTTGGTGTGGACGCTTCTTGGGGGCTCCTGATGAAAAATCAAGTGGCCCCATGTCTCTAGGACAAAGTTGACATTTCACCCCATAGACTTGCATTGAAATAAGGCTGAAGCTAGGGTTAGGGTTAGGGTTAGGGTTAGGGTTAGAGTTCCTCAAGTACTAGAAGCCCCAAATTTGGTGTGGGTGCTTCTTGGGGGCTCCTGATGAAAAAGCAAGTGGCCCCATGTCTCTAGGACAAAGTTGACATTTCACCCCATAGACTTGCATTGAAATAAGGCTGAAGTTAGGGTTAGGGTTAGGGTTAGGGTTAGGGTTAGGGTTCCTCAAGTACTAGAAGCCCCAAATTTGGTGTGGGCGCTTCTTGGGGGCTCCTGATGAAAAATCAAGTGGCCCCATGTCTCTAGGACAAAGTTGACATTTCACCCCATAGACTTGCATTGAAATAAGGCTGAAGCTAGGGTTAGGGTTAGGGTTAGGGTTAGGGTTCCTCAAGTACTAGAAGCCCCAAATTTGGTGTGGGCACTTCTTGGGGGCTCCTGATGAAAAAGCAAGTGGCCCCATGTCTCTAGGACAAAATTGACATTTCACCCCATAGACTTGCATTGAAATAAGGCTGAAGTTAGGGTTAGGGTTAGGGTTAGGGTTAGGGTTCCTCAAGTACTAGAAGCCCCAAATTTGGTGTGGGCGCTTCTTGGGGAATCCTGATGAAAAAGCAAGTGGCCCCATGTCTCTAGGACAAAGTTGACATTTCACCCCATAGACTTGCATTGAAGTAAGGCTGAAGCTAGGGTTAGGGTTAGGGTTAGGGTTAGGGTTCCTCAAGTACTAGAAGCCCCAAATTTGGTGTGGACGCTTCTTGGGGGCTCCTGATGAAAAATCAAGTGGCCCCATGTCTCTAGGACAAAGTTGACATTTCACCCCATAGACTTGCATTGAAGTAAGGCTGAAGCTAGGGTTAGGGTTAGGGTTAGGGTTAGGGTTCCTCAAGTACTAGAAGCCCCAAATTTGGTGTGGACGCTTCTTGGGGGCTCCTGATGAAAAATCAAGTGGCCCCATGTCTCTAGGACAAAGTTGACATTTCACCCCATAGACTTGCATTGAAATAAGGCTGAAGCTAGGGTTAGGGTTAGGGTTAGGGTTAGGGTTCCTCAAGTACTAGAAGCCCCAAATTTGGTGTGGGTGCTTCTTGGGGGCTCCTGATGAAAAAGCAAGTGGCCCCATGTCTCTAGGACAAAGTTGACATTTCACCCCATAGACTTGCATTGAAGTAAGGCTGAAGCTAGAAGCCCCAAATTTGGTGTGGACGCTTCTTGGGGGCTCCTGATGAAAAATCAAGTGGCCCCATGTCTCTAGGACAAAGTTGACATTTCACCCCATAGACTTGCATTGAAATAAGGCTGAAGCTAGGGTTAGGGTTAGGGTTAGGGTTAAGGTTCCTCAAGTACTAGAAGCCCCAAATTTGGTGTGGGCGCTTCTTGGGGGCTCCTGATGAAAAAGCAAGTGGCCCCATGTCTCTAGGACAAAGTTGACATTTCACCCCATAGACTTGCATTGAAGTAAGGCTGAAGCTAGGGTTAGGGTTAGGGTTAGGGTTAGGGTTCCTCAAGTACTAGAAGCCCCAAATTTGGTGTGGACGCTTCTTGGGGGCTCCTGATGAAAAAGCAAGTGGCCCCATGTCTCTAGGATAAAGTTGAAATTTCACCCCATAGACTTGCATTGAAATAAGGCTGAAGCTAGGGTTAGGGTTAGGGTTAGGGTTCCTCAAGTACTAGAAGCCCCAAATTTGGTGTGGGCGCTTCTTGGGGGCTCCTGATGAAAAATCAAGTGGCCCCATGTCTCTAGGACAAAGTTGACATTTCACCCCATAGACTTGCATTGAAGTAAGGCTGAAGCTAGGGTTAGGGTTAGGGTTAGGGTTAGGGTTCCTCAAGTACTAGAAGCCCCAAATTTGGTGTGGACGCTTCTTGGGGGCTCCTGATGAAAAATCAAGTGGCCCCATGTCTCTAGGACAAAGTTGACATTTCACCCCATAGACTTGCATTGAAATAAGGCTGAAGCTAGGGTTAGGGTTAGGGTTAGGGTTAAGGTTCCTCAAGTACTAGAAGCCCCAAATTTGGTGTGGGCGCTTCTTGGGGGCTCCTGATGAAAAAGCAAGTGGCCCCATGTCTCTAGGACAAAATTGACATTTCACCCCATAGACTTGCATTGAAATAAGGCTGAAGTTAGGGTTAGGGTTAGGGTTAGGGTTAGGGTTCCTCAAGTACTAGAAGCCCCAAATTTGGTGTGGGCGCTTCTTGGGGAATCCTGATGAAAAAGCAAGTGGCCCCATGTCTCTAGGACAAAGTTGACATTTCACCCCATAGACTTGCATTGAAGTAAGGCTGAAGCTAGGGTTAGGGTTAGGGTTAGGGTTAGGGTTCCTCAAGTACTAGAAGCCCCAAATTTGGTGTGGACGCTTCTTGGGGGCTCCTGATGAAAAATCAAGTGGCCCCATGTCTCTAGGACAAAGTTGACATTTCACCCCATAGACTTGCATTGAAATAAGGCTGAAGCTAGGGTTAGGGTTAGGGTTAGGGTTAGTGTTTGAGTTCCTCAAGTACTAGAAGCCCCAAATTTGGTGTGGGTGCTTCTTGGGGGCTCCTGATGAAAAAGCAAGTGGCCCCATGTCTCTAGGACAAAGTTGACATTTCACCCCATAGACTTGCATTGAAATAAGGCTGAAGTTAGGGTTAGGGTTAGGGTTAGGGTTAGGGTTCCTCAAGTACTAGAAGCCCCAAATTTGGTGTGGGCGCTTCTTGGGGGCTCCTGATGAAAAAGCAAGTGGCCCCATGTCTCTAGGACAAAGTTGACATTTCACCCCATAGACTTGCATTGAAATAAGGCTGAAGCTAGGGTTAGGGTTAGGGTTAGGGTTCCTCAAGTACTAGAAGCCCCAAATTTGGTGTGGGTGCTTCTTGGGGGCTCCTGATGAAAAAGCAAGTGGCCCCATGTCTCTAGGACAAAGTTGACATTTCACCCCATAGACTTGCATTGAAGTAAGGCTGAAGCTAGAAGCCCCAAATTTGGTGTGGACGCTTCTTGGGGGCTCCTGATGAAAAATCAAGTGGCCCCATGTCTCTAGGACAAAGTTGACATTTCACCCCATAGACTTGCATTGAAATAAGGCTGAAGCTAGGGTTAGGGTTAGGGTTAGGGTTAAGGTTCCTCAAGTACTAGAAGCCCCAAATTTGGTGTGGGCGCTTCTTGGGGGCTCCTGATGAAAAAGCAAGTGGCCCCATGTCTCTAGGACAAAGTTGACATTTCACCCCATAGACTTGCATTGAAGTAAGGCTGAAGCTAGGGTTAGGGTTAGGGTTAGGGTTAGGGTTCCTCAAGTACTAGAAGCCCCAAATTTGGTGTGGACGCTTCTTGGGGGCTCCTGATGAAAAATCAAGTGGCCCCATGTCTCTAGGACAAAGTTGACATTTCACCCCATAGACTTGCATTGAAATAAGGCTCAAGCTAGGGTTAGGGTTAGGGTTAGGGTTAAGGTTCCTCAAGTACTAGAAGCCCCAAATTTGGTGTGGGCGCTTCTTGGGGGCTCCTGATGAAAAAGCAAGTGGCCCCATGTCTCTAGGACAAAGTTGAAGTTTCACCCCATAGACTTGCATTGAAATAAGGCTGAAGCTAGGGTTAGGGTTAGGGTTAGGGTTAGGGTTAGGGTTCCTCAAGTACTAGAAGCCCCAAATTTGGTGTGAGCGCTTCTTGGGGGCTCCTGATGAAAAAGCAAGTGGCCCCATGTCTCTAGGATAAAGTTGAAATTTCACCCCATAGACTTGCATTGAAATAAGGCTGAAGCTAGGGTTAGGGTTAGGGTTAGGGTTAGGGTTCCTCAAGTACTAGAAGCCCCAAATTTGGTGTGGGCGCTTCTTGGGGGCTCCTGATGAAAAAGCAAGTGGCCCCATGTCTCTAGGACAAAATTGACATTTCACCCCATAGACTTGCATTGAAATAAGGCTGAAGTTAGGGTTAGGGTTAGGGTTAGGGTTAGAGTTCCTCAAGTACTAGAAGCCCCAAATTTGGTGTGGGTGCTTCTTGGGGGCTCCTGATGAAAAATCAAGTGGCCCCATGTCTCTAGGACAAAGTTGACATTTCACCCCATAGACTTGCATTGAAATAAGGCTGAAGCTAGGGTTAGGGTTAGGGTTAGGGTTAGAGTTCCTCAAGTACTAGAAGCCCCAAATTTGGTGTGGGCGCTTCTTGGGGGCTCCTGATGAAAAAGCAAGTGGCCCCATGTCTCTAGGATAAAGTTGAAATTTCACCCCATAGACTTGCATTGAAATAAGGCTGAAGCTAGGGTTAGGGTTAGGGTTAGGGTTAAAGTTCTTCAAGTACTAGAAGCCCCAAATTTGGTGTGGACGCTTCTTGGGGGCTCCTGATGAAAAATCAAGTGGCCCCATGTCTCTAGGACAAAGTTGACATTTCACCCCATAGACTTGCATTGAAATAAGGCTGAAGCTAGGGTTAGGGTTAGGGTTAGGGTTCCTCAAGTACTAGAAGCCCCAAATTTGGTGTGGGCGCTTCTTGAGGGCTCCTGATGAAAAAGCAAGTTGCCCCATGTCTCTAGGACAAAGTTGACATTTCACCCCATAGACTTGCCTTGAAATAAGGCTGAAGCTAGGGTTAGGGTTAGGGTTAGGGTTAGGGTTCCTCAAGTACTAGAAGCCCCAAATTTGGTGTGGGCGCTTCTTGGGGGCTCCTGATGAAAAAGCAAGTGGCCCCATGTCTCTAGGACAAAGTTGAAGTTTCACCCCATAGACTTGCATTGAAATAAGGCTGAAGCTAGGGTTAGGGTTAGGGTTAGGGTTAGGGTTCCTCAAGTACTAGAAGCCCCAAATTTGGTGTGGGTGCTTCTTGGGGGCTCCTGATGAAAAAGCAAGTGGCCCCATGTCTCTAGGACAAAGTTGACATTTCACCCCATAGACTTGCATTGAAATAAGGCTCAAGCTAGGGTTAGGGTTAGGGTTAGGGTTAGGGTTCCTCAAGTACTAGAAGCCCCAAATTTGGTGTGGACGCTTCTTGGGGGCTCCTGATGAAAAATCAAGTGGCCCCATGTCTCTAGGACAAAGTTGACATTTCACCCCATAGACTTGCATTGAAGTAAGGCTGAAGCTAGGGTTAGGGTTAGGGTTAGGGTTAGGGTTCCTCAAGTACTAGAAGCCCCAAATTTGGTGTGGACGCTTCTTGGGGGCTCCTGATGAAAAATCAAGTGGCCCCATGTCTCTAGGACAAAGTTGACATTTCACCCCATAGACTTGCATTGAAATAAGGCTGAAGCTAGGGTTAGGGTTAGGGTTAGGGTTAAGGTTCCTCAAGTACTAGAAGCCCCAAATTTGGTGTGGGCGCTTCTTGGGGGCTCCTGATGAAAAAGCAAGTGGCCCCATGTCTCTAGGACAAAGTTGAAGTTTCACCCCATAGACTTGCATTGAAATAAGGCTGAAGCTAGGGTTAGGGTTAGGGTTAGGGTTAGGGTTCCTCAAGTACTAGAAGCCCCAAATTTGGTGTGAGCGCTTCTTGGGGGCTCCTGATGAAAAAGCAAGTGGCCCCATGTCTCTAGGATAAAGTTGAAATTTCACCCCATAGACTTGCATTGAAATAAGGCTCAAGCTAGGGTTAGGGTTAGGGTTAGGGTTAGGGTTCCTCAAGTACTAGAAGCCCCAAATTTGGTGTGGACGCTTCTTGGGGGCTCCTGATGAAAAATCAAGTGGCCCCATGTCTCTAGGACAAAGTTGACATTTCACCCCATAGACTTGCATTGAAGTAAGGCTGAAGCTAGGGTTAGGGTTAGGGTTAGGGTTAAGGTTCCTCAAGTACTAGAAGCCCCAAATTTGGTGTGGGCGCTTCTTGGGGGCTCCTGATGAAAAAGCAAGTGGCCCCATGTCTCTAGGACAAAGTTGAAGTTTCACCCCATAGACTTGCATTGAAATAAGGCTGAAGCTAGGGTTAGGGTTAGGGTTAGGGTTAGGGTTAGGGTTCCTCAAGTACTAGAAGCCCCAAATTTGGTGTGAGCGCTTCTTGGGGGCTCCTGATGAAAAAGCAAGTGGCCCCATGTCTCTAGGATAAAGTTGAAATTTCACCCCATAGACTTGCATTGAAATAAGGCTGAAGCTAGGGTTAGGGTTAGGGTTAGGGTTAGGGTTCCTCAAGTACTAGAAGCCCCAAATTTGGTGTGGGCGCTTCTTGGGGGCTCCTGATGAAAAAGCAAGTGGCCCCATGTCTCTAGGACAAAGTTGACATTTCACCCCATAGACTTGCATTGAAGTAAGGCTCAAGCTAGGGTTAGGGTTAGGGTTAGGGTTAGGGTTCCTCAAGTACTAGAAGCCCCAAATTTGGTGTGGACGCTTCTTGGGGGCTCCTGATGAAAAATCAAGTGGCCCCATGTCTCTAGGACAAAGTTGACATTTCACCCCATAGACTTGCATTGAAATAAGGCTGAAGCTAGGGTTAGGGTTAGGGTTAGGGTTAAGGTTCCTCAAGTACTAGAAGCCCCAAATTTGGTGTGGGCGCTTCTTGGGGGCTCCTGATGAAAAAGCAAGTGGCCCCATGTCTCTAGGACAAAGTTGAAGTTTCACCCCATAGACTTGCATTGAAATAAGGCTGAAGCTAGGGTTAGGGTTAGGGTTAGGGTTAGGGTTAGGGTTCCTCAAGTACTAGAAGCCCCAAATTTGGTGTGAGCGCTTCTTGGGGGCTCCTGATGAAAAAGCAAGTGGCCCCATGTCTCTAGGATAAAGTTGAAATTTCACCCCATAGACTTGCATTGAAATAAGGCTGAAGCTAGGGTTAGGGTTAGGGTTAGGGTTAGGGTTCCTCAAGTACTAGAAGCCCCAAATTTGGTGTGGGCGCTTCTTGGGGGCTCCTGATGAAAAAGCAAGTGGCCCCATGTCTCTAGGACAAAATTGACATTTCACCCCATAGACTTGCATTGAAATAAGGCTGAAGTTAGGGTTAGGGTTAGGGTTAGGGTTAGAGTTCCTCAAGTACTAGAAGCCCCAAATTTGGTGTGGGTGCTTCTTGGGGGCTCCTGATGAAAAATCAAGTGGCCCCATGTCTCTAGGACAAAGTTGACATTTCACCCCATAGACTTGCATTGAAATAAGGCTGAAGCTAGGGTTAGGGTTAGGGTTAGGGTTAGAGTTCCTCAAGTACTAGAAGCCCCAAATTTGGTGTGGGCGCTTCTTGGGGGCTCCTGATGAAAAAGCAAGTGGCCCCATGTCTCTAGGATAAAGTTGAAATTTCACCCCATAGACTTGCATTGAAATAAGGCTGAAGCTAGGGTTAGGGTTAGGGTTAGGGTTAAAGTTCTTCAAGTACTAGAAGCCCCAAATTTGGTGTGGACGCTTCTTGGGGGCTCCTGATGAAAAATCAAGTGGCCCCATGTCTCTAGGACAAAGTTGACATTTCACCCCATAGACTTGCATTGAAATAAGGCTGAAGCTAGGGTTAGGGTTAGGGTTAGGGTTCCTCAAGTACTAGAAGCCCCAAATTTGGTGTGGGCGCTTCTTGAGGGCTCCTGATGAAAAAGCAAGTGGCCCCATGTCTCTAGGACAAAGTTGACATTTCACCCCATAGACTTGCCTTGAAATAAGGCTGAAGCTAGGGTTAGGGTTAGGGTTAGGGTTAGGGTTCCTCAAGTACTAGAAGCCCCAAATTTGGTGTGGGCGCTTCTTGGGGGCTCCTGATGAAAAAGCAAGTGGCCCCATGTCTCTAGGACAAAGTTGAAGTTTCACCCCATAGACTTGCATTGAAATAAGGCTGAAGCTAGGGTTAGGGTTAGGGTTAGGGTTAGGGTTCCTCAAGTACTAGAAGCCCCAAATTTGGTGTGGGTGCTTCTTGGGGGCTCCTGATGAAAAAGCAAGTGGCCCCATGTCTCTAGGACAAAGTTGACATTTCACCCCATAGACTTGCATTGAAATAAGGCTCAAGCTAGGGTTAGGGTTAGGGTTAGGGTTAGGGTTCCTCAAGTACTAGAAGCCCCAAATTTGGTGTGGACGCTTCTTGGGGGCTCCTGATGAAAAATCAAGTGGCCCCATGTCTCTAGGACAAAGTTGAAATTTCACCCCATAGACTTGCATTGAAATAAGGCTGAAGCTAGGGTTAGGGTTAGGGTTAGGGTTAGGGTTCCTCAAGTACTAGAAGCCCCAAATTTGGTGTGGGCGCTTCTTGGGGGCTCCTGATGAAAAAGCAAGTGGCCCCATGTCTCTAGGACAAAGTTGACATTTCACCCCATAGACTTGCATTGAAATAAGGCTGAAGCTAGGGTTAGGGTTAGGGTTAGGGTTAGAGTTCCTCAAGTACTAGAAGCCCCAAATTTGGTGTGGGCGCTTCTTGGGGGCTCCTGATGAAAAAGCAAGTGGCCCCATGTCTCTAGGACAAAGTTGAAATTTCACCCCATAGACTTGCATTTAAATAAGGCTGAAGCTAGGGTTAGGGTTAGGGTTAGGGTTAGGGTTCCTCAAGTACTAGAAGCCCCAAATTTGGTGTGGGCGCTTCTTGGGGGCTCCTGATGAAAAAGCAAGTGGCCCCATGTCTCTAGGACAAAGTTGAAAGTTCACCCCATAGACTTGCATTGAATTAGGGTTGACGATTAGGCTGAAGCTAGGGTTAGGGTTAGGGTTCCTGGGGTACTACAAGCCCAAAATTTGGCGCCTGCGCTTCTGGGGGCCTCCTGATGAAAAAGCAAGTTGCCCCATGTCTCTAGGACAAAGTTGAAATTTCACCCCATAGACTTGCATTGAACTAGGGTTGACGATAAACAGTAGACAACATGATCTTCAATTGTTGGTACTCTGCAGTGTTGTGTGCACGGTGAACACAGTAGCTCCACCAGGCTTCATGCACCATTGTTGGAGGGTTTTGGAAGGTTTGTGTTTCAGAGGAACTCGACTGCAGAGCAGCGATTAAAACCAGCAGCCGCCTGACGACTTTGACCTGAACCGGCACTCGCAACAGAGCTTAATGGCATTTCTGAAAAAATCTAGCGTCGTCCCCTAATTGGCTCTAATTTGCACCACGAGTGAGACTGTAATATTCATTTCGCTCTCAGTGTCGGAGTCAATAAGAAGTGAGTGTGGAGCCCAGAGCAGCCGAGGCTCCTCTCTGTTTCCTCCCGACCGCTGCGCTCAAACTGCTCCCGGTGTGTTTAATGTCTAACAAAGCACCTCGGGGTTGCTGTTTTTGATTTGAATTTTTAGATCCGACTCACTCATGCTAAACTCACTCATTTCTCAACAAACAGTGGACGAAAGCCACTGTAAATCCCCGGAAATAAAGGATTTCATGAAAGCAAAAGTTTTTCTTTTGTCTAATTTGCAATCAAAATATCTGCTCTAGAACAAAGAGTATTCAGAATAATAATAATAATAAATAATAATAATAATAATAATAATAATAATAATATCTTCTCCTTCATCGCTCCATGCATCTTCGTCAATACCAGACTGTCCCCCTCGGGGAACGACAGATACCCATAATGCACCTGCAACTCTCCAACTTCCCTCCCACTATTGATATTACTGGCTGCAAAGAGACAGAGAGCAGCGTCTCCAGGAGCCTCCCCTGATTTGCATGTGATAAATAAATGAGGTGAGCCAATCAAGAGAGCCGTGCACCCCTGTGTGTGTGTGTGTGTGTGTGTGTGTGTGTGTGTGTGTGTGTGGCGCTTGGCTGGTTAAAATTGCATGACAGGAGGAGGGCAGCATAAAGGAGGAGGGAGGAGGAGATGGAGATGGCGAAGGAGGAGGAGGAGGAGGAGACAAACCCAGCTCGGTCCGGCGCAGTTAGTTTATGTAAAGAAAGAGCGAGGCGGCAAGGGGAGGGGAGTGGAGGGGGGGGAGGGAGGGGAGGGGAGGAGAGAATTGGAAATGCAAAGTGTTGGAGGGCCCCGCTCGACACAATAATGAATTTCAAATAAGTTATTCACTTCAGGAGTAAGTGGCTGGCACCCACTCCTTACAGCTGGTTTGTTGAGATAATTGATTTTCAAATAGTTTGGAGGATGAGGAAGAGGGTGAGGGGAGGGGGAGGGAGGGAGAGAGAGCGAGGCGGAGGGGGAGGGAGGGATGAAGGGAGGGGGGAGGGGGTCATTGAGCGAACATGCGGATGACAACTACAGCAGGGCGAGCGCGCACGTACGTGTAGCATGCAAGGCCGCCACTTCAGAGTGTTTGTGAGTGTGTGTGTGTGTGTGTGAGTGTGTGTGTGTGTGTGTGGATAGAGAGAGAGCTGCAGCAGCTCCAGAGTTACAGCGACGCTTTAATTCACGCAGCAAAGAGGCCGTGTCGGAATGGATGCCGAGGTGGCTGCTGCTGCTGCTGCTGCTGCTGCCTGTAATTAAACTGATACAGCCCTGCACACACACACACACACACACACACACACACACACACACACAGGGACAGCCTTATTGGAGAAGATGAATTTTTCCCTGTTTGTCTGTCTGTCTGTCTGGCCGCTCCGTCCTGGTTGGGTGATCAGCGGTGAAGCTCAACTTCGTGCTGAGGCTCCGCCCCCTCTGCTCTCTGCTGGCTGACACTGATAACCAGCAGCAGCACTCACCACTCACACACATGCATTAGCTGTACCATTTGAATTGACAATGTAATTT
>NW_027466139.1:775000-785000 GCF_046127955.1 Nelusetta ayraudi | reverse complement strand
CCCGCCCTAATTACCTGGGCCACCGCCTGCCGCAGGTTATTAGGGACCTCCGTCCCCCCCCCCCGACCCCGTCTCCGCGCTAATGTATGCGCCGGCGCCCGGCTGCCCTCCCATCTCCGCCCTCGTGCCTCTTAGCAAGCCGAGCGTGCAAACGCCGGGCGCGGCCCAGGTTGGCGCGGTCATTATTCTGCACCCTGCCGTCCCCCTGCATTCCCCAGCCGTCCGTTCCCGGGGGCCCCCCCGCCGCGCCGCGTGGAGGGAACGCCGTTTTCATTAAGACAGCCATTTCCCGCACACTGTGATTCGCCGCCGTCCTTTTAAATAGTTTTTAAGGAGCCGGCCGGGGCCTCCCGCGCATTAAATACCACCGCGGCGGAACCATTAAGTGGAGCGAAGCCGGCGGACGGAACCCGTCGCTGTTCTGGCATTTCAATTCCGTCGCAATGGGACGGCGTTAACACTGAGACACACACACACACACACACACACACACAGCACCTTGTCCTCCTGTTGCGGACAGACGGGTGTGTAGTTAAACATCCTCACGTCACTTGAAGCGTCCCTCTTTTTTTCACCCTATTGCTTTTGCACAGTTTTTTATTATCGGCAAAATGCTCTGAGACACACACACACACACACACACACACACACACACACACAGGGAGAGACGCGCACACACACACACGCGCACACACACACACACACAATCATCCGCTGTCTCCTCCTTACCGCCGCCCATTATTCCCCGTCAAGACATGCAAATTAATTATGGCCTTCTTGATCTAGAAACAATTATGATTGCCGCCTGGCCTCCTCGGTGGAGCCTCAAAGTGTCACGGCTGCCACTCCCAGCATCTTTGAAGCGCCGCGTTTAGTGGATGGCACTATTAGTGCGGCGGCGCCGCTTATCACAATGGCCCGATCAGCCTCCCTTAAGAACTCGACGGCAGTGCACCCTCTAATAATTAATAATTACCAAATTCACAGCCAGATATGCTTTTTCTCATTAAAGGAGGGACAGAGATACACGATTATTTCTTTGTGAGCGCGCGCGCGTGCGCGTGTGTGTGTGTGTGTGTGTGTGTGTGTGTGTGTGTGTGAGTAGGATCGCGTGTCCCAGCAGTGCCGTCAGCTTTTTTTTTTTTTTTGCGATGTCTTTCTTTGTTCCCGTTTCTTCTGCAAAATACATTTTGTACCACAACGTATCGTTTGGGCCATTTTCTTCTTTTCATATGAATGTAAAAAAAAGAAAAACGAGAAGGCATCAAAGACAGGAAGGGAGTTGTCCAGACACTGGCATGGCTGACGCTGGTCAGGGTTTTAAGTTGTGTGTGAATGTTTCAGGGCCTCCGCCAGCAGAAGGAGTCACAGTGTGACGCCTCCTCCTGCTGACACAGGATCTTTGGTGCCAATGTCTCTCCTCCAACAGTCGTTGGAGCCTCTCGGCCGTCTCCCAGTTCCCTGGAAGTGACAAAGGTCCATCCTCCTCTCCTAGACGCGCTCTTTTCTTCCTCCCCTGGTCGTCCGTTTCTCCGGGGAATACACAACACATATTTCTTGTTGCCAGTTGTTCCTGCTTGTGCCTCTGCGACGCTCCTGCTCACTTTGTTTCCTTTGGTTTCTGCTTCTTCTGCAGGGTCACCCGACACAAAACCCGCAGTGTTCATCAACCGGCCTGGCTGACTTCCTGTTGAGGTTCCAGCAGAAGAAGAACTGCTGCTGGCACCTCGGTCAGAGGGTGTCCCTGTTCATTTTGTGTTGTTTTGTGTGTTGTTTTTTCCCCTGTGCTGAGTGGACGAGAGGCGCACCTACATTTTATCAGCCTCCCCTATCATAACTGAGACAGCCACTCAGTCATGTTCACCTCAGCTCGCTGCTGGTAGCATAGCAAAGTCTGCAGGGGGGGTTGCTCTCTCTCTCTCTCTCTCTCTCTCTCTCTCTCTCTCTCTCTCTCACACACACACGCACACACACACACAGTTTCTCTGACACACACACGCTGGTGTCCCAGATTCGAACACAGAAAAGCACTTGGTGAACAGGCTGTCGGTGAGAAGGTGTGAACAAGACGGGCTTTTTTTTTTTTTTTTTTTTTTTTTTCTGTCTCTCTGAGCTGCTGAGCTAACGCTAATAGTTTGTCATGCACATACACAACCCTCACACACACACACGCAGTGAGTGGGTCTCGCTCTGCTGCTGTGTGAGAGCGAATCTATGACATCACGGCCAGACAGTCGCGTCTCCGTCCTCCTCCCACCGCCCAGAGGGAGGGCAGCCGGACGGAGGCACGGCGCTCCGACAGTCTTCCCGGCGTTCCGGCCTCAGCGCGCACGCTCCCTCCTCATCGGCCCCCCCGGCCTCCTCGCACAAGACAAGCTGCCGAGAAAATGGAATGATTTCCCCTCATACGACGTGCGAGCACAAAGGTCACTGCCGGCTCGAAAGCCTTTTTGTGTGTCCGCTCGTCTTCTCCCCTGAATGGAAAAATCCTGCTTATCAATAAAGAGGACGAGCGCTGTGAAAGGCCAGAACGAGGGGTCGAAGGAAGGGCGACTTTTAAAGGCTGGGCTTTTCTCCGCAGAATAAAAAGTCAGCGGGCATGGAGTTCTGCTGCAGCGCCGACAACAGCCACGCTTGCCAGATTGTGCATTTATTCATTATCATTGTGATGACGACGAGGGCGATAAGGCGGCAACAGCGTGCGCGCTTGCATATCCGGCTGTGTCCCTTTCCCTCTTCGGCCCGGTTCCTGTTGGAGCTCGGCAGGTCTTCCCTGCTACTTGCAACGGAGCGGGAAGTTCTTCCGTTCTTCGGGTCAACGTCGAGTCACTCAAAATGCAAAACAAAGGAGAGTGTTGTGCGTTGGTTCCCCCGACGGGAGCATCAGGTGACCTTGTCAAGTTCTGACGGCATCGCAGCCGGCAACTTCAGACAACGCGTGGGATTGTTTGCAGTCTGCCGGACTTGAACCTGACAAGTTAGGCTGATGTATTGCGAGGTTAATAGTCATTCTGTGCAAGCCCGTCATACTTTTTTTTTCTACTTACCTCTGTCTGCTCTGCTCTGCGTGGCGCTCTCGCTCTCTGATGTTTCCTCCGTCGCCGTCACTTTCTCCCAGTTCTGCCTGCAGGAGCAAAACATCACAAGCACACCAGCTCAGGTCTGTAAGCTGTAGCCACACTCAGGTGTGTGTGTGTGTGTGTGTGTGTGTGTGTGTGTGGGTGTAGCTGCACCTGACCCCCGCACCTCTCCGCCAGTCAGCCGCTCTGCCTGCTTCACTGCAGCTATTGTCCGACACAAAGCTCTCTGGAGAGCCGCCGCAGCACCTCGGCACACATTAGCATTTTAATCACAGTGCACGTAAACATTGTGCGGAACGGCACCGGTGTAAAAAAAAAAAAAAAAAAGAAAGAGAGAAAGAAAGAAAGAAAAAATAGCACAAAAGAAGTTATTAAGTTGGACAAGTAATAATAATAATGGGGGGAAAAAAGCTATTTTCCATCAGAGCCAGAACAAAAAGAGGGAAAAGTTGCGTGTGAACGGAATAATCACAATGATTTTCTCATGGACTAAAGTCCCTGTGCAGTCGTGCGTGTGTCTTCTTTACTTCTCCGCGTCTAAATGTGGGCATTATTTTTATTTATTTTTTTTGCTCACAATGCAGCCGCTACCTCTCTGTTTCAGGCGGCGCTACAAAAGCCCGGCTCACTTTGCCCCAAGCAGAACTTTCATGCGCCTTAATTGTTGCCACCAAGAATCACTTTCCATTGACTTGATTTACAGGCCGTCGCATGAAGACGCCGGTGGAGTTAAGTGAGCGAGCGGATCGGCAAAGAAGACCGAGCGGTGTGAAAGGCTCTCATTGTGCGGCTGCAGAAGTGTCTTCTTAGCTCTTCTCTTCTTTCTTCATCACGTTCAGCACCGCGGCCCGATTCTTCTGCCCCGTCTTGACAGTGCAGTTATCGGGAGATATTTGCACTTATCTCCCCGATAACTGCAAACAGGTGCACAATTGTCACTGCAAGGTAACAGCCAAGTAGGTTAGTGAACTGCTTTGGTTGAGCTGCTGGACTTCTCTCTTTCCCTGTGATTGTTTTTTTTGTTTTGTTTTTTTTCTTAAAGAAAAGCAAATTCATCACCGGGCTAAAAATATGCAGCTCATCTGAATGAGAGCGAAGAGGAGAAGGAGGAAGAGGAGGAGGAGGAGGAGGAGGAGGAGGAGGAGGAGGAGAAGGAGGAGAAGGATGACACATCCTTATCCTTCCTTGTGTTTTTAAAGCGCTCCTCTATTTTCTTGCCTTCCCTCTCCTCTCTATGATTGGTATAACAGGTAATTAGTTGTGTGTCACTGGGAGGAGGAGAGGGAGGGGGGGAGGGGGGGAAGGAGAGAGAGAGAGAGAGCGAGAGAGAGAGAGATTTGTGATTACCTGACAAGTTGGGGCTGGAAAGGCTACACTTAGCCCATTAAAGATCCCCCTCGCTCTTTTCTCCTCTCTTTCTCCTCCTCCACCTCCTCCTCCTCCTCCTCCTCCTCCTCTTCATCTTCTCCGGCGTGACATTTGAGAGCGGCCCGTAAAGCTGAGCGCCACCTCGCCATTTCCCGTCTGTGCACGGGGCAGCCACTTAGGGACAGCGATGGAGGGAGAGGGAGGCAGGGAGGTGGAGGTAGGGGTGGGTGCGGGGGGGGGCGGGGCGGTAGAGGTAGGTGGTGGGGGGGGGGGCCGCCACCGGGCCATCTCGCCGTCACAAATGGATTTCATTCAGCAAGGTGAACTGTAGTAGACTGATAAATGCACTTCCTTGAATGTCAGCAAATGTCACCCAAGAAGCCATTTGCTGCAGGCTTTAATAGCCCCCCCCCCCAACCCCAGACACACACACACACACACACACACACACACACACACACACACACATCACCAGAGTGGTGCGAGCGGAGTGACGGAAGTATAAGCAGGTATGAGAGAAGTGTAAGTGTGTGTGTGTGTGTGTGTGTGTGTGTGTGTGTGTGTGTGTGTGTGTGTGTGTGTGTGTGATGATGAGTCACGCCGAGTGAAAAGACAAATGAATGTGAGTTGCAAAAAGAAAACACGGAAGAAAAAATAAAAGTAGAGGGGATTAAGGTAGAAAGAGAAGTGTGTGTGTGTGTGTGTGTGAAGGTGGGGGTTGGGGTTGTGGGGGTTATGGGGTTGGGGTGGGAGGGGGGGGGGGGCTCAGATGAGAACAAGGCCCGGCTCCAGTCACTTCCACATGATTAAGCAATGAGTTACCTGAGACGTCTCCCTCCGCCGAGGAAGAGCCGAGACACAAAGTGGCTATTAAATCATAATCCCTCCTCGTTCTCACACCCACAGCCCTGTCTGCATCTGTGTGTGTGTGTGTGTGTGTGTGTGTGTGTGTGTGTGTGTGTGTGTGTGTGCACGCCTGCACCTGCGTCAAAACCCGTGAGATGAGTCGGTGGGTTGGTGGCGCCGCCCAAATTAAACAACAGCGAGAAGAAGCTGCAGGTCCCTGCTGGTGATGATGAAGATGATGATGATGATGATGATGATGATGATGGTGAAGATGATGATGGTGAAGATGATGATGGTGAAGATGATGGTGATGGTGATGATGGTGAAGATGATGGTGATGGTGATGATGATGATGATGGTGATGATGGTGATGATGATGATGATGATGAAGATGATGATGATGATGATGATGATGATGATGATGGTGAAGATGATGATGGTGATGATGATGATGGTGATGATGATGATGGTGAAGATGATGGTGATGGTGATGATGGTGATGATGGTGAAGATGATGATGATGATGATGATGATGATGATGATGATGGTGAAGATGATGATGATGAAGATGATGATGATGATGGTGATGATGGTGAAGATGATGATGATGATGATGATGATGATGATGGTGAAGATGATGATGGTGATGATGATGATGGTGATGATGATGATGGTGATGGTGAAGAGGATGATGATGATGATGATGATGATGGTGAAGATGATGATGATGAAGATGATGATGATGGTGATGATGGTGAAGATGATGATGATGATGATGATGATGATGATGATGGTGAAAATGATGATGATGATGGTGAAGATGATGATGGTGATGATGATGATAATGATGGTGAAGATGATGATGGTGATGATGATGATGATGATGGTGATGATGATGATGGTGATGGTGAAGAGGATGATGATGATGATGATGATGATGGTGAAGATGATGATGATGGTGATGATGATGATGGTGATGGTGAAGAGGATGATGATGATGATGATGATGATGGTGAAGATGATGATGATGGTGATGATGATTGACTCTCCACCCTCCACCCGCTGACCCAGTGGAAACAAAGCACCAACATCCGGCTTCTCTCAGTTCTTCACTCCACCACTGCGACCTTCTGCAACCAGCGCCATGTGCTTTTGTCGGTGTGCGCAGTGGTAATTCGCTGTTTCATCCCTAGAAGGAACTAGAACACAGCAGTGTGCGTGTGCACGCACAAATCACTTGAACCATTCAATATTGTCTTTGCGTTGAAGTTTTAAAACATTTTTTTTTTGTTTTTTCCAGCCACCTTTGTTCTGATGCCATTAACTTTGTGCAGCCGTCAGTTGTCATCACATTTGCAGGCGGCTGCAACTCTGGAGCCACACAGCAAATTGTGTAGATTCACCACTACCACTACACACAGCAGACGCTAATGTAATTAAACTAGGATTGAAGCAGTGCGCAGGTCTGTGCTGCATCCACAGCAGCAGCTCTGCTGCATCACGGCAGCTGGAAATGAATCCGGTGTTTCGTGGCGGCTCTGCAGGCACCAGGAAATGGAATTATTTACTGAAGTAAATCGATTTTCCTTTTTTTCATAAATTCATTCGTGTTTACATTCATTACGTTCATTACTATTTTTATGTGCTTTGTTTGTGCTCCTTTCCCCTCTAAAGGTTCATCAAACACACGGGTTTCTGCGTTTCATTTCTATTTGCTTCATTTTACCTGCACAGCTGGCAGGAAAACACTCCAGCCTCTTCCTACCGGAGCCTCGTCAGGACAAAAAGCTCAGTGTGCGCGCGGCGGCCCGTCCCACCGGGGTGTGGATGGTTGCCGCTTCAAATCTCCTGGTTTGGTTTTAAAGTCTGCCAGTGAGAGAAGACTCGGAGTCCATCAGGAGAAATGGTCCAGTTCTACTGGCCGGTTGCAGAACTGCAGGAGAAGAAGCCCAGGAGAAGAAGCCCAGGAGAAGAAGCCCAGGAGCGCCCAGCGCCTCAGTTCATCAACATCACAGAAATCACTGCAATACGGAGCAGACAATGAGAGAAATAAATGTGTATTTATTTTGTTATTTAAAAAAAATGCGGTCTAATTTATTGATAGGATTTCTTCCAGGGTATATTTAATGATTTCATAGCTCTCTATAAATCTGATGCCGTGTCATAACATTGCATTACATAACATTTTTTAAAGCATTTATCTACATAACTCTGCACTGACTGAGCCGTTGCTCCTGATGGCTTCTGAATCTTCTCTCGGTTGCCAGCTGAGATTTGAAGCAGCAAACTCCCACCACGCCGAACCGTCTGGAATCATGTTGTCGTTGGCTTCTGGCTGGGCCGCTTACGCACACATTTGACCAAAGGTAAAATATTTGATTTGATTTGATTTGCAAATTTACAATGACAAAATAAAAGCATGACGGATTAAAACACGTGATCATTTGTTTTGTATGGGTTTTTTTTTCCCAGTGACTTCCTTGGTGGGCAGTTTGATGAAAGATCAGCTGTTCCTCCACCTGTTTTCCTTCACTCAGCAATCATATTTGGAACTTCCCCAACGTGTCTTTTTGCCAGTTGGACTGAATTTGGTATATTGACAAACAGGCGTGGGCCGAGTGTGTAGGTTTCTTTTTGCTTTTGTTTTGTTGTGTTTTTTTTTTTGTTTTTTTTTTTGTTTTTTTTCAGCATGAGCACAACGCAGCTGCCAATCCTAATCCCCCATTCATTTCCACAAGCTGTTGCTAAGGTTACAAATTACCTTTGGTGCTGGTAAGTGGTTTCTTTTATGACACTGCAAGCCCTAATCCTTTTACTGAATACATATTTCATTTAGGATTAGCGCAACAACGGATACAGTTGTTCTTAGAATATTCCAGTCCCGCCACTCTGTTTTTGTTCGTGCTCATGAGGCACCGCTTGCATATCAAGACCAGACTCTCCCTTAGAATAACTAAATAAATGAATTAATCCTTCCCCAAACACACACACACACACACACACAACACCACCACTGTTTTTTATTTTTGACTGCGTGCTCGCTCTTTCTCACACCAGAGTGGAGGGAAAGCCAGAGGGAAGTGAAACTCAATCAGTTCAGCCACACAACTTGTCTGCCGAGCGACTGATTAAACTGCATCGTCGGTGCTTTTCTCTGTTTGTGTCGTCCGCTGCTGTTCAGTCTTCTTCCATCTCTCCTGCCACGCTTTTCATTTATTCATTTTGTGGAATCTACAAAACAAACCCAGTGAAATGGCTGCATTTGAGGCTGGAGTTGATGAGTTTGAGCTCCCTGGTATTACTTATTTATTTACTTACCTACTTGCACCTGCTCAAAGTCCGAGAGACTGGCTGTTGAGTGCAGCTCCCTCGTTCAGGCCTTTCTTGCTCTGAGTTGCGTCGGTGGTTTTGTTGAAGTCAAACATAAAGTACATTTTCAGGGAGTCCCGGCTCACCTGCAGATGTTCTCTGCAGCTGGTCTTCAGGCATCGCCAGCGTACTGTAATGTCCCACATACTGATGGCGGCTGGAGTCTCCTCAGCCAAACGGGACTCTCTTACACTGCACCCTTCAAGTCACATAACTTGGAGATTAAAGATTTCAATCCCAAAGTGCCACTGCGGTGAGAAGAAAAGAGGAGAAGTTTTCTTTTGTGCCAGAAAACCAACACATCCTTTTACCTGCGGCTCCTTTTCCTCCTCCCCCCCCCCTCCTCCTCCTCCTCCTCCTCCTCCAGAGGCTCCTTAAGCCCAGTGTTGTTTTCACTGCTTCGCAGCGTCTCGTGTGACTCTCCCATGCTGGCTGATTGCTTAGAAACAAAATGGGTTTTCCAGATGAGAGGAGTGGTGCTGCTGCTGGGTGGTGTGGGTGGTGCTACTGGGTGGTGGTGGTGTTGGTGGGTCACAGAGCAGGCCACAGCCACGGGCTACATGTTAGCGGCGTGTTGGAGCTCCTTGCGTCTTCCACTGAAACGCCGGCGTCTGCTGTAATTACTCTCAGCGCCGCCAGCAGTAGCGGCGGCAGCGGCGGCAGCGGCGGCAGCAGCGGCAGCAGCAGCGGCGGCAGACAGGAGTTCAGCGTCAGAGATTAAGTATCACCAAATTGTGTTTACAGTGTTGGAGCCGAGGAAATCATCTCATTTGAGAGCTACCTGCTGAACCGCCTGACTGAACTGTTTTAATAATTAGCAGCCAGTGAGCCACTGACTGACTGGCTGCCTGGCTGGATGCCTGCCTGCCTGCCTGACTGACTGGCTGGCTGGCTGCCTGGCTGCCTGGATGACTGACTGGCTGTGGATGCTCACAGTTCCTGCTATGCGCTGAGATCATCATCGCTGGCAAGCGCAACAAAAGGCTGATGGGAAGAGGCTGTCAGCTCACGTGTGTGTGTGTGTGTGTGTGTGTGTGTGTGTGTGTGTGTGTGTGTGTGTGTGTGTGCATGTGTGTGTGATGTCTCCATTCCCGTATCAGCCAATCCTCTGCAGATGAGTCAGTGCAGTCCCGTCCTGTCTGACCATCAACACCCCACACACACACCTTCTCATCTCCGTCTGTGGCACAAACACAGCAAATCAAAACACTCCCCGGTCTACACACACACACACACACACACACACACACACGCCCCCGGGCTCACATTTGTTCTGTGTGTGTGTGTGTGTGTGTGTGTGTGGGGTGAAGTGGTCCTCAGAAGGAGTGAACCCAGGT
>NW_027466139.1:765000-770000 GCF_046127955.1 Nelusetta ayraudi | reverse complement strand
CGTGTGTTGTTGTCCAGTGTCTCTACAACCTTTCTATTGGCCACAGTAAGGGTGATTGAAGTATTTTTGTGGATTTTTGCCTGTAGGTGGCGCTCTGGAGCAGTTGGCAATGTCATTTTTTTTTTTGCATTTGATCAAATTTCATTTTATTTATCAGTCCTGACCTGCTTGCCACATTTGGTGCATTTTCAGGGATGATCGGGGGGGGGGGGGGGCAAAATGGGCTTTAAAGGCAGGTCATGAAAACCGTCAGAATAATAATTCAAACAAATAAACAAATAAATAAATAAATAAATAAATAAATAAGAGGAAATCTTACAGCTCCAGCCGGGTGTGACCGTCTCCCTCCGCCGGGTTCTCAGCGCTCATGAGAGCCGAGCAGCCGAGCAGCTACACGACATGACGGGCCGCCCCACCTCCACCTCCACCTCCACCTCCACCACCTGACCTGCAGCTCCACAGCCAGTCAAAAGCTGCAGTCGAGAGCAGACGATGGGGGAGGAGGAGGAGGAGGAGGGAGGGCCGGGGGGGTCGGCAGGGGGGGCGGGGGGAGCAGGGGGAGGATGTTTTTGCTCATTATGTGTCACATAAACACAGCAACAACAAACCTTAACAGGAGGTTGACAGGATCACGGGTGGCATGGGATACACACACACACACACACTGAGACACACACACACACACACTGAGACACACACACAGACACACTGAGACACACACAGACACAGTGGGGGAGGAGAGTTGAGGTGAATCCTGACCGTGTTTGGCATCTCCTCCTCTCTTCGGCCTCGGTGGAGGCAACACAGTTGATGGGCTGAATCAAACATTGTTATAATAGGAAACAATATAAGAGCAGAAAATAAACTGAAAATAACCGAAGGCCCACCTGCGCAGAGTGGAAATTCTACCCGGCTGTTTTAATTGTGGAGTCGTCCTTCAATTTGTCGAGTTCCTTTCAAGGAAGAAAAACCCCTCAACACCAACAGCAGCTCGATGAATTATTTTCTGAGCGTTATTTCAACCGTCCAGGTTGTTAATAAAGTCACGTGGGAGAGATTGTGACGACGGAACTTTACTGCAATTGTTCATAACATTTAAAAAAAAATCTTGTTGACAGAATTTGTCCTTCTCTTCGCGCTACTTTTTGTTGCTGTAATGAGCAAATTTCCCCAAATGCATGGGATTAATAAAGGTTGTATATTCTAGCCTGGTCTAAGATATCAGAGTTTTTAACGGTTGAACCGATCTCATACACGATTACTGTATTATAAATTAAATCGTGCAGAAAATAAGAGTGACTCAAATGAGTCCACACATGAGTCCAGATGTAAAGCTGCACCTGGCCGCCATGCTTCCTTCACCTGAGCCGCAGCCACTCCTCCTCCTCCTCCTCCTCCTCTCGCCGCCGACGGCTTCCCTGTTTTACATCTGAAATGCTAAAGTGCCAGAGGTCACCCACACAGAGTGGGCCCGGGCCGGTCCGGGCCGGAGGAGAGAAGAGGTTCCGCCGGCGACGCGTCCCCTCGGCTCGCCAAAGCAAAAAGACGAGCTGTTAGCTCGCCGCCGCCGCCGAGCCCCGAGATGTCAGCCGCGGTAATTACGGCTTGTCAAGCTGCCGTGACACCGGGCTTCGGGGGCACCGCGGCGGCTCCCATCTGCATCTAAGTGCCGGGGCGCCTTAATCAGCCCTGACACTTGCAGTCCAAAACAGTCATATTTTCACGGAGAAAATTCTGTCATCGCGGCCGCAAACTCTGCACAACTCCGGGCCGCCGTGTCAGCTCTCCAGAGGCCCGAGTGCACTTCCAAAGGGGGTGGGGGGGGGCCGCACATCACATGCAGAGAGGTGATACACCAGAGAGGTGCTGAAAGTAACTCAGCCTTAGAAGGCAGTGAGGAGGAGGAGGAGGAGGAGGAGGAGGAGGAGGAAAAGGTCGCTGGTAAATCAGAGGTGAACATCACACTGTGTGTAAGGCTGAGGGCCACACACCTGATATTGCTCTATGACAGGCGTGGGCAAACTACGGCCCAGGGCCCGGTTCTTCAGTCTTTTCAGAGCCATTTCAATAAAGAGCTCAACACCCTGGCGGGGCCTTCAAGAACACTGATTTTGTTGTAACTTTGATTTTGGTTATTGTGGATATATAAATAGAAATAACAAAGATAACACTGCATCCATCTGCTGCTGCTCCGCTACCCCCCTCTCTGGCACGTTTTACAACCCGTCTATGATACTCATCCCTCCCTGCCCTGTGACTGTGAGTGAAGCCGTGGTGGCAGAGCTGCAGCGGCTTCTAACTACCAGGCGACGGCCAAGGAAAGGAGTTGATCTGGATAATAATCATCCTCACTGCCATATTCCTTACAGAAACACACTCCCTGGAAAATTATCATACATTTGTCACCTGTGTTGCAGCTTACAGAAGCAATAAAAAAATATATATATATATATATATATATATATAAATATAAGCAAAGCAGAGCAGTTGTGTGAATTTTTGAACATCACTTGCATGCAGAGAAACTGAAAGTGAGAATCTGGAAAGCAAAAGCAAAGTAAAAAAACAAACAAAAACAAAACAAGATATTTCTTTTTTTCCAGCCTCTTTTTAGACGGTCATTGAAGCTTTAAAACCTGACTTCCTGATTGAAGAAAATGTGCGTCTATATGCAAAGAGATACTCGTGCGCTTCGCCCTGCACTCCCTGTTTAATAATCATTTCAACTTTACTTCTAAATTGCTCAAACAAAAACTAAAGTAAGGAAACCACCTGTTTCAGGGGGTAAATTGTGGCTGCAGGGCAACTCGGGAGGAGAGGAGCCTAATTGATTTTTAAGTGGTGTCTCTGTGGGTAAGAGCAGCGAGAAAAGGGGGAGGTGGGTGAGGAGGGGGGGGCGGGGGAGAGTCCACTTCAGGGATCCGCCAAACTCCTCCAGTTTGTACCTGCATTGAGGCGCAGTGATGTGTTGCTGATGCGGCTCAACGAGCTGCACTGGAGGCCAGACCAAGGGGGTGGACCCGGTGTGTGTGTGTGTGTGTGTGTGTGTGTGTGTGTGTGTGTGTGTGTGTGTATGGGGGAGAGGTGGGGGGAGGTGATTACACATCAACTTATTTCTGCGGAGGCAATAAGCTGACATGTCAAGCCTCATTCAGCCAACAATGGGAGACGCGTCAGGTTGGTGATACGGCGCGCAGGCGCAGCTCCGGGAAGGTTATCTTCCACTTTTTTCTCTCTCTCTCTCTCTCTCTCTCTCTCTCTTTTTCGCCGTCGCAATGCTCTGCAGCAGCCTGAACGCACCACCCACCCTGAACGCACCACCCACCCTGCTGTCTGATTCGTGCGCGCCCCACAAATTGTGTATTATCGCAGTCAGCGAGGAGCAAAAACTGCAGCGACAAAATACAAACTGACTAAAAAATAAATTGAAAAAAAAAAAAAAAAAGAAAAAACCTCCCCGATCGAACGGAAGTGGAGGTGAAAAGAGAAAGAAGAGGGGAGGAAGGAGAGGAGAGCAACTTGCAGCTCCACTCTTCCATCTCTGCGGCCGCGCGGCTCCATTGAGCTGCTGCTGCTGCTGCTGCTGCTGCTGCTGCTGCTGCTGCTGCCTTTTCTCTTTCTCTTTCTCTTGCAGCGGAGGTTCATTAGAAGTAACGAGTTGACACAAGGTAAAATCTTCAAGTTGAGGCGCCTTTTCTCCAGCGGCCCGGGGAGGAGCCCTCATTAACTGTCGCTAACAACCCGTGTAAATACACTGATTGGACAGCTCCGATACAAGCTCCCCCAGCCCTGCCAGGAAGTGCCCCTAATGAGAGCACACAATAAAAACAATAATAGAGAGGGTTAGAGAGAGAGAGAGAGAGAGAGAGGGAGAGAGAGGGAGAGAGAGAGAGCATGCAGAGGAAGGACAGAGAGGTGTTAACAGCAACAAAAAAACTTTAGTAGGATATTCACTTGGCGAAAGTGGCGCCATAAAAAACTGTTTAGTTCTTTACTCTTCCGACAATTATTTACATTTTAGTTTTTTATATATATATATATATATATATATATATATATATATATATATATATACATCATATTTTTATTTATACGTTTTTTTGTTTTGTTTTTTTGTTGTTGTTTTTTTTCCAAAGCTGCCGTTTACAACACTTAACACTGGGTCAATTCAATTAGTCATGTAAACAAATGCAAAATGTCACTTTGTCATTTTGATCTAATTAAGGAAGGATTTTTTTTTTTTTTAAGCAAAGTTATTCTTTATGGGTGAGTGCGCCCCCCCAAAAAAAAATAATTTGCATGCCATTTTTTTTGTTGTTGTTGTTGTTGTTGTTGATAGATTTAATTTATCATCTAAATCTTTAATATGACGAAATCAAAGAAGGTAAATGTCAAAGAGTTACGAGTTTTAATTGATTTAATTGATAATTGATTGCGATGTCTGTTAAATTACAGGCGTTTATCAAATTATAGCGACGTTCTGAAAGCAGAATGAACCACTGGTCGCTGTGTCAGAGGGTGTGAAACTGTTAAATTCCTTCTCAAAACCTCCAACTCTGGCCGGCGGATATTTTTTGCAGTGTGCGCGCAGCGCCGTGTCCGCAGCCTGGCACGAGCAGCGCGGGAGCAGCGGGACGGCGCGCCGCGTCCCGGCAGCTTCACCTCCGCCCAGGACGCGGAGCAGCACCCGCTTCAAAACAGACAACACGACCAGAGACTGGAAACAGACAGAGTCCGCCTTTCAAACTCATTTCAAACCAGTGAACTTCAGGATCTATGGAAATTTATGACTACGACCGGAGGGAAGATAAACTACGGAGGAGTTCAGAGCGTCATTAACGTAGTGCAACTAACCTGAGCATTGAAGAAGAAGAGGAAGAAGAAGAGGAAGAAGAGGGAACAAGTTCGTCCGGTCCGGTTCCAGTCCGGGATGAAGACGGTCGGCCGGTCCACGTGGCTGCAGTCTGCACAGCATGGTGGGGGAAACACACACACACACA
>NW_027466139.1:757500-760000 GCF_046127955.1 Nelusetta ayraudi | reverse complement strand
GGACTCACTCCGACTCAGGTCGGGAACTGGTTTAAAAACAGGAGGCAGCGAGACAGAGCCGCGGCGGCCAAAAACAGGTTGGTGCTCATTCTCTTGCTGCCACTTTCTTTTGGGCTTTTGTCACAAATCCACCGCGAGAAAAGTTGCTTTTAGATGCGGGAAGTTAAAACGTTGAAGAAGAAAAAAAAAAATGCCCGGTGGTGTTGATTCGGACGGGCGAGAGAGGGAGATGAGGCGCAGTGGAGCTGCAGGGAGGGAGGGAGCAGCTGCCTGCCTGCCTGCCTGCCTGCCTGCCGACATGTTCCACTGCAGGGAGAAACAACCGAAACAACATTTACCCTTTAGTTTCTATTTTAAATGCTTTTTTAAATTTATTTTTTTTACCTTTGACTATTTTTTTTTATTTAAAACGTTTGCAAACATATTTTTTGGCTCCTCTGTAATTTAACGTGCCAGATACTGAAAATTAAAATAGCAGACTTTTGTACAATAGCTTTAACAACTGACGTTAAAATTAAGTTATTTATCCCAACCAAAATATTTTTAGTACTTTTGTAATATTTTAAATAATGACAGTCGTCTAACGCCCAAATACAATTTAGGCAAAATATATATTTTTTTATTTATTTATTTTTTTTTACTTCAATGAAAACTATAATTTGTTCTCCGTCAGAGTGAAAGTAACAGCAGGAAATAGTCAAAATATAAATAATAACGATGATTAAAATGAAAACTACATTTTGGGGCACAACATGATCATAACACGAACACAATTTCGCTATTAATAGACTTTGATATTTTTTAGCAGGCTAAATAAAAATAAATACAGGTCGATGCCCACATTTGAATGATTATTTAGTCAAATGCCGTACATTTTCATTCCATTTTATTTTGAATTGTTAAAATTGCAGATTATTATTTTCTATATTTCTAATAATAGTATTGTGTTTCAATCAAAAACCATGGAATCATTTATTTAGGCTGCACAGCGCCCATAAGCTTTATTCATTTTTGAATACGTTGCATTCATTATTTTAACATCACATGTTAGTTATCCTTTTTGAAAGGTCATCTTAAAGGATAAGAGGGGATATTATTATTATTATCATTATTGATATTGCGTACCCGTATTAAATGCCATTTGAAGACATAGGCTGTATTCATAACATTAAGTATGGTATCATTCCGTTGAAATGGCATAATTGATTAAAAAAAATACCCCGGAGAGCACTAAGCCATATGAAGGCTGTTCTAATCTTTTTTGCTAAATGAATAGATATATTTCCAGCCTGATATTATCCCACCACCGTGGAGTTATTATCATGAGTGGAGATAAACATTTCACATGATTGGAGTAGAACCTGGACGGATCACCACGTCGCCTGCTTCACTTCCACCAGAGTGGAACGCATCCATACAACATTTTTATGATATTTTAATTTATTTTTTTTTTTTGTTGTTGCAATTTAACAAAAGGCCATGTGATTTTTGGCTGGGAAATTAATGTTTTGGCCACGGAGATTCAAAAGAATATCGCTTGTGTTATTGCTGGTGGTTTTATTATTATTATTATTATTTTTAGATAAAACGCTGCGCGGCGATTAAGGCGAATGGAGCAAATCAAAACTGCGTCCATAAAACTGTGATTTATATCAAATAAAATAAAATAAAATAGCTTCGGGTCGCTCCTGGTAATAGTTTGTCAAGATGCCTTTTAAAAGAAACAAAACGCCATCGTGGAATGGAAGCCTTTCCTTCTGCACGAGCCGCTTTGGAGCCCAGATCGCTGACTTGCTCCACGCGGTTTTGGAGAAATAAAAGCGAGCCCGTCACATTTCTTCCAACATTTGGTATTCTAAATAGCGCCGTGTTTTGTGTGTCTCCCTCCCTCCCTGAAAGCTGCCTATTTGATAAAAGCATGCATGCATGGCTGAGGCCGGCAGGGGGAAAGAAAAGGCGAGTTTGGAAGCCCTATTTTGCAGCAGGAGGAGGAGGAGGAGGTGGAGGAGGAGGAGGTGGTGGTGGTAGAGGGGACATTCTCAGGTCTAATTGCCATTTCTCTCATTTTTTCCCCCCTTCTTCTTCTTCTTCTTCTTCTTCTTCTTCTCCTACTTTATTTCTCCCCATGCCCTCAACCGCACCCCCCCGCTTTTCTCTACCTTCTTCCTCTGTTGCTGCTGCTGCTGCTGCTGCTGCTGCTGCTGCTGCTGCTGCTTCCTCGTGCAGGCTCCAGCACCAAGCAATAGGACCGAGCGGTATGAGGTCGCTGTCAGAGGCCGCTCTCACCCCTCACAGCTCGGCAGAGTCGCCGTCCACCGCCGCCAGTCCCACCACCAGCGTTTCCAGCATGACAGAGCGGGTGGACACCGGGACGTCCATCCTGTCCGTCACGTCCAGCGACTCGGAGTGCGACGTATGATACGGACAGAGGTGGAGGAGGAGGAGGAGGAGGAGGAGGACGGGGGGAATCCACTAGAAAACACACAAGAAACAACAACAA
>NW_027466139.1:705000-750000 GCF_046127955.1 Nelusetta ayraudi | reverse complement strand
AAGATCACAAGTCAGACGGCTCGACTCGCGGGGCGTTCCATGTCTCGCGCTTTAGCCTCTAAAAAAAAAGAAGAAGAAGAAAAAAAAAAAAAAGGATCCACGGCACAGCAGTGACCCCTGAACAACAACACAGCAGAGCCCCGCCTCCTGCTTTGTGTTTACATTATTCACCATCCATCCACTCTATGCTCTGTCTCACGGGTTGGACACTGATGTTGTGTTGGAGGCTGCGATCAAACACAGCAGCAGTTTAAAGCCTGTCGTCTTCTAGGAGCTGAAGAACCTCCAGAACATCCAGAACATCCAGAACATCCATCCAACTGTTTGCAACAGCCGCTTCTAGCTGAATACAGAGTCCTGGGGGTCTGCTGGAGCCTCTCCCAGCTGCCATGGGTAGCAGAAAGACAAAGATACAGCCCCACTTGCTGTCAAACACACACACACACACACACACACACACACACACACACACACCTACGGTCAAGTCAGAGTTCCCAGTTCACCTCACAAGCATGTTTGTGGAGTGTGGGAGGAAGCTGGAGAACCCAGAGAGGACCCAGCAAGACATGGAGGGGGGGGGGGGGGAGTGGGAGCCCCCGCTGCCCAACACCAGCGGTGCACGGACGGCGTGACAGGGCGGGCGCGCTCATTAAAGTTTCATTGTGTGAAAGTCAAATGATGTTGGAACAGCGAAGCCGCGTCTCCATTTAATGCGAGATCAAGGATTCAGACGCCAGAGAGTGAAATGGAACCCCTGATCCCTGGTAAATTTTTAAAAAGTGATACTCGGAGTTTTACTGAGGGCCGCTACAGAGCCAAGTGACTTGACTGATGTGTGTGTGTGTGTGTGTGTGTGCGTGCGTGTGTGTGTGTGTGTAAAGGAGGGATGCTGGAGGAGGGGAAGCATAATGGTGTCCGCTGGAGCGCAGCCTTTTAGAGTTTAACTTGCCTATTATGGAGAGCAGGGTTAGTGGGCAGGGTGTGTGTGTGTGTGTGTGTGTGTGTGTGTTGTGGGGGGGGGGTAGAGAATGCAATGGAGAAGGTTTTGCTGTAAATGGACAGTGGGGGTGGAGGGGGGGGGGTGGATGGTGGTGGATGACATCATGTGATCAGTGATAGCCCCTTTTTCATTTTCCACGCACATGCACACACACACACACACACACACACACACACACACACACATACACGTGTGTGGTTGCGTGTTGGCTACGACAGTTTGGAGTTTTCAACGCAAGCTTTCTGCGAGGTCACTGGAGTCAATTCCACTGTGGCCTCCAGCAGCTCAGGGGTCTGATGGAGATCCCAGCGAAGCTCTTAGAGCAGCGCCAGCGCTGCAGCCTGCAGGTAAAAGGGCACTCTGGCAGGGGCCACGCTGGCCAACTTAAAGCTCCACATTAAACACAATTTCTACATCATTATTTTTTCATGTCAAACTGCTGGTGGAGCAGAGTGCTATGTTTGATTATATACAGCATATATGTAAAAAAAACAAACAAAAAAACAAACATTTTAATAAAAACTGTAGATATCCACAGGAAGCAGGATGTTGAACAGATTTCTGGCACATTTGAATTGATCTTAGTGAGAGAAAAAAAAAAAATCCATTCATTCACCAAAACACACACTGGCATCTTATGAGCTCGGCATCATGTTGCACCTTCCACTGATGAACCAAGTTCCTGCGCCTCCTTTTCAATTGATTGTGCTGCATTGTGTAGTCAGTGTCACGCAGGACGCAACGACCGCAGAGGCGACCGCATGCATCCGACGAGTGAAAGCCAATGTGTGCGAGTGGTGCACGCGGGGCTCATTACTCACTTTTCACGTATGCAACTCCCTCACTGCAGCTGAAAGGCTTTGCTTGTCATCCTTGAGACGCAGATCAACCGCCTGGAAGAGAAGGAAGGGGGGGCGGGGGAGAGAAGAGCGCAGAGGAACTTTAATGAAACTCCTTGTTTCACATTCACCACTTGTGATTTCTCTCATCTGCTTAAGTGCTGCTGCATGCAGGATGTACCTTGTTAATAACTGGCTCCCGCCTCTGGAGGCCCCTCGGCCGATGCGCACTGCTTTGTCCGACCGCTTTTTCTATTTTTCATGGGTCCGGGGTGCACGAGGCAGCCGCCGAGGATCCGCTAAGCGCCTCTTTAAGAACGGCCCTTGTCCCGAGGTGGCCTCCAAAAATGCATGCATTATTAAAGCTGGCACTGGCCATGTCCTCTCTGCTCCCCTGCACGAATCAGCCCAGCGAGCAGCAGCAGCAGCAGCAGCAGCAGCAGCTGATGCATGGCTCCCGTGAGAAGCCGAGAGGCGAGGAAGAAAACACGTTGAGTCTTAGGCCGGGTTGGTGTCTGGAGCTCAGAAAGCTCAGGCGTGAGAAGACAGTGTGAGGGGGAGGTGGGTCCAAATGTAAATCAGCTTCTGCAAATCCACGTTTTCTTCCTCTTATTATTCCTTTTATCAGATTGATTTATGTATTTATATTTATGTATTTATTCATTTGCACGAGCTCACAAAGGTGTCAAATCCTTCAGGTTCAGGTGAATAAAGTAGCGCGGAAAGAGGACGCAACACAACTGCATGAATGGAAAAGGCTGAACACGACCGGTGGCGACACAAATGAAGGAATCGTTCATTAAAGTCAAGGGAGCTGAACTTAGCCGTGTCTGTTGTCGGTGCCGTCAGTCCAGACCGCCTCAGAGTGCAAAGGTCACACGCACCACAGCGGCGAAAGAGCCCACTTCCGGCTGTCTGTCTCTATGTGACACTGCCCTCTAGCGGCAGAGAACAACTCAGACTCAGTCTGGCTGTAAATGCTGATGGAGTCCAAGAAGACGTTGTTTCGTTGGTGTTCGCAACATCTCTGCCACCGTATAAAAATAAATCGTATTTAAAAAAAAATAATAAAAAAAAAAGATATGATGACAGCATGAGACATTCAACTTAACAGCGTCATTGCTGATTAACGTGAGGGTGTATTGCCTACACTGTTCACTGTTTCAATTAATCAACAACATCAATCAGGAGCCTCCAGATTAGTGTCGAAATAACTTGAAACATATGTTTGTATTTTCAGAAAATACACAGTAAGTAATCTAGAATATTGTTTGACAAATAAGTGGCGAGCCCAAGCCTAAATAAACATACACTCTTTTGAATATCATTTAAAAGGCGCTTTTCTTTAAATAATAACAATAATGATGAGGATGATGATGATGATGATGATGATGATGATGATGATGATGATGATGAGGAGGAGGAGGAGGAGGAGGAGGATGAGGATGAAAGATACCATTGAAGAATGGCTCACATCGACTCGAGTCGCTGCTCAAACTTGGTTGAGTCTCCTTTATTACCACAAGGGGTCATCAGGGGTGCGAAGGCTCATCACAGCAGGGCGCAGTGAGGCGTGGGGCCGACGCATCAGCCGGGGTGTTTTTCCTCCTCTTCGCCATCACGGAATGCATTACAAGGAAACTATTCAGCCTCGCGAGCTCGCTCCGCAGAACAAACAGCCTCCGCAGCTGCGCGCGCACCGCCGCTAATGGCATTCACGGCTCCCAGCCCCGTCCGTTCCAGCAGAGTGTCTGTCAAGTCAAGTGTGCAACAAATTACAAATGGTGTATACAGAAGCTTTAAGGTCACTGACACATATCGCGGCCCCTGCGTGCTCACCTCTCATTGTGCGCTGAAATTACACCCGTGGCGCGCTTTCCGCGTTTCTCACTCGCCGAAAATTGCTTTGGATGAAACCCAGGAGCGTTTGAAGTGCAGTGGGGGAGCTAATCAAGCAGCAAGTGAATGTCAACAAAGCAAAAGAGACTTTGAGCAGCTGCCACTGCTGTGTGTGTGCGTGTGTGTGTGTGTGTGTGTGTGTGTGTGTGTGTGTGTGTGTGTGTGAGGGAGTTTTTTTTTTTGGTTTTTTTTTTAAAGGAGTCCACAGTTTAGAGGGCAGTCTAGTGTAAATGATGAGGGAGAGGAGGAGAGGAGGAGGAGGAGGAGGAGGAGAGGAGGAGGAGAGGAGGAGGGAGCTGCAGGGACAGGAAACAGAGCGGAGCCGCTGCTGTTTGTCTGCGTTCATCACGCTGAGTGAACCTGGATTTAAAGTTAAACAGGATCTGCGTTGCTCAAGTCACTGATAATGACACCTGTGCAGATGTATGAAAGGTGGATGGAGGGATGGACGGATGGATGGATGGATGGATGGATGGATGGAAATTCCCAGGTTCTGATGGAACAACCAGAAGGAAAACACCTCAGACCAAACTGTGAATCTTCAGACTCTTATCTTGTTCGCCTTCCAGCGCACATTAAAGTGGGAATTTCAATGCAAGCGACTGCACAAACAGACGGTGACAGAACTGTGGAAGGAAGTCACTAATGATGACGATAGCGCTGCATGTGGTCTATGTACAAGAATACACGTGGGTACAAAAGGAGCAGTGAAGGTGCAGCTGGACTGACTGTGCTGTACGCAGGTGACAGATTCCATTCAGCTGTGAACTCTGGGAGATCCTCCGGCTGGTGGCCGGGATGGAAGATGAGAGTTTGAGGATCACGAGACATGTTGTGGCTGAGAGTCGGCCTGCACGCACGGAGGCCTGATGAATCAGAGAGATCTGAATCGATCATCAAACACTCACTCTCTGTGTTCAGAAGACCGACTGTGCTATGGCACGCAGGTACGCCGATGGACCACTAGGTGGAAGCAGTGTTCAGGGTGTGCTGCCATTCTTCACTGTCCTGTCGCGCCTCTCTTGATGGGATTGTGAAGCCAACTGGTGACCTTTCATCACATCTGCTGCCAGCTGCCTTTGTTGTCGACCGTTGTCATCCGCGGAGTTGCGATCACCATGGCGGTGTGTCTGTGGACAAAAGACAAGGAGAACGTGCAGTTTGTGTTTGCAGTGAGTCTGTGTCGCTCAAGCAGGCGCCCTCATTGACTTTGGTGCTGAAACCGTCCACCACCTTTGGCCCTCGATGAGATCTTTATTTTTATTCTTATTTTTATTCTTATTTTTATTTTTATTTTTGTTTATTTTTACAAACTGTCTCTTTTTCCCATTTGACATTTTGCTGCACGGTGTCGTTGCTCACTGACAGCGCTGTCGTTGAGAAGTGACCCACTTATTGTTGATTTCAGTGGAAAAAAAATAACGTTTGCTTCTTCTTAACAGTGAGGCCAAAAGAATGCAGTGCCAACATCTCTCTCTCTCTCTCTCTCTCTCTCTCTCTCTCTCTCTCTCTCTCTCTCTCTCTCTCTCTCTCTCTCTCTCACACACACACACACACGTGCTGCTGAGTCAATGGTCTGGCAGGTCCAACCCGTTAGTGTGTTTAGCTGGAAACAGACTGTGGGCAAACAGCCGGCGTGTTCACAATCAACAGCCACCAATCCCGGCCGATCAAAGCTGGATGGAGGTTGTTGCTTCCTCCACCACTGGAGCTTGCGGAGCAGGATGAGCCCGGAGCAGCACGGAGCGGCACCGCGGGTCCGGGCCGCCGCCACCGCCGAGCGGCCCAGACTGGTTGAAGACCTCACTGGGTCTCGTTTCACAGGTTTATGCTTTTATATTTAGACGCTGTAAATGTTTAACATTTCCAGCCAGAAACCCAACCCCCCCCCCCCCCCCCCCCCCCCCCCACCACCACCACCACCACCACCACCACCACCACCCAGTTCAGGCCTATTTATCCAGTTTACGTCTATGAAAATAGAGCGAGCCAGTCCGAGACGGAGGGACTAAGCGACACTTCCTCACCAGCGGGCCTCAGTTACAGCAACAGCAGTTCTTCCTTAATGTCAACACAGCTCGATGAGCGGCAGTGGAACAAGTTCGGCCACCAAAACAAAACATCAAAACAACAAAAGTCAGCAAGCGGCGGTTTGAGTGACGCTAACCAGCAGGAGGGGTTCAACTCCACTGACTCACCCTGGTGGTGTTCCTGCTGTTCACCGTTGATACTGATCATTAGTTAGAAAAAGTATTAACGGGCGGTTGGTTGGTTTGTTTGTTTGTTTGTTTGTTTGTTTGAGCACAAGGAAAGCGGCTCCATTTAATATTGCACTCATTTACCTGAAGCCACCACAATGATAACAAGCTCATTTAAATAGGCTTTAAAAAAAATAAATAAATAAATAAAGAGAAAAAATAACCACTGACAGCCTGAAAAGTTTCAATAATGAACTGAAAACTGAAGAACAAAGCTTTTGTTAGTTTTTGGTCGATGGCGAAACAACTTTTTTTTTTATTGTATATTTCCACGACCGGTCAAAAGTTTGGCCACATCCTTCTGATTTGATCGTTTTTCTCTCATTCCCATGACTGTTGACATTGCAGGTTGTCACTCAAGGCATCCAAACTACGAATGAACACACATGGAATATGTATTAAACGAAAAAGGTGTGAAATAACTCGAAGCAGTTTTATATTTGAGATGATCTACAATGGCCGCCCTTCATATAAAATGTATCACACGTTGAGGTGCTGAACATTTCTCTTTTCTTTTGCCACATTAATCCACGTCTCATTCATGTATGCAATGTCCTCGGTGTGCGTCTGCAGTGCAGGAAGTAGTCAAGATACAGAAGAAGCAGGTGTGTCCAGCCTGTTGACTGCTGGCGTGTGTATAAACAGCAAGTTGTGCTGGTGACGTGCAGCACCGCCAGTTGATATAACATCAAATAAAAGCCGAGATGGGTCGAACGTAAAACAAAAAGAGCCCTTCTGAAAGCCCCGCTGCATGGGTTGAGCCGCGCCGCTGCCGAGCAGCCAGCGAGAGCGCAGAGGACGGCGTAGTTAATCTCCGCGCTGGACAGATTTAATGGGACGGTGTCGGGTGACAATAGCTGGAAAACCCATCGGGCTGAACCTAATGCGATCAGAATAGGCCGTGTCTGTCTCCCATCCAGGAATTTACAGTAGGGCTGCGAGAGCTCAGGTGAGCCTTTTCCTGACCCCGGCCAGCCAGCGTGCGCACACACACACACACACACACACACACACACAAGCACACACACACACAGTCACCTACAACGGCACTCTTGTTTCTTTTGTGGTGGATTTGTGTATCCTGCCTCAAGTGTTTTGCCTAAGCCTTCGATTTTGTATTTATTTTTCTGGCTGTTTTTCAGATAAACTTGCAGTGCACTCCAAGATTCCAGCGTGTGCATCCATCCGTCTTGCCAAGCTGAGGCGGGTTTTTTTCAGTCGCTCCAAGACCTCCAAGAGCAAAAACCTGCACACTTTCAGTGAGAGTGCAGTAGAAACCAGAACGAAATAAAGACGACTTTTCTTCCAAGTTCAGGAAGTGGATGACGAAGACATGGAGGAAGGCGCTGCTAGCCTGCCAGGCTAAAGCTAGCATTCTTATCAGCTAGCCGAGAACCTCTTTGGCAGTTCTCGGTTTCGTCACAACACCTGAGGGCACCGCAGCCACCGCGTGGTGTCACAGGAGGGAGTGACGAGCAGAGTGGGGAAACATCAGGCCGGTCCGGGTTGAACGTGACGGAAGGAAGATTCCAGAACGGTGCACTCTTTGCGCTGGTGCGCATGTGAACCGGATCCAAACGGACTTGGAATGGAAATATTCTACGTGACTCAACTGGCAGGAAGAACAGGAATCTCACTGCTTTGCTCTGATTGGGGCAGAAACCTTTGTGCCATCATGTCTACAAAGACAATTCTGGAGCTTTTTTTTTTTCTTTCTTTCTTTCTTTCTTTCTTTCTTTTTTTCCAGAATGTTTTGTTCGGCCTCTCCAAGAGATGCGTTTGTGAAGTAGATGTCAATGTATTTCTGTTAGCGTTGCATTTGGTTCATCCGTCTGATTTTTGCTGTGAACTGGAGCCGCGTCATGTTTGTCCAATCAAAAGAATCTTTGGGGGGAGGAGCCTCGCTGGTCCAAAAAGGGCCTGTTTCTTCCTCTTTCTGCGTGAAGAAGAATCAGACGGCTTTGTCGAACCTTCTATCAGCCACATCCAACTCAGCCGCTTTACTGTTCAACACAACACAAAGTGCAACCCCCCCCGCCCCCCCCAAGAATAAATGTCTGACTGTAGCCGTTTGACAGGCGTCTGAGGGTTCAGGTGTCGGGAGCGACGACGTGCTCTCCCAGCTGACCTCCCACTGGAGCAAGACTGCCGCCTACACTGTGTGTGTGTGTGTGTGTGTGTGTGTGTGTGTGTTTACGACACTGTGTGTGTGTGTGTGTGTGTGTGTGTGTGTGTGTGTGTGTTTTGTAAGAGAAGTGCGTCCAGCACACAGGGAGTGCATTAATGCACCGCTGCACCCCTGGTCATCCCCTCCTTTTCTCTCCGTTTGACCGTAACCCAACACCTCCCCCCGACCCCCACCCCCACCCCCGGCCCACCCTGGTCCACCTCCCCCACTGGTTGATCCCCCGCTTTATGGGACACACCTGATACACTGCAGGAATTAATGCGTAATGGCTGAGGCGAGGCTCGAAAAAAAAAATTAATGCGCTCATCAGTAAATATGGCTTCCCCCGTGTTTGGCCCTCAGAGAGCCACGAGACTGAGTGGAAATCACAACACAAACACACACACACACACACACACACACACACACACACACACACACACACCCCAAAAAACAAAGAGGAAAGAGGTTTGTTATTGAAGGCACATGTGTCCTAATAGGAAACTCTCTTGCTGGGAAGGAAACTGTGAGTGTGTGTCTGCTGCGGCACACTTTGCACTAATGCACAAGTGTGTGTCTGTGGCATTTATTAGTCGCACAGTCCTAATAGTTCCAATTAGGGCCTAAACGTGTCGGGTTTCCAGTGTGGAGCGCCGCGTTGTGCGAGTTCATCAGGTGAGTGTGAAGCTTCACTGTCGACCAACGGCCTCCTCTGTGGGCGCCGCAGCCCCAGCAGCCCTGCAGCCCCCGCTGGCGCTGGGCCCGCTTTTAATATTTACATTTTCCTCCCCAGGTTGGTTTGGTCTCAGCTACCCCCCCCAACCCCCCCGACCCCCCGACCCCCGACCCCCCCCGATCCCCGCCCGCTGATTTTGGGGTGAGGTGCCTTGCAAACGAGGGTGTTTGTAGTTGAGACCACATCCTACGAAGAGAAAGAATCTTCCTCTTCCTCCTCCTCCTCCTCCTCCCGCTGGTCCGGTTCCATCCTGGTGTCTCTCTGGGTGTTCCTCCCGGCTCTCCTGCCTGACAACAACCTCCAGCCCCATCCTGCATGTCAGTATTAATATCAGGCCGCCTCCCCCGAAACCTTTCCGTTTGGATTTCAACCCATCTTATGTTTAGATTTACCCCCTCCGACCCCCCCCCAACCCCCCCCCCCCCCCCTAAAAACTCCCTGAGCTCAGCAGCTTTATCGACTACGCAGGCTGCATCCTAGATTTACTTCATACCGAGGCCATGAAGGAGGAATAACAAAAAGAAAAAGAAAAAAAAAAACGATTCCCATCAGATTTTAATTCTGACAATTTATCGTCAAAATCAGCGCTACGACTCAAAATCGTATCGAGGGAAAATGAAGCATTGACCAAATTGCCGTGTTTGCCCTCTTCAAGATGTTCGCTGCAGCCGCTGGCCGTTGCAAAGGCTGCTCTTGCGTTGTCCACGCATGTTGTTCATATTATCAAAGAGAAACTTCTGCTATTAGACATGTTCTTCCCATTCAGACTGAGTGATTAAACGGCCTGCAGTGGCCCGCTGGGGGATGGGGGGGGGCTGCTTGTGTCCCGCAGCTTCAGGCGGAACAAAACACGCAACTGATTCATCAACAGGACCGACTTTTTGTTTGTTTGTTTTTATTTTTTTCTCTAAGAACTTTTTTGAAAAAAAAAAAAAAAAAAAAAAAAGCTGACTTTGGATGAAATTAGTGGCGAGATTCTCAACAATTGAAGAAAGCTGTCGCAACACGGCAACATTCCCCGGCCTTTTGGCCACAGCTATTTTCCATTTTGCAGTAACATCCTCGATGTCGATCAGCTGCGGGCGTCCGTGACAACCCTCAGCTGTTTGACTTATTGATTTTATTTTATTTTTTGTTTGCCCCTCGAAACACAAATGTCTGCAGTTGTATCTTGACATGTGCGCAGGCAGCCAGGCTGCAGTCAAGTGCAGGCTGGCTGGGATTCTTTCCTGCTGGAAACTGGTGCGGCTCATCGCTGCTGCTTGTGAATTTTCATGTTTTCAGCCACGCTTTCGAGGACGCCGCCGCCGCCGCCGCCGCTGCCGAGCCAATTCCAGCTCTGACTGAGGCTGCGGCCGTAAAAGCTTGACCTCTGACCTCCCCGGAGGAGGTTGAAATAAAAAAAAAGGGAGAATGTGCCCACTGGGACCAGTAACGTGTCACGCTTTTAAACAACCATATCTGACGTGTCAATGTCCCGACACACGACACGGTCAGTCAATCGAGCGTCCACTCACTCCGGAGGACCGGGGGGAGGTTTTCCACCCAGCTGGTCAAACACATCTCAACAAGCCATCTCATTATTCTGACATTGATTTAACATGATGGAATGTGCCTGCATTTCTGAGATGTTCACTTTCTGTCCGATTGAGGCGTTCGCATTGTAATAAATATTTTATTGTCTCATAAAAATCTTTGAAAGTTGGGGGAAAAAAAAACTCTTGCAATTACTCATGCAATAATTTAGGCTATTTTTAATGCAAAGTAAAACAACATTATTATTATTATCATTATTATTATTATTATTATTATTATTATTGTTATTATTATTATTATTATAGTTTTGTTTTTAGAATAGAATAGTTGTTAAATGTTGTTAAAGTCTTTTTTAGTTTTTAGCATTTGTTTTTATTGCTTTAAAATTTGAAAAAAATATTCTAAAAATGAATTAAAGCGTCGTTAAACTGTAACCCAGTCAGAAATATTTTAGAAAGCAGAAACATAATTTTTTAAATGTACTAACTATTTTTTTTTCCGTTATTTTTTACAGTTTAAACATAACAATAACCAGGAAAACTCACGGCGGTGCTAAATAAAGTATTGTTCTCTTACTTAGATTGTTTGTTGTTGTTTTTTTTCATTAATATGACCACGATGACAAAGAAGGCAAAAAACAAAACAAAAAAAAAATATATATAATTTTTTTTTAGCGCAATTGGACTTTTTTTTTTTTGTCAATAAAAAGCATGAAATCCAAATGAAGTGTCTTCTCCAGAGTGCAGGATAAAAGTCAGAGGGAAACTTCAGCAATTAACCGCGTCAACTAAGAACTGAAAGCAGCCGCAGGTTTCTCTCATAACTAGAATCCACCAAGTCGACAAACCCCAAACTAACCCAAAAAAATATTTGCTCGCGTTCTACATGCGAATAGCGTCTCATCATGTCCAACTATTACAAAATCACGTGACGCCGCAGGGGGCAGAAGTTGAAATCAAACTGAGGCCGGAGGAGAGATTTTCTTTCTTTTTTTTTTTTTTAAAAATGCTTTTAAAATATAAACCGGTTCCTTTTCAAAAAAAAAAAAAAAAAAAAGTGCAGGAGATTAAAATGCTTCACTAATTGTCTGTCGAAGTGGCGCGACGGGTTTGTTCGCCTTGAGGACTTGAACGCGCCTCTGACGCGCCTCCGCAGTGACGTGACAGCCGCCGCGGCGCTGCGAGGCCCTGAAGCCGAGGCAGGTTCGCACCTGCCGGCCTGTTTTTCCTGATTCCTCCGCTGCCAGAGCAGGAGGAGCAAGCAGAGAGTTTTCTCTCATTCTGCCGGGTCTGCGCATACAAACTCATGTATATTAATAAGAACAACAACAACAATAATCATTTACATCCAACCCCACTACTACTACTGCTACTGCTCATCAAGTTCACGTCCGGAGGTTTCAATCACACCCGGCTGCGGGCTCCGGTGAGACACCGGGCCGCTCTGTGTCTGCGCAACAAGCCGCTGTTACAAAACAGTCAGGAGCAACACACTCATTGGAAAGCCGTTCTGCAGACGCTTTTATTCTCCCTAATAATACATTTAAAAAAATAAAAAAAAATCTGCTGGAAGGAATTTCGCTCAGGCGACGCAGCATCCTGACACGCGCACAGCATTCTGGGGAGGAAAACGTAGGGGGGGAAAAAGAGCTGCTTTTTTTCGTAGGTTGATTTTTTTTTTTTTTTTTTTTGAATTTTTGAAAACTACCGTTTTTGTTTTGTTTTGAAAAAACACAATTTTAATACATATTTGACATTGAACGCACCATGGCTTTTATTTTGCTATTATGGAGACTTTAGGAGCAAGAAAAAAATAATAACGGAAAGGTTTGTTTTTCCCTTTGGATTAGTAGGGAAGCAGACTGGGTGGAAGGTGGGTTGTGGTTGGAAGGGGCCTGGGGGTGGGGGTGGGGGGGGGGGCAGGCAGGCAGGCGGGCAGGCAGGGAGGAGAGGGTGTAGGAGGAGGAGGAGGAGGAGGAGGAGGAGAAGAAGAAGTTGGTGCAGAGCCGAAGCTGTTCAAACAAAGTGTCTTCTTTCAACGGCCGTTTCCAGCGCCGTGTTGTTGTTTCCCTTCCGCTCTTTGCCAAACACTGGGCCACTTTTCTTCCGCAGCCCCACCGCTGAAAGATAAGGTGTCATCACCGGAACATCAAGAGTGCCGGCCCAGGGAGGCCAAAGAGAAAAAGAAAGAAAGAAAGAAGGAAAGAAAGAGAAGGAAGAGAAGGAAGAAGATGCATTTCTTCTCCTCTGCTCCACAGCTTGCTTCTCTTCTCAAAAACTGCAAGACCAGCGTCCATACTTTTGGGCCCCCTGTGCATATACCGTCAGCTGTCGATGACCTTTGACCTCCGACGACGACGACGACAACCTCTACGGTGGAAAACGCAACAAGTCAAGGCCTCAAACACGAACCCCCCGGTTTCCTCAAACTGTCTGTGAAACCTCGGTGGCTGCAGTTTGGAGGAGCTGCACGGCGACAGAAGCAGCAGTGTTTCCGCTCCACCACTTCCTTCTCCGAGGAGATGGAAGATAATCCTGCACGCCGACCTGTGGACGCAGGCCGGGCCGGCGCACACACACACACACACACACACGCACGCACGCACACACACACACACACACACACGAGACAATCGAGTCTTTCTTAAGGGCTGAGTGGATGCGTGTGGAAACACATTGAGCTCCTCTGGTGGGAGTTTCTGCATCTCCAGCAGCCGACCAGCCGACTGCTCCACGACGGAGAAACGGTCGCGCCGCACGGAGACGTTCGCAAGAGACGCGGATAGGAAATATTCCACGTGTGGACGGGAGGGAGCCGATAGGAAGCTCCAGCGACTGTCAGCTCACCCAACAACATCCAACTGCTGCTGCGTCCCAGCTGACCGGCCTGCTGCTGCACCGCTGGGATGTTTGTTCCCTTCGATGTAATGGCCGCTAGTGGTGAAAAATGAAAATGCTTTTCCTCAAATACTCATTGGAAATGTCAGGGAGCAAAAACACAGAAGGAAAGAAAATCTCCATTTCCACGCGTGAAGTGTATTTCTTTTTTTCTTTTTTTTTTTTAAAACCTTCTTTTATTGTAAAGGGTATATGAAACTATAGGCGAGTTGCTTTTTTTTTTTTTATCATCATGTATCGCAGTGTTTTACATGCAGTCTATGTCCAAATAAAATTAAAATTAAAATTAAAAAAAAAAAAAAAAAAAAAAGCAAAAATAATACCAAGAGATTAAAGATATTTCATCTTGCCATGGCTCTTACAGGTGACTGGAGAGGCACCAACTTCTCCTCCAAACACAACAACGACATCGAGAAGAAGAAAGCAAAGTGTTTCTGGCTCTTCTGCAAGAGATGATGCGGAGCTCCGAGGACATGGACTTGGTGCAGACACAGAGTCTCTCTCTCTCTCTCTCTCTCTCTCTCTCTCTCTCTATAGAATCCCTCTCAGAAAGACCGGAAGAGTACAACAATTAAGACTTGTGTATTTTTTTTCCTCCTAATTATTGTTTTCAACAATGCAATGCAATACACAACGTTGTACTGTTCCTGGAGAATTATTCTAGTAGATCCTCCAACCCCCCCCAAAAAATGATCTGTCCGAAAAAAGTCAAACACTCTTTGGAATTTATATATTTTTTTATATTTTTGCTCCTCCCACCCGCTTAAGTATTTTTATTTTATTTTATTTATTTATTTATTTATTTTTAAAAAAAGAGGGTTCTGCAATAGCTTTGAGCCTTGTTTGAAAATGTCTTCTTTTTTTTTTTTTTAAGTGCTCGAGCAACAAGTTCAACTGGAGGATGAGCTGCCTCTGCACCGTGTTTCTCTTCTGTGTTTCTCCACTGGTTGGGGGGGGGGGGAGAAAAGTTTAGGCTGAACACGAGACTGTGATTTCCAATCAGTCTGAAGTCTCGCGCCTTTGTAATTTTTTTTAAAGTGGTGGTGTGGGGGGGGGGGGGGGGTGAAAAGGGAAAAAAAAAATGTCTCAAACGCGCATCTGTCCGGACTCTGCGTCAGTTCGTAGCGTTGTGCCGTTTAGGAGCCGAGGTCCACCAGATTGGAAGACATAGGGTTCAGTATGCTGTCGTGGTGCAGCGGGTGGGCGTGGGCGTGGGCGTGGGGGTGGTGGTGGTGGTGGTGGTGCACCGACTCGCCACCGCTCGGTACCGGGATGGCGCTGGGTCCCGGCGGGGGCGCCAGGCCGTGCAGGGACTGCAGGCCCGGGCCGGCGCCCAGCAGCAGGGCCGGGCTCGGGGACGTGTGGTCCGGCGTCCCCGACGGCGTCTTGTCGTCGTCCGAGCTGCCCAGCAGAGATTTGCTCCCGTTCATGGAGGAGCTGAGCGGGTTGTGGCCGTTGCTGTTCTCGTTGTTTTCCCTGCGGAGCGGAGCAGAGTGGCGCGTGAGGGAGGGAACGATAGAGAGAGAAATATGCAAAGTGTACAAAAACAATAAGACGTGTGTTTCAATGTTGCACTTTAGGTTTTAGACGATATGAGAGAAAAACATATTTTTCTAACATATATATATATTAATATTAATATTAATATATGTATTAAAAGGTTGAAAATAAAAAATACACACAGTCCTGAGTGTCTAGCACACAAAATAAACACACACGTCACAACCATGGCTGTGCTGCTTTGCCAAATGGGCTCAACTTTATGTCGTAAATGTCCTTCAGATAAATTTAACACGACTAAAAACAACAAAACAACAACAACAACAACCAGGATCGCGCGTCTCTATAAATAATAATGATTTACACATCGAACACGCTGTCCTCGGGGTCAAGTCAACAACAGACACAGTGAGTCAACGTCAGTCAAAGTGACTCGAGATCAACGCTCATATTTGATATCATTGGTGCCGCTGCCACTGCGGCTTTGACTACGAACCCGCGTCTTACTAACCAGCAGGTGTAATCGGTGCTGCTTCGACTCGGACTCCCGGCACCTCTGGCAGTGCATGGCACGACATGATTTACGTGTAGGTTTCAGCCCCACTGAGTGTCCGGAGGGCTGAAAGAAGACACCAGCACCTGACCGAGGAGACCTCGAGCTCCGGCAACTCTCGGCCGAGTGTCAACAAGTGCAGCGCTCTTTAAAAACACGCCCTGCACGTTCGGAGTTTCTTCCTCCCCCTTTTTCAGTCTAAAATCTTTTTTATTTTAAATAGATTTTAAAAGGTCTTTAAAAATGTTCTTTAAACGCAACCTTAATGCAAATATTACGCGACCAATTGTGAAAATATAGGATCGGTAGAGGGGAAACTGTACAACACTTTAACTCGCGTAAAAAGTGAGTCTTCAATTTGCTTCTATTTTACCTTGACGCGCGGCCTACACGCAGTCATAACAAACACGCGCAGCAACAAGAAGTTACGCCTACGTGCGCTTTGTTTTTTCTTGTCATAATTTACAATCACAGACTTTGATTATATAAAATAGAGCGAAATGCTGAAACTTGAAGAAGCCAATTTAGTTTTGTTTTGTTTTTTTTCGTTTAATTTAAGAAAAAAATAAAATAAAATAAAAAGAGAGAAGTCCTGGGCTTGGAGATGTAGGTCAGCAGATCTAATCGACTAAAACCAAACCAGAGGAAAGTGTTCAGTTTCCTCATTAGTATTCAACGCATTATTGGACTTGGATTTCAGGGGGAAAACACACTTTAACCCGCGTCGGTTCGGTTCGTTTGCTCAAAGCAAAATCAGGTGTAATAAACCAAGAGTTTTGGGCCCTGGGATGTAGGTCAGCAGATGTCATCGACTCAAGTGTTTACTTTCCTCATTTTAAACTGCGAGTTTTCACCGCATCCTACCACTTGGATTTCAAGGGAGGAAAAAAAAAAAAACAACAACAAGTTGAACCTCCGGTGGTTCGGTTCGGTTCGGTTCGGTTCTGTTCTGTTCTGTTCGGGGCGGCTCTCCTACCTCTCCTTGGCCTCGGCCGCTCGGTCCCGCTGCCGCCGGTTCTTGAACCAGTTGCTGACCTGCGTGGTGGTGAGTCCCGTGGCCTCGGCCAGCTCGCGCTTCTCGCGCGGGGACGGGTAGGGGTTGTGCGTGTACCACTCGCGCAGCACGCTGCGCGACTTCTCCTTGAAGCAGTAGCTCGTCTCCTCGCCGTCCCAGATGGAGCGCGGCAGCGGGAACTTCCGGCGCACGCGGTACTTGCCCACGGCGCCCAGCGGCCGCCCGCGCAGCTTCTCCGCCTCGATGTAGTGCGCCTTGAGCCACAGCTGCTGCAGCTTGGCGTGGTTGTGCGCCGAGAACTGCTGGCTCTCCAGGATCTTGTAGAGCTCGCGGAAGTTGCCGCGGTGGAAGGCGACCACCGCCTTGGCCTTGAGCACGCTCTCGTTCTTGTGGAGGTGCTCGCACGCGGGCAGCGACCACAGGAAGCGGCCGAGGCGCTCGATGTTGCCGCCCTGCTGCAGCACCTCGCACACGCACGCCACTTGCTCCTGCGTGAAGCCGAACGTCGGCAGCATGGACATGGCAGCGTGGGGGGGAGGGGATGGGTGGGGGGAGAAGTCGGTCCAGTCGGTGGGTCAAGTCAAGTCAAGTCGGGTCGGGTCGGGTCGGGTCGGTGGGTGCGCGGGGCTCCGGCCGCGCGCCTCGGCTTCCACGTCCCCGCAGACTGCCTCTCAGCGGGGACGCATCGGAGGGAAGAGATCCGCGCACAGGCGTTCAGAAATCACCCAAAGTCGGCGCAAATATCCACTGGCGAGTCTGTTGTCTTTGCGCGGAGCTGCACGGAGCGCAGACAGAGTCGAGTCCTCTCAGCCGTGCACTTCCAAACCTCCCAGCACGAGTTGTGGAGACGCAGAGAAGAAGCTCCGTGCCGGCGCACTGCTGCTGCCGCTGCTGCTGCTGCTGCCGCTGCCGCTGCCGCTGCTGCTGCCGCTTCCTCCTCCTCCTCCTCCTCCTCGTCGCCACCGCCGCTTCAACATCACCTACTCCGGCGCAGCGCGCTCGCTGGCTCGTTTTAATAATATTATTCTAAACTGGCAAGGACGCGCGGTGCCGTGCACTCTGATTGGTCGGTTATCTGACCCCGCGCAAGGCGAGGAGAAGACAATAGCCTCAGTCAAATTATTCGCCATGGCGACGCTGTCACTCAGGGAAACCTGAGAGGCTTTGAGGCTCCTCGGCGGACTCAGCCCCGATTGTTCCCCTTCACGAGACCCCTCCCCTCCAGAAATATTGCTCAGATTTTCTTCTTCTTCTTCGACTACTTCTAACTTTTTTTTTCTTTTTCTAAAACTCACTTTGACGGACGCCTCCTCCAGCCAAAGAGGAGCCGAGGAGCTGAAGGGGGGAGCAGGCGGCTGTGCGTGTTGGGGCGGGACCGACCGACCGACCGACAGACAGACCGACAGACAGACAGATCGAGCAGCTCCGAGTGTCTGCGAGCCTCCGGAGCGGCTCACAAATCAGTCCGCCTGAGCAACAAGCGTGAAACTTTACAGAGTGACAGCGGTGATTATTACTGGAAACTGTCGACAGCACAGAGTTGATGGCGAGGAGAGGAAGAACAGTTGGCCACGTGTGCCTGTGAACTTCATTTAAGTGACTTTATTACATATAACTACTGTGACACATTACCATTATGTACGTTATTATAGGCCGTTACTTTATGATAGGAGAGAGGCCTGAAGCAATAATAATATTATGTAGAAAGTATATAAAAGAATGTTTCAGGCTGAAGCTTAATTATGGTCTGTTCAAGAGTTTGTGATTTATGTCCCTAAACTTCGTGATATGACCTACATTTGTTTTAATTTATTCTTTTATTTTGAAGTTGGAAAAATGTGCGACCTCTTTTTGAGAAAATTAAAATCAAATATCTATTATAGTATATATATATTATATAGCTATTTTGATGATGGCCATTTGAAAAAAAATAAATAAATAAAAAATAGCCTACTAAACGCCGTTAGCACAAACCATAATAATGAAATGTATATTTATTCACTTATTCGTTTATTTATATTTATTATTACATTCTCTCTCTCCCCCCCCCCCCCCCCCTTCTTGTGAGGAAAGACGCACATGCAGGCTGAGTGACAGAGAGGGACAGACAGACAGACAGACGGACAGACTGAGGGTTGCAGCTGGTGTAACGGTGGAAAAAGTAGCCGGGTTAAAAGAAGAAGAAGAGAGTCCAGCCAGCCTGGGCCTTCCAGCAGCAGCAGCAGCAGCAGCAGCGGCAGCAGCAGCAGCGGCGGCAGCAGCAGCAGCAGCGGTGAGACTCAATATTGTATTTTAACAGTCATGGAGGAATTTTGTGATCGATTTGCGCTCCGGATTTGTGCAGCAGGTGACGATGGAAAACAAACAGGCGGTCGCGCGGTTCGTTGACTAGGTCGGGAAGGGACTGGGGGGGGGGTCACGTGCACGGCGGCCCCCGGTGTGTTATTGACCGGAGAAGGGGGGCGGGGTGGGGGATGTTTATCGCCCTCAGACCTCCGCCATGGGAGCGCTTCATTAGAGATAGAGAGCGTGTCAGCTGGGCGGTGCACTCAATACCACATCACCCGACACTGCCGCACACACACACACACACACACACACACACACACACACACACACACCGCTGCTCAATCGGGGACGGAAGGAGATAAACTCTCCCTCTGAAGTGATTTGAACCGTCAACAAATATTTGATTTTTTTTTTTTTTTGTCTTCCACTAACGTGGTGAAATTACACAACGACATTTTATGTTATTTATGGGATTTTTTTTTTCAGTCTCATCCATTTAAATGAAGATAAATATGCTAAAATAAATGTTGCACCGAGCTTGATGAATTTAATGCTCGGTTTATATTTTTAATCGCTATATTGCTGCTGAACACGAGCCACATCTTATGACATAAATGAATTCAAATGGCGGATTATTTGCAGGAAATGGAATTGTGCGGTTATCAGATGAATGAACGAGCGAGTCCTGGCAGAGGATCCTGTTCCCTGATTCGCTGCCGCTCATGTGTTTAATAAATAGACTCGGCGGCGCCCGGAGCTCAGTGGAGGCGGCAGTTAGGACATTAGGCCAAGTGATGGCGACCACCGGGGGACACGCAGCCTGCTGCCGCTGCTGCCGCTGCCGCTGCTGCTGCTTCATATACATACGTAGCCCGCAGCTCACAACACCAATAAGCATAATGAGCGTTTATTACCAGATAAAATGGAAAGATGATATATTATTAATAGATTGAAAATAATTACTGCACTAATGTATGTAAAGTGAGCAATTTTGATCAAATCAGACGTTATAACTGACACATTGTGAAGGTGGGTGAATTATTAGTTTGATGTAAATGTTCAGATTTTTCTACGACAGAAAGCTGAAATATGTCCGTTAAATTCGATTGAAGTATTTATATTTTAATAATAATAATAATGATAATTTTTAATGCAAACCAAATTGGTCTCTTTTACACACACACACACACACACAGATATTGTGGGTCCTTCTGAGAAAAAGTCAACAGACTGGTTGCTGTTTTCTAAATCAAACCTTTTCACTCTTCCACTCCAAGTCGGAACTGTTGCCATCCCATAATACTGTGTGTCTGACTTGAAGTCAAAAGCCCATCCCCCCCCCCCCCAAAAAAAAAAAAGATTTGGATTTTCTCTGCGACTCAGATTATTATGCTGCTGAGTTTAAATCCTGCAGGAAAACAGGTTCTGAGCACAGTTCAGTTTCAATAAATTTCCACAAACATTTTTCCAGGTGTGAAAATGCAGCTTTAACAGAAAATAAAAAAAAAAAAAAAAAAAAATGTCATAACCAGATTTCAATGGAGAGGAAACTTTTACGTGGCAGAAATTCTTGTTAAATGTAGTTTCACACTGACACTCATTTGAACCCCTTTAATGAATCACCTCCTGGTGAAGCAGACGAGGTTTGCATGGAATAGAATGGAATAGAATGGAACACCATTATTAATCCCATGTTGGGGAAATTTGCTAATTACAGCAACAAATATATATATGTATATATATATATATAAATATATATGTATATATATATATACATGTATATGTAAAAAATAAAAAACAGCGAGGTCTTTGTTGCGAGCCAGCCAGCGCTATAAGGCAGCGATGGCGGCGAATCAGGCTGCATATCTGGCCCTTGACAGTGTTTGTAAACGGCTTGTTTCCACAGATCAGTGTGATCAGAGCGCCGCGGCCCCAAAACGCTAATTATTACAGCCACTGATGAATGGAGATCGCCTTTCCCCTAATAGCCCACCCCTCTGTTTTCACAACCTCCCAGCGCTCACCTCGGCCGCCGGCCACCGCGACCCGCACTAATTCAACTGATTATTGCAAGATGTGCTTTCGGTGTGCGTTGCACAGACTATGCATTGGGGTGGGTGACATGGAGGGGTGGGGGGGCGTGGGGGGAGTGAGCAGGGATTGGTCGAGAAGGTGGCTTTCATTTAGTAAGACCGCCCCGGCACAACAAGAGGCTGATGAGTCACATTCTTTGGGAGAGACTTCCGAAATGTTGCTGTGCACACAGGGAGAAACTATTAAATGGCTGAATCTGTATGTGCGTGTGTGTGCGTAGTTGTGTGTGTGTGTGTGTGTGTGTGAGTGTGTGCGTGCTGTTTAAAGGGATGTGAACTGGGGCCTAACCAGTAATTGGTTGTTTACATCCATCTTGTTACCACAGAGGCCGAGGCGATCCTGAAGAGACTCCAATAAACAGCAGAGCCGGGCCAGTCAGCAGGGACTGGAGTGTTTGCATGTGTGTGTGTGTGTGTGTGTGTGTGTGTGTGGAACCTCTTGTCTTCCTTGGTTCCAGGATGGTCAGACTGTCGGCCAGGTTCTTCAGATTGGACGGCGAAGGTTTCAGCTCCCTCCAGTCTGAACAGGCGGCTGCATCTTCTGCTGCTGCTGCTGCTGCTGCTGCTGCTGCTGCTGCTGCTGCTGCTGCTGCTGCTGCTAACACAATTTCACAGGTGGTTAGAGGGTGAATGCAGGCGGCTCACCTCCAAGCTGATGGTTATCATAAAACCAACCAGGTGTTTTTTGTTTGTTCTCATCGTGTAAATGTAAAGAAATCTGTTGAGTTTATGGGATTTAAAATGTGTGACTGGATCTCAGTCAAATTTTTTTCCAATTTAGCTGATATCAGTATAAATGTAAGAAGACTTGAAGTATCATAATTAATTGATCAATGAACACATTTTTAAAAAAAAATCTAATTTGTGAAAATGTGATAAAAAAAATAGAATAATATTGTTATAATTTATATTTATTTAAACAATAAAATACAATTAAATGTTTCAAAATAAATCATCTCATATTATTATTATTATTATTGGTAATAATAATAATAATAATAATAATAATAATAACAATAATAATAATAAATACAAGTATTCACATGCATCTAATAATATACATAAATGTATATTTACATATTAGTTATGACGCAAACTAAAAGATAAATGGATGCATGTCTCACTGACTTCTGATGTCTCCACTGCTGCACAGATCAAACTGACTGGAAGCTACAAATCTCAGCCACAAGGTTGCGATGAGTAGCAGTGTGTGTATTGTGTGTGTGTGTGTGTGTGTGTGTGTGTGTGTGTGTGTGTGTGTGTGTGTGTGTGTGTGTGTGCAGTGCGTGTAGCGTGTGCGTCGCAAGGTCTGAGACAGGGAGTTGCGAGCGAGCACGCGGCTGCCTGCGCCAGTTAATTCCTCCGATCAATCACTCCATTTGATTCCTGTTTATTTTCAGGAGTCCCACGGTCATTTCAGCTTCACACTGCGCCCTTTATGCGCTGCCAAGGCGTTTCCCCCGCAGCCGCCGCCACGGCCGCGCGGCCAGCCTTCAGCCGTAATTTGGAGAGGGCTTGGGTTCCAGCACTTCTCAGATATTTCACGGTTCCTAAACTTTATGGGCAAATCCCCTCAGACCTGCCTCTCGTCAAGCTGGCGGCGCGCAGACGTGCAGGTACACCGGCTTCACACACACGCGCTGATTTATGTCAACGCAGTCGGCTTGTTTTAAGTGACTGCAAACACACTCTGCTGAGTGGAATTATGTATCATCATCCACCATTTGGGCAGGGGGGGGGGGGGGGGGGGATAAGGGGCACAAAGTGCTGCGGCGAGGTGTGTTCTCGGGTTGGGGAGGATCCCGCTGAAATGAAAGTTTTCTCTTTGATTAAGCCTGAAATTGTGCAACGCAAAGCACTCGGCGTAGCGGCATAGTTCCTTCTCTGTGCGGATTTGAGTGGTGTGCATTTGTCCACATTTACAGCGCTTCATATTGTCAACGTCACATCAGCATGCACGTGCGTGATCACCAGACTTGGTTCTCAAAACACAGCTGCTTTCAGAGCATTGCAAGACACTTTTCCCAAACACACACACACAAATCAAGTTTGCACAAAACACTGCTTGTAAAAGTTGTGCTACTTAACATTGGATGTCAAAAGCAAGTGCATTGTTTTTCACTTCATGCAACAATCTTCCTTTCTTGTAGCAGCGCAACTTCTTTGTCAGGAGAGAATTTACCAAAAGAAAAAAAAACACTGCAGTAATTATTAACGCGTAAACGTGCCTGTATCCTTTCGTGTGTGTGTGTGTGTGTGTGTTTTACAACACTCTGTGGCTTCCCCTGAAACACGCACTCGACCCTGTGTCACCAGCCATATGGGCAGTAAATAGCTGCGTGATACAGTCAGCGGTTGCACCCACACTGTATCTCATTATACATCACTCCACTGGACTCGGGGCTTCATCGTTGTTTCGGACTGAAAGGATCCAAATTATTTTGGGTTTATTAACGTGTGTCGTTTTTTTTTTTTTGTTTTTTTTCGGTTTAATGAAATGAATGTATTTTGTAGTTGGTGACCCAAAGTTTTCTCATCGACTCTCTTTTGACCCCCTTCGCGCTGAGCTAAGCGCTAATGCTAAAGAGTAAGTCGTTCACTACCAAAAAAAAGAAATGACTCAACATGCTTTTCTGCTGAGGGGATAAAAAAAATGTATTTTTATTGAAGCACATAAATAGCTGTGTTCATCTGTTGGGGATTCTCCGTTTATAATTCAGAACATTTAATTATATTTTACACGCACAAAAATACTAAATCTAACTCCTAAAAGCCTTCCAGTGGAAGTGCCTTGGTGATGGCTTGCAGCTTGCCTGTTGTTGCGGCCGCCGTGATTGACTCACATGGTGAAGAATCTTTGTTTCGTGTCCACTTTGTTGCCAAATCCTCAAAATGGTTTGAAATTGTTGGCCGTTGGTTTTTTGGCTCGAGAGGTGTAAAACGTGACACATGATTCACAGCGGCAAAATAAAAGGTCTGGTTTGGAGATTTATGACGGCGTCAAACGCGTCGTCGTTTAGCCCTGGGAGACGAATCGATGCTGTCACGCAGCCAAGCTGACGAGATCCGAGCACAAAGGGGCAGGCAGCTGAGGATGGTGGCGCTGCGGCTCAACATGTGCTTGTTTGCTCATAAACGCGAGAGCAAAAGCAACTTCAGTCTGTGTGGTCGTCAGAACGAGAGGTTTCGCAGGATTTCTACCCCCAAATAATTTGAGGCCCTGCATTCACCCAAAGGGGGGGGGGGGGGGGGGGGGGGGGGAGAAACAAAACAAAAGAGAAATCCAAAAACAAGTCTGTGCATTTTAAATCATGTGAGAAAGACAAAGAGCCGTCGTCACCTCTCATCAGGGCAAAGCATCCATCAAGCGTTTAGCTGCACTCGGCTCGACGCACGACATGGTGAGGACAAAGGCAAACGTTTGCTTTCGAGGCATAAACAAGTGGTGAAAAAGCAAGTGGCCCCATGTCTCTAGGACAAAGTTGAAATTTCACCCCATAGACTTGCATTGAAATAAGGCTGAATCTAGGTTTAGGGTTAGGGTTAGGGTTAGGGTTCCTCAAGTACTAGAAGCCCCAAATTTGGTGTGGGTGCTTCTCGGGGGCTCCTGATGAAAAAGCAAGTGGCCCCATGTCTCTAGGACAAAGTTGAAATTTGACCCTATAGACTTGCATGGCATTAGGGTTGACGATAAGCCTGAAACTCAGGTTAGCGTTAGGGTTAAGGTTGAAATTAGGGTTAGGGTTTCGGGATTCCTCAGTTGCTAGAAGCCCCAAGTTTGGTGTGGGCGCTTCTTGGGGGCTCCTGATGAAAAATCAAGTGGCCCCATGTCTCTAGGATAAAGTTGAAATTTCACCCCATAGACTTGCATTGAAATAAGGCTGAAGCTAGGGTTAGGGCTAGGGTTAGGGTTAGGGTTCCTCAAGTACTAGAAGCCCCAAATTTGGTGTGGGCGCTTCTTGGGGGCTCCTGATGAAAAAGCAAGTGGCCCCATGTCTCTAGGACAAAGTTGACATTTCACCCCATAGACTTGCATTGAAATAAGGCTGAAGCTAGGGTTAGGGTTAGGGTTAGGGTTAGGGTTAGGGTTCCTCAAGTACTAGAAGCCCCAAATTTGGTGTGGGCGCTTCTTGGGGGTTCCTGATGAAAAAGCAAGTGGGCCCATGTCTCTAGGACAAAGTTGACATTTCACCCCATAGACTTGCATTGAATTAGGGTTAGGGTTAAGGCTGAAATTAGGGTTAGCCCCCCCCCCCCCCCCCTGAAAGCTTTATCGATCGGAAACTAGATTCCAACGTGATGTGAAGGTTTGAGAAAGGCTGCTGTTTGGTTGGAGGTCTGAGGGCTCAACCCTGGCCGGCAGTGAGAACCAGACAAGAGTTTCTCACAACACACACACACACACACACACACACACACACACACACACACACACACACACACACACCCTATTTGAAGTGTTTGGTACTTTGAAGGAAACGCCATGTGGGAAGTGGAATCTTGACTGCGGCGTCACGTTCTGCTACTTTGAAACCCGAGCTGCCCTCCACGACCTCCTCCGAGGAATTTTATACAGTAGCTACAGCAACAAGTCATGTTCTGCCGGACCTGCCGGTAAACAGGACTCAGGCTGCGAAGCAGCTGCTGGGTTTTAGATTCTTGTAACGTCGCCAAACTGCCCCTCGCCTCCGTTCTGCCAGTCGGTGCCAATGAGACTCATGGAAAGACTCTGGGAAGGACTAAGGGTGGACCACAGGAAAGGACTTATGGAAGGACTTGGTAAGAGGACTAAGGGATAGACTCGGGAAAGGACATAGGAAAGAATTTAGGGAGGACCATGGGAAAGGACTCAGGAAAGGACTGAGAGAAGGACTTGGGGAGGGACTAAAAGAAGACCACAAGGAAGGACTCGGGGAAGGACTCGGGGAAGGACTCAGAGAAGTTCTTTGGGCAGAGAATCACACCACTGGTCAATTCTTCCATTGTTGTGTTTGTGATTCCAGACGGTGACCACTCCCTGTCGTCTCCCGGCAGAGGGGTTTTTACCCTGAGCGGCTCCCCTCCGGACCACCGGGAACACGCTGGGGAAAAGCTGATAATGATATACAATAAGAGCCGCGGCGGAGCACAGGCTTTAGGCCCCGGGTCCTGAGTTCCAGGGGTAATTTCTGCTGAAGACACGCGGAGGAGATGATGAGATTTCACACAAGCAGAAAGAAGAGGATTACCGTCAATTGCAGCAGAATTGCTGTAACGCTCAGCGCCGGCCCACCCGCACACCAGAGACCAGGGATGAAGAAAAAAAAAGAAATGCTGCACACGTCCACGCCTGCGATGTGATGGGAGGTTTGAGCGACCTCTGTACAAACAGTCTCATGCTGTTGTTGTGACTTATGGAAGTGAGCAGAACAACCTCTGCTGAGGAAGATCACAGGAAAGGGAGTTTACAGTTTACTTTCACTCTGAAGTCCTAAAGGCGTCGCTATGGTAGAAGAACAACTTGAGCTGAAGAGAGCGATCAATCAGAAGACCAGCCTCAGTCCTTGCTGGAGAGAAGGAAAACCTCCAGAGTGACGCTGAGGTCACCTGGGAGGCTCCTTCAGCCTTCCACTCCGAGGCTGCAGCCAATCAAACCACACAAGTCGGAGATGCAGAGCTTTGTTTTTCGTGTGCTTCCCGCTCGTTGCTACTACATCTGACACACACGGCGCCTGGAACATCAGAGGGAATTCCACCAATGTGAGAGCCTCTCTTGAGTTCTGAAACCAGAACCCTCCAGTGAGTCCTCCAGTAGGAATACACACTAATTCACTTTCACTCGCATCGCTCCGGTGTGCCAGAGACTCTGGGCAGATGGCTAATCCAGTCATGCTATCTAATCGTAAGCGCCTGCTCTAATGAGGGTATAATTTCATAAAGAGCCCTGTTTTTGTCTGCAAATATTCAGGAGCGACGAGCCAGATCAGGAACTTCATCGCCGGGGCCGCAGACGGGAAGCAGGACCCAATAAATGACACATTTGCTTCCTGCCTGTCTTGAGCTGGAGGGACGGCAGAATGCAGAGAGAGAGTGTGTGTGTGTGTGTGTGTGTGTGTGTGTGTGTTTGGCATGGGGAGGGGGCTACAGCAGCTGCCGTGGGTCTCCCCGACAATGTGCATGTACGCCCCATGCCCACTGGTGGGATGAGAATGTGTGTGTGTGTGTGTGTGTGTGTGTGTGTGTGAGTGCGCGCGCCCTGTCTCAAAGCACAGGGAGTGGCAGAGGTCAGTCAAGTTAACAGTCGTGGCATTAATGCAGAATTTACACCTTCAGGTCAGGGCAGCAAACACCCAGTGAGTGTTTAGTACACAGCTGCTGCAGTGTGTGTGTGTGTGTGTGTGTGTGTGTGTGTGTGTGTGTGTGGGGGGGGGGGGGGGGGGGGGGGGGCGGGGGGGGGTCTTTTCAAAATGTATTATCAGAGTTTATATATATATGTATTATGTATATATAATATATATGTATATGTACACACCTATGTTTACATATATACATACAGTATATTTATTTAACAGTTCAAGGCTGATGAACCTGAAAAATAAAGATCTGAAAACAGGACAGAATTAATTACGCTACAGAAATTTGAGACGCACTAAATATATATATATATATATATATATATGTAAATAAATATAATATCCCAATCAAAAAAAAAAAGTATTGATTCCGGCCGTGAACCTTGCAGGTAATTTAATAGCAACTTGGTTCTTAGAAAGAAGAAAGAACTGATAATTGTGCACGTCACGGACTGCGGCCACCTGATGAAAGTAGCCTGAACAAACAGGAAGTGGGCCGCTAATCAGCGCCGCTGGTGCGGGGGAGGGGTGAGGGGTGGGGTGAGGGGGGGGGGGGGGGGGGGCGGAGGCGTCACATCTCGTTTGGACGCGACGCTCTTCAAATACTGGAAAATCAGCCGCCGGCTGACCTCATACACTGACCTCACCAATCACGCATCAAAGGCGGCCTGGCGCAGGTCAATCAGCGGGGACCAATCAGGTCGCATCTCACTGGACTCGCAGCGGCGAGCCCGCTACCGACGCACGGGCTGCTGGATTTTGGGTGGTCACCCGACGCTTTAATTTCAATTACATCAGTCATTAGCCTCTCTGATTTGTTTGGTCGGGGGCTTTGGTGGAGACGATAACAATACAGAGTCGATCACGACGGGGGCGGGGTGGGGGCGGGGGCGAGGGGGGCTATGATTAAAGGCTCATTACGTCAAGTCACAAAGTCCCGGGCAGCACAACCTCACGTTGAAAGGGAATACATTGTCCAAATGTCTCCTTTAAACCATGAAGTAAACAGAAATATGGTGCTTGAGTTTGTGTTGTATGAACAAAGGTTGTGTGTGTGTGCGTGTGCGTGTGTGTGTGTGTGTGCGTGCATGCGTGTGTGTGTCTCAAGAATGGAGCGCTTGTATCACTCTGCCTCCTTTCTGAGGGGAAGTGACACAAGATACTTAAAGACCAAAATTGCCTCACTTAGCCAAACAAACTGGCCTTCCTGAGACATGCGCGCATGCACACACGCACACACGCACACACACACACACACACACACACACACACACACACACACACAGGCTCCCTAATGGCCAATAAACTGAGGATGTTCATTCCTCCTCTCAGAGACTCTGCAGCAAAATTATTGAGAGCAAAACAGACCTGTAGTTCCACTTAGACACACACACACACACACACGCACACACACACACACACACACAGACATATAGAATGTACAGAATAACCCAACATGATTTTTACGAGCCTGTGGTTGGTGGAGAGAAACCAGGTCTGGCCGACAACAACAGCAAACGCACGCAGATCGTCGTGAGGAGACCCTTGGAGGCTTTTCTGAGTTTCCGCCTCATCTCATCTGAAGAGACACGGCTCCTTCACGACTCACTGCCAGGCACGCCGACGGACAACGCGGCTCCTCTTGGAGTCGGAGGGTCGAACTTACAGGGCCGCTGACGCAAATCGGCCCAAAATTGCTTTCACGTTTGCCCCTCGTGCAGAAAAACAGAGGGATTACGTTGGAAATCCCTCGCAAAGCAGCGCTCGCATAGAACCCTGGGAGTGGAAATAAACAGCGGGGCGCTACGGGGAGGTGGGCGTGTAGGAGTGCCGGGCCCTGAGATCATGTCCAGTTTACGCTGCATGTAAATAACTGCGCACACGAAACGACGTCGGTGACCAGACGCAGCTTCAAGATGTTCTGATGGAGGAATAGAGACAGAAAGTGCTGCCGGACTGCTCTCACGGCAGAAGGACACTTTCCCCACTTCCAGTCCCATCACACACTGGGAGGTTTGAAGTTTGATAGATGGATGGAGTGAAGTTGTGAATGGTGTAAAGGTGTGTTTTCTCTTTGCGAGAGGGAGAGAGAGAGAGAGACAGAGAGAGAGAGAGAGAGAGTGAGAGAGAGAGAGAGAGAGAGAGAGTGTGTGGAAGGTCCCCACCTGATACTCCTAATGGTTTCTCTCAGGGACCAGATGTCCTTCATGGCAGCAGCAGCAGCAGCAGCAGCAGCAGCAGCAGCAGCAACCACCTCTACAGTTACAGTCAGGCTGGGTGTGGAAGACAGACACGTTGGATTACAGAGGGTGGGAGGCATTAGTGTGTGTGTGTGTGTGTGTGTGTGTGTGTGTGTGTGTGTGTGTGTGTGTGTGTGTGTGTAGGGAAAGTTTTGGAAGCAGCAGATCAGGCCGTGTTGCCTTACCGTCAATAAATCTCAAAGGCTGCAGAGTGCTGACATAAATTAGCTCGCACCCACAACCCAGAGATCCCACCGACTCCTTACCAGCACACACACACACGCACACACACACACACACTTACCTGATACGCTCCGATACGGCTCCACACTCTGAATCGATAGGTGTCATGCTCCTCACTTTCCACACAAACATACCTCTGCAAAATAAATCAATAAAGAAATAAAAACCTGAATGAAAGTAAGCAGCAACATCGACAGGAAGTCACTCACACAGCAGCAGCAGCAGCAGCAGCAGCAGCAGCAGCAGCAGCAGCAGCAGCAGCCACCTTCTCAGGGGCTTCTGGGTAATTAGCAGACAGCAAAACACAGCCGTTAAACTTTATTATATTCCCTGATGGGGTGGAAAAGGAGAGAACTCGGTGGTGAGTGAGTGTGAGTGTGTGAGTGTGAGTGTGTGTGTGTGTGTGTGTGTGTGTGTGTACACACAAATGTTTAACATGTGTCTGTGTGAGGAGGCGAGCACACACAGAAGGAGACAAAGATAGACATACAGACAGACAGATAGATAGATAGATGATAATTAGAGGGATAGAGGGATAGATTGATAGATAAATGATAGAGGGATAGATAGATAGATGATAGATGATAGATAGATGATAGATAGAGGGATAGATGATAGATGATAGATAGATGATAGATAGATAGATAGATAGATAGATGATAGATAGATAGAGGGATAGATGATAGATAGATGATAGATAGAGGGATAGATGATAGATGATAGATGATAGATAGATAGATGATAGATGATAGATAGATAGATAGATAGATGATAGATGATAGATAGAGGGATAGATAGAGGGATAGATGATAGATGATAGATAGATAGATAGATAGATGATAGATAGATGATAGATAGATAGATAGATAGATAGATGATAGATAGATAGAGGGATAGATGATAGATAGATGATAGATAGAGGGATAGATGATAGATGATAGATAGATAGATGATAGATGATAGATGATAGATAGATAGATAGATAGATGATAGATGATAGATAGATATATGATAGATAGATGATAGATAGAGGGATGGTAATTCAGGTGTGTTTCCAGTTACTTTCGACAGATTTTCCAAATGTGAACTTGCAACATGTAAGAGCTGTAAATGACAAGTCTGGGCTGAAAAGGTTCCTGGAAGGTTCTGCGCTGACCAGCAGCAGCTGAAGAATATTAAACACCAAATGATAAATTCACTTGAGAGTCTTGATCAATGATAACCTGTTTAGCCCTGATGCATTATGGTTCCTGAAGCCGCCTGGGGGGGGGGGGGGGGTGTAGTGAAACCCAACACATTAAAAAATATGAAATCAAAACTTCTACGTGCACCCAATTGCCTCCTGTATCAAATTGTTTATTTCCTGTTTACAAAAAGGGAGAGAAAAAAAAGTGAGGGTGGGGGTGGGGTTGGGGGTGGGGGGGGACTTTAATGGAGCCAGCAGGAGGAGGAGCAGCGACTGAGAGGCTCTCAGCGACGCTGCTCTACCAGACCTGCTGCTTTTGGGGCGAATTAGAGGAGCTTCTGAAAGCTTCTCCTGCACGCCTCAGCACAATCTCCCCCCCTCCCTCCTCCCCCTCTCTTCCTCCTCCTCCTCCACCATCTCCTTGAACGTCATTTCGAGGGTAATTGAATAAATTCCCGGAGAAGCGGGAGGTTTTCAGGGGCTTTTAAAGAGAAACGCTGAAGGCACGCTGAGCGCAGCTGAAGGTCCGGCGTGATGGACGCCAAGCTGCCGCTCACTCACCGTCTAAACGCCACTCGTCAAGGCAGCCGTAGTTTGTTTTCAAAACACCCCCACAACACACACACACACACACACACACCCCACTCCATCCTCACTGCTGGCCCTCTCAACTCTGCCTTGAAAATGAAATATTTGGTGTTTCAGTTGAGGGGGGTTGGAGATGAGGGTGTGTGTGTGTGTGTGTGTGTAGGGGAGGTGGGGGGGGAGGCAGGGAGGGAGGGGGTGTGGGGGTTACTCGGGTTGCCAGAACTAGCACTTCTGGTTGGAAAAAAGCGGTGGGAGTTTTGGTCAGACAGACAGGGCGAGAGGCTTTTTTTGAGCGGCGCTCCAAGAGCAACAGAAAACACTCCGTCTTGACCGTGTGGTCACGGAACGGGTGTGGAGGAGGAGGCGTCTGGCGCCGCGCCTGGAGGAGGAGGGGTGGGGGTGTGGGGGGGGTGTGGGGGAGGGGTGGGGGGGTGGGAGTACGGACTGTACATACGTCAGGAAGCAAGGAAGGAAAAAGACCTGCCGGGACGCAGGTGAGCAGGAGGAGGAGGAGGAGGAGGAGGAGCAAGAGGAGGAGGCGTATCATGAACAAGGACGGGCAGAACAGGAAGTGATACAGGATATGCCCCCCCCCAGCACCCACCACCACCACCGGCTCCCAGCAGTGACGGCGCTGCTGCTGCAGAGGGAAGTTGACGTTTGGCTCCAGAAGAAATTTCACCTCCTGGTGTATTCTGCCCGTCACACGGAATTGAGACCTGTCTGTCTGTCTGTCTGTCTGACTGACTGACTGTCTGTCTGTCTGTCTGTCTGTCTGTCTGTCTGTCTGTCTGTCTGACTGACTGACTGTGTCGTTGGTCTGTCTGTCTGTGTCTGTGTGGATCATCCAGGGGCCCCTCGACCCCCGGCCGCCCCCCCCCCACTGGAAGACTGCAGCCATGTCTTTGTTATTGGCTCGTCAGATCCAATTCTTTGAACCCTCCGCCCTGTTGGCCGCTCCGCACTTTCTTGGGGGTCTTTCCAAAGGAGGCGGCGGGGGAGGAGGGCGCATGAAATGCATCAGGGTGTGAAAAGAGAAATGCGTCCTTCCCGCTGTGTTTTCTTTCCTCCTCACATCATTTTAAACAGTTTTTTTTTTCCTTTCTCAATTTCTTTCTCAACCACCGGCTTTAACTGCTGCCAGAAATGTGTGCCAGGATGTTGAATCACCGCCACGCGTGTTTCATTTTTTGTTTTTTTTTATGCACAACAATGCACCTAAATGACCTTGTGACCTCACGTAGACGGCGCTACGGAGGGGTCACGGTAGGCTGGAAACAGTGGGAGGAGCCAGAGCGAGCAGCGGCGGTGGTCGTGTGGATGGAGACACTGCGTATCTGACAGGAGGAGCAGCAACTCTCTCAGCCGTCCTTCAAACAGATGTTGCCCACGCTCGGTGCCTGACGGCGAGCAGGAAATGACGCCAATGAAGAAAAAGATGTGTGTGTGTGTGTGTGTGTGTGCGCGTGTGTGTGTGTGTGTGTGTGTGTGTGTGTGTGTGTGTGTGTGTGTAGATAAGTGTATATTCTACCTCAGTGTGCCAGCCTGTTGTACAGTACAACATTAAGTAAAAGTCTAAGTCTATCAGCCCCTGTAGACACACACGCAAGCATGCACACGCACACGCACACACACACACACACACGCACACACACACACAGAAGAATTTAGTAATCATCTTTAATCAAGAACATGATCCCTCAAACCATCTGGGTGTTCAGAGTTGGTGGCCCGTAGTGCGCACACAAGAAGACATCCGTAGATGAACACACACACACACACACACACACACACACACACACACGCACGAATAATCACGCATGTGCAATCCAGTGCAGGAGACCAACAAGTGTGAGACTCATCAGTACACATGCATGAGTGTGTGTGTGTGTGTGTGTGTGTGTGTGTGTGTGTCAGTGGGCGGTACAAGGGTCAATAAGATAACATTTGGTGGACCACCTGCTGGGAGGCTCAGTTTGCCACCGCCGACGTTTGATCTGACTCATCTCCCTGTGTGTGTGTGTGTGTGTGTGTGTGTGTGTGTGTGTGTGTGTGTGTGTGTGTGTGTGTGTGTGTGTGTGTGCAAGTGTGTGTCTGTGTTGCCGTTTACCTGAATAACCGTGTTGCAAAAGTATCTGATGACTGATAAGGTTTGAGGGAACACGCTGCTGTGAGATCACAGAGCAGTGAGGACACAGAGAGGCTTTTTCTCCTCGGCAGTCTCGGAGGAATTTGGTCGGATGGCTGAAAGCCCCAAACTGTCCAAACTGTCGAGTCACTGCAGCTTGCGGAAAACAACAAACAATATTTTTCTCTTGTGACAAAGACAGAATAAAACTTTTCCTAACGGCCATTTTTACACGCTTGTCTGTCAAAAACACAGCCGCTGTTCTTTTCTGTTCCGCCTCTGACTTTTGGACTGTTGCCCAAGTTTTCATGAAGACAGATGAGGCACACAAAGGAGCGATGACAACAACAACAACAACAACAACAACAACACAAGATGAACTGTGAAGGCCTTGACACCACTGCAGGTAAGAGCTGAAATACGCAGGTGGACATTAACAATTTGTGCTATGCAAGGTGTCCCCCTTGTTAGCGCTAACTGGCTACAAGGCTAACTGGCTACAACGCTAACTGGCTACAAGGCTGACTGGCTACTGAGCTAACAAGCAACAGAGCTAACTGGCTACAAGGCTAACTGGCTACAAGGCTGACTGGCTACTGAGCTAACAAGCAGCAGAGCTAAGAGGCTACAAGGCTAACAGGCTACGAGGCTAACTGGCTACAAGGCTGACTGGCTACTGAGCTAACAAGCAACAGAGCTAACTGGCTACAAGGCTAACTGGCTACTGAGCTAACTGGCTACTGAGCTAACTGGCTACATGGCTAACTGGCTACAAGGCTAACTGGCTACAGAGCTAACAAGCAACAGAGCTAAGAGGCTACGAGGCTAGCAGGCTACGAGGCTAACTGGCTACAGGGCTAACAGTGCCAGCAGAGTGTACAGGGGAGACGCTGCAATGCTGCATTAACAATCACACTTGTGAACTTCCTGTATCGTTACTGAGTGGAACCTACGTCAAACACTCACATGACACACACACACACACACACACACACACACACCTTCGAGGAACTTTAATTGAAACAAAGGAGTGCTTCATCTTTTTTCCCCAGCCCATCCTTCTCTCACTCCTTCACTCCGTCCCTCCACTCCTTCACTCCGTCGCTCCGTCCCTCCCTCCTCCGCCGTCCTTCCTCCGTGAAACAATAAAGTTCTCTGGCTCTAAGTTACGAGGGGCTTTTGAAGTGGCTGCGGGAGCCAGTAAATTTCAGCGAGCTCCTCTGAGAGCTGCTCCGACGTTGCACGGGACCGAGCCCATAATATTTCACGCGTGCACGTCGCGCCTCGAGGTTCTGTTGATTTGACAAATGGCCCCGACTCACAAACACTTTCTCGACAAAATGCAACACAATTGTGCCAGCTTAGCATTCCAGTGCGGCCGGTCCGACCGAGGCTTTAAGGCCGAGATCTCACTCGTCCGTGTTGAAAAGCTCCCATGTGAAGGATTCCAGATGGTGTGGTCGGTAAAGTTGTGACAACAGTGTGAGGAACTTCATGCAAGTCGCTCATGTAAACCGCAAAAGAAGAAAAAAGTTGCAACTGGGAGCTTGTAAATATTTCATTGCCAGCAGTGTGAATGTGTCATGCAATTGTAGGTGTACACACACCAGCAGTCAACAGTGTGCACACACCTGTTTCTTCTTTATCTCGACTACTTTCCACACTGTAGATACACACTGAAGACATCAAACACATGATATGAGGATTGGTGTGGCAAAAGAAAGAAAAAGTGAAACACCTAAATATGTTTTGTTCTATATATTTCATATGAAGGATGATCTAAGATATAACACTTTGAGTCATTTCACACTTTGGGGGTGAGAGCTAAGAAGCTGTGCTTCTTCTCACTCCTGTTTGAATAAGTTCCTTTTTTTCTTTTCTGTTTTAATAATTTAGCTTCCTTCATTTTTTTTCAATATTATTTTTATGTTGGGGAAATTGCTTCATAGCCGCTATGAAGCCTTTTCAAATTTGCATATTCCAAAAAAAAACAAGGCATGGAAGCTTTATCTATATAGCGCATTTCATACAGAAGGCAACTCAACGTGCTCTACATGATTGCAAGTTCAACATTTTAAAAGCATTTAAAAAAAAACAAAACAAACATAGAACACAAAGTGCAGAGAAAACAAAAAGACTTCTTATAAAATGCTAATTATCAATCAATCAGTTATCAATCAGCATTTTGAATTAAAACATACTGTGTATAGTATAATGAACAGTAATGAAGGAGAATAGAAATGAAAAGATGATAACAAAATATCATAGGATGAATTAACACACGCGCGCACACACACACACACACACACACACACACACACACACACACACACACACACAGGATCTCAGCATGGGGAAAATACTTCAGTCCAACATGCACGGCCGTGTTGTGTTGACTGAGCAGCAGCCAGTCGTGTGGTTGTTGTGGTCGTCTGACCCTCTGACCTGGTGGATGTGGGTTGACAGCTCCACCTACCAGCAGCAGCAGCAGCAGCAGCAGCGACTCTCTCGCACGTCCTCGCCACGTCGGGGCCAATACTCATCCGTCTTGCTGAAGTGCAGCCGCTGCATTTCCTCTTCAACCTCGTCCTCGGGCTTTTCTTCCTAGTTTGCATCTCAGACTCCAAAACGTCTCTGAAACGCTGCAGTGGATTTTCCATCAAGTTGGGCTTCAAGTTGGGCTTAGTGGGCGGAGCCAGGCTTCAGCCTGGTGGCTGCTGCGGTCAACTTGACCTCTGACCTTTGTCACATGTCTCGCAACAGCTCAGCCAACCAGCCGACCCCAGACTCACTCACTCACTCACTCGCTCGCTCACTTCACCTTGTCGCCATCAGTCAGTGGATCTCAAGTGGAGCTTAAGTTTAGCCCTCTGTTTACAGCCTCCCACTAAAAAAAACCACAACTTGATGCTTGGTTGGACCGACACTTTGCCTGAAGGCTGAAACCAACGGGACAGGTGTCTGACGCCCTCTGTGACATCACAAAGTGCGTATTGCAGGAGACACGTTATGAACAGTGAAGCAAGCCAGAGGAGAAAGACGGAACTTTTCCTCGCGATTCTGGAAGTGCTGAATCTGGAGATGCGGAATACTGTAATAAAACATTACTAAGGTGAATTCTGTGAAATCTCTGACATTAAAATATTATTTTTTGTGCATCTAGTTACCGTTAGCATTTTTTTTTTTTTTTTTTATCACAACCATCAACGCAGTTTTTTCTTATTTCGAGCAAACTTCCACTGAAAGCTGGACAGGAAGTGACCGTCGGAGATGTCACACGTCTGCTGTACCTTCCAGTTTCCTCCTCCTCTTTGTGTCTCCTCCCTTCCTCCCCCATCCACCCATCCATCCACCCCTCCCCCACCGTGTCTGCCTCCTCCCTCTCTCACTCTTTCCCCGACACCTGTGCAGGTCTCGTGTTTCAGGCCGCCGCCTGAAAAATGAATGCGGCCCTCCAATCTCTTAATCCACTCGGCTCGGCGCCGCCACGTCACATGACACCGCCCACGCCGCATCGCCCGGAGAAATTGTTTTGTCTCGGTACGTCGGTGAGCACTTGGCCGAGACAAAACGCATCGAGTGGAGGAGCGGCGGCGGCGGCAGCGGCCGCTGCGTTGTTCGCCCGTGTCGATGTTTTCCATCCCAGTTTGTCAAATTTTATTCTGGAACTCAAGACGGAAAAAAGGTTGACTGACCCGTTTTTCTTTAAGATTTAAATCAAGGTTCTGAGTGTGTGCTGTGTGTACGCATGTGTGTGTGTGTGTGTGTTTTGGGATGATACCTTATCCTCAGCAATCAGTCTGACCTCCACTCTGGAGTGAACTGCTCTCAATGATTAATGGATCTGCCTCCGTGCTCGGTCACCAAGGCAACCCGAAACCCGATAGCCCTCAGGAATTCACCAGCTCGCCCTCAAACTCAAGCTCTGTGTGTGTGTGTGTGTGTGTGTGTGTGTGTGTGTGAGAGAGAGAGAGAGAGAGAGAGAGAGGGAGGGAGAGAGGGATGCAGTGAGGGCTAAATAGGACTCTTTGGAAAGATGGAGCTGCTTGCGGTGAAGGTGGGAGGAGAGACGTCCAATTCAGTCAATAAAACAGAGTCAGACGGATTTCAGCCGACGTCAATGAATCCTTTGTTGTTTCTTTTTCGCTTTTTCGGACGCGTCGGTTTTCAAACCGCGTGTTCCAGCCTGGACGCCCGAGTGTTTGTCGAGTTAATCTTCCGCACACAGATTTTTCTGGAGGGAGATGAAGCGCAGCGACGCTGACGAGGCAGCGGGGCTTCTTCAGAAGATCCGCGGATAAACGGCCGAGCTGAGAGGGGATTCGGTCCATGTTGTTGGTATCTGATGGTGAACTTTGTAATTTCCTGCATCTGATTCGCCGTCGATTGTGCAGAGTGCACCATCGCTGTCACCGGGAGGCCACTCTGATAACCTCACGCTGTGAAGTGATGGAACATCCCGTCCAGAGAAGACAGGCAACAACTGCAAACTGCACAGACATTCAAACTTTGGGTTTGTCAGCAGGACTTTAATGTTCTCAGACTACAGGAAGTGGTGGTGGAGTGTGAGTGTGATTGTATGATGATGGGGGTGGGGGTGGGGTGGGGGAAGGGGAGGGGGGGAGCTCAGCTTCACAGCCCTGCCAGACACCCCGAACCCGAGCCAATCAATTATCCGACGAGTCGTTTATCTCCGGCCGTCAGCGCGGCAGCAGTTGACTGGGATTCTGTTGGACTGCGGCTGTCGCAGCGTCTCTCACTCTGCCCGCTGACGAGCGGCTCAGACCGCCGGCTGCAATCACCAGCGCCGCGACGCGTCCGTCTGTCCACAGCGTGCAAATCTCTGGGTGCGGACGTCACATGTAGAGGTGCACTGTTTGACATCTTACATGCAGGTTAATATCAGCCAGACATTTCCAATACATGTGCGCCCTCCACATCCACACACAATCCTTCTCGTTTGAACAGTCTGGCAATGTCAACGCTGTTACTAATTTTCATTTCCGGGCTCGCGAGCTAAGAAACGACACAAAGCTGTTAACCGCCACCAAAAGCATCGTAGTAATTCCTCTGCACGCTCATTGTTGCTGCAGCCCTTAATGAGCTCCAAGGAGAAGGAGCTGTTTCTGTCTCCTCTCAGCGTGTGTGTGTGTGTGTGTGTGTGTGTGTGTGTGTGTGGTGTCGCTGTTTATTTTTCGCCCTGTTTTTTCACACCCGCTGCATAAATGAATGAGTTCCAGTGGATTCCCAGCGGGGGTGTTGGGTTCGCTCGGCGGCCCCAGACTGAGCGCCGGTGCAAAAGTCACCGCCGTTATTTAGAAGCACAGCCATCGGGCCCAGTCGTTCATCAAGTCTCTGGCGTCCACGTGTATGTCAAAGTACCGGTGATGTAAACGTAAAAGCATTGTAAGCAACACAGGATACATAGCGGTCGTTTACAGCCGGGCCTGAGTTCACTGACAGCAGCCGTCACGAGACAAATCAGTTCAGATAAAAAGAAAAGATAAATAAAGAATGAAACACTAATGAAAAAAATAATAATAAACTTTTAGCAAATGGTGCAAAAAAGTGGTGCAAACACAAATCGATTCTCTGGACTCAGACACATCAGAACATAAAACATACTGAGGGGTATGTTTGCGTATTCTGTAGTGGTTCTACGGTCATTCGGGACCTTTTCCGGTGGTTCTACGGTCATTCGGGACCTTTTCCAGTGGTTCTAGGCAGAGAGACGACACCACTGGCCCAAGTGTGAGTGTGCAGAGACAAATTGAAAGGCGGCGGCGGCAGCGAGCAGAGTTCAGCGTGCAGGCCCCCCCCCCACTCTCTCCTCCTCCTCCGCTCGTCCTAATCGGGTTACATGATTAATGAGGGGGGGAAATGGGCTCATGTTGTATTAAGAAAATGTGTGTTTGAACCCAAAGCGGCGAGCATCAGCAGGCCAATGCATCAGCCATCGACTGGACACCCGAGACCCGAGTCCGGCCTCCGCCCTCCTGGAAGCCCCTCTCACTCTCTCACTCTCTCACTCTCTCTCTCACTCACTCACTCACCCACTGGCTCGCTCGCCCTCTTTCTCGCTCTCATTATGTGTTTCATTCCCGTCCTCTCCCTCCTCTCGGACATTTCTCTCGCACCTCCTTCATCCTTCCCTTCTTTCCTCTCCTTCTGTCTCCCTCCTCTCACCTTCCTTCTCTTCTCCACTTTTCACCCACAGCCGCCTCACTTTTGCACAATAGCGACACTGTTTTCCGCCTCTGTGTGATTTAGACTCCAACCCTGCGTGCACGAGGGTCGACGCTCCAAAACTCTGCAGTCACTGGCCGAGTCACTGAATCTCTCCGCTTCATGCAGGCTCGTCTGTACATTAATTACAGCGGCAGGGGCAGCAGCAGCAGCAGCAGCGGCTCCAGCTGAGGCTGAGCCTCTGGATTAACGGCCCAGATCGCAGCTCTTCCACTGGCCTGCGGTGCAACACAGTTGCTGGGTTGTGAGCTGATTATACCGCCGGTGTGGTTGTGCCAAATCACGCATCACCGCGCTGCACTTCCTGAGAGCAACAGTGAGGCCAGGTTACCCTTGAACGCATCACCAGACAAATGTGAGTCAATAGGTGCGTTTGCATGACCCCTGGAGTGGTGCAAAACCTAAATATGGCAATAAAAGAACTGGTCAAACTGGAAAAACTTCCCAAATAAATGGAAAATTCACTTCAGATAGCTGCTGCAACACGCAAAACATGCTTTGTGCCTCCACCCTCCTCACAGTGGGGTCCCGCAGGACGAGAGTTACACACCATTCCATGGAAACACCAGCAAATCGCCACTGTACTTGGGTGTATTTTAGAAATATGGCTTTTATTTTTGAAAAAAACCTGGAACATGGAAACGCAGCTACTGAGGACCAGAGAGAGCAAATTTATATTCTAGTTTAATCATCAGCTTGACCACAAGTATGAACCCACTTCAGGCTCCTCATTGGCTGGCAAACCCCCAACCCCAATTTTGCATGTGACGTGCATGTGCACAAGAATATTTTACAGTGTAGGGGAAAAAAATAAAAAATTATGCATGAGCACATGGACATATTTCTGAGTGGAAGAGCCAGAAATGAGCATTTTAGGCCTCGGCTGGAGCCACCGAGCAACTCTTGTCTGATCACTGGGATCCAGTTAGATCCACTGTGTGTGTGTGTGTGTGTGTGTGTGTGTGTGAATTAGCCAGCAGCATCTCGACGCTCTGTGGGCAGTGTGAGGTGCTCAGGGGTTGGTGGGCTCAAACACCAAGGCAAGTGAAAAGCAGCTCAGGATGATTTCTGTTCTTGGCTTCCTTCCCTGAAAGCAGCATTTTGCTCTCTCACCTTATCGAGAAGGTCGACATAATGAGCAGCGACGGCTCTAATTGCCGCGTTAAAGTTGGCGGGCCGCGAATGATTCCTGGCCCGGCTTCACTCGCAGAGCTGGAGGCTAATGGGTCGCCGAGTTCGGCTCGCTAAATAAAACTCGACCCGGGCTGCGTTTGGCAGCGTCTCCTCGCCATGAAAGGTCGCAGTGTTTACAAACAGCGGAGGGAAACGCCAATAAAAATGAGGACGTATAGACGCGGTGACAGGGACGCGGGCCCAGTTTCTCCCGCTTGCGGTGCCGCGTTCCTCCCCGAGAGCTCCGGCGCACTCCCACGCCAGGCGGGCCAGAACAGCACCGTCTCTGTTTGCTCCCCTCAACTCAACCATCATCTCCGATGAGACAGTTTACTCCAAAAGTATTTCAGACGCTGACGCGAACAAAGAGGGGTGGGGTGGGGGGGGGGGGCGGGGGGCGCGTTCATTAGAGGGGGAATAAGTCCCGGCGGAGAGAATCAAAGCAACGGCGCGGAGAGGGGGATAAATAAATACGTGAAAGGAGAGGAGGACGGCAGGATGGGAGGAACGCAGGCGGAGGAGATGATGGTGAGGAGACCGCAAGACGCTGCAGCCGTACATGTAAACAAACCTGCAATATGTAGACAAACAATTAGTGTATCGAGTCTTCAGCAAAGATGATTCATTGGTGCACCCCGCTGCACACACACACACGCACACACACACACACACACACACACACACACACACACGCACACACACACACACACACGCACACGCTGGGCCCTGCTGTGGATTCTGCAGAGGCAGCAAGGAAAATATCGCTGTTTTCAAAGTATTACCAGTCATATTTTCATATTTCTTTTCCCCCCGCTGTTATAATTTTCTGCCCCTGTCAAACAAATCACGAGGCTGAGACCAAACGGGGGCCGAGGCAGCGGCTCACATTTTCCACTGTCAGGTTCACAAACGCGCTGCTCTTACAAACAGGCTCTGTGTGCGTCGGGGAGACGTGACCCCCGCGCGCATGTGTGTGTGTGTGTGTGTGTGTGTGTGTGTGTGTGTGCATTGGCGTGCCTGTGTGTGTGTGTGTGTGTGTGTGTGTGTGTGTGTGTGTGTGTGTGCACGAGCGCCGGCTGTTAATTGGCAGGTCGGGACGACTCTGAAACCGTTTGACGATGTTTTGAATCAAATGTTTTGAATCGGTGTCGTGTTTTCAATTTCAAAGTTCAAAGTCGTTGCCACTCTCTGAGTTTTGCCATCATGGGATCCAGTGGAGCGTCGGTATACACTCAATTATTCAAAACACTCTGAAAGTATGCAAATATGACCTACTTTAGCCCTTTGTTTACAGCCTGCTGCGAAAAGAGCAGCGCTCCGAGCGACGTTTTGTTGGAGCGACTGCATGTTCGCAAGGAGGGACGAACGCCGCGGCCTTGACGACACCTGGCAGAGGGACCGGAGCCCATTGTGACATCACCAAGGGGTGATTAACCGGAGCTGTGTGCCTTTACTAGACTTTGTAAACGGTGCAGCAGCGAGCGGGAGACGCAAACAAGTTTCACTGACGGGAAAGCACTGGCAGAACCGATCCCCGCTGCTCTGAATCAGATCCACCTGGTTGCCACCACCTGGTCTGTTTCCTGGTTCACAGACTGCAGGTGCGAAGGTACAAACTGATGGTGACAGGGAATTTGCGCATGCAGGGCCTACTGAAGTACTCGAGATGGCGTGACGGGAGTATTGATGGAGGCGGCAGCGTTTACATATTTCCTACAACTCAGAAGTGGACGTCAGGGTTTTTATCTTCTGAGATAAAAAAAAAAAAACTGCAAAAAACTCTGAAAAAAAAAAATCTTAAAAAAAAAAACAACTCTTAAAGAACTCCACAGGACTTTGTGGCAAAATGGGCCTAAATTCAAACCACTGGCGTCACAACGGGTCTTCACCACACCAGCACCACTGAGTCACCGGGGGGAAGCAAGAAGACAAACTGATGAAGATCCAGAGTTCGTTTCGCGGGCCAAGCAGGACGGCCGGGCCGATCCGCGGCCCCTCCGGTTGCACTTCCCCCTCGGAGCGCCATCCATCCGTCATGGGCGGGGGTCAGAGGTCGGCAGGGATTCATCAAAACAGTTTGTGCAGCGTGAGGTACACAAAGGAGCCTCTCAGGATTAGAGGCGGCCCGCTGTGTTTACGGCTGCCTACATTAGGGCCTCTCCCGTCGGCAGCAGCGCCGCCTCGGTGTGAACTCGTCCCAGTGGGGGGGGGGGGAGGAGGACGAGGAGGAGGGGGGAGGGGGTCCAGTAGGTGAAATACCACCACCACCACCACCACCACAACCCCATCATCCCTCCCCCCGCGATACACTTCCCGAAAACCTGAGGCTTCCTGCGGCTTCACGTGCGGCCAAACGGGCCGGCTGGTCGTTCATCACAGCCACTCCACGAGCCATCCGAGAAAAGAAGCTCAGAGAAAACGTCAAAAATAAAAGTGCTGGCCGCTGCCGCTCGGCACACAGACTTGCACTGTTTTGGCATCAGAGAAGAGTTTGTTTTAAAAAATATTTTTTAAAAAATCAAGATATTTGCTTTGTGCTTCTTGCAAAAATCATGAACCATTTAGATTTTTTTTTTTTTTAATCTGCCAGTTGAACGTAAAAAAAAAATTTTCCGAGATCAGCGTCGCACCGGCCGTTGCTTCTTCCTTCCTGCTTTGGCATAAAAGCAAAAGGTGAGAAATGAACAGGAAAAGATAAGATAAGATAAACCTTTATTCGTCCCACGACGGGGAAAAAACTGACAGCAGCTCAATAATGATGGAGCCCAATCAGTTCCTCCAGACTTTCAGCAAGTCAAACACCAATTACAGCGCAAAAATATGCCGCAAAACACAAAAATGGGGAAAATTAAATTGATATATTATTAATAAACATATAACACTTTATTTAATTGTGCCTTCGTCTGGACTGAACAAACCGCCGGCTGCAGACATGCGGCTCGCTGCACTTTTCAATCCAACATGGTTGAAATCATGCAAGAAAAAAAAAAAAAAAAAAAAAAAAACCCGGCCGTCCATTATCATTAGTGCGTCTTGTTTGTTTCCTGCGTTGCCATCAAAGCTAATTTGGTAATTGGCTGATAGTTTGGCCCGCAGATTCCCAGCACATGGTCCTGATCGGCCGGCCCGCTGATGCCCATTGTGTTTGACGTGCGTTGATTGCCACGCAGCCCCTCGTGGAAGAGGAACCAGCCCGAGAGCTCCAGCCCGGTACCTCTCATCCTTCTCATCCTTCCTTCTTTCCTTTCCTCTAATAAAAAGCCCGGCCCGGGTGCGTCGCATCAGACGCTGCGAGGGGAAAAACTCGGGAGAAATATCACCCCCGGATGAGTTTTTCAGCGACGGGCCAAAGTTTGGAGTAAACGTTGCTCCGCTCGGTGGGGGGGGTGGAGAGAAAGAAAAAATGTGGAGCTGACGAGATGGAGTTGGTGTCAGCGTCTTTGGGCCTAACGGCCGCAGCCGCTTCCATTAGCTGATGTTTGGACGCCCGCGGCCACGACGGCCGGCGCTGAGAAGCCACGCGTTGTCCAAACAGTGCGGCGCTGCTCGCTGCATTAGCGGCTGCATTAGCGGCAAGGACACTCTGTGAGTGATTCAGCCACCCCCCCACCCCCCACCCCCCCCCCCGAGCTGTTAAAGGGACCTTCTGTAAATTATTAGTGATTCATTGCCGGCTTTTATTCAACGGGTCGAGGCGACGCTCCGTTGTTTTGACGGCGCTGAGACGGCGGCCAGGCGCTGCATTCATTCAGCAACGCCGCGCGGGAATGAATTCGATAAATATTTAACCTCGGCAATTTATTTTGACGAGCTAATAAAAGCATTACTGCAAACACGTGGAAGCAAAATCTATAAATTCAATTTGCTGCTTGAGGTGCAATAAAAAAATAAAATAAAAATAGAAATAAAAATAAATCACGATGCAGGTCAACTCATTATCTCATCATGAAAAGCAACAATAATCAGGCCTGACTGCATGGTGGCGTCACTCTGGGCTTCATGAGCTCTGACATTTTACACGTATTAGCCCCCGCAAACACAACACACACACACACACACACACACGCACACACACGCCGGCC
>NW_027466139.1:665000-702500 GCF_046127955.1 Nelusetta ayraudi | reverse complement strand
GTGAGTAGCTGCTCGGTGCGGTGACGGAGGAGGTGGAGGTGGAGGTGGAGGTGGTGGTGGTGGTGCCGCAGGGGACCAGGGACCAGACTGTGTGGGCCTATCAGGTTGCAGTATTGACCTGAGGCTCTGGTTTGAGTTATATGAGAGAGTTCACAACCAGGAGGAAATCCAAGGAAGGGGGGGGGGGGGGGGACCTTGAGTCGCCGTGACAGAAGGACAAGTGTGGGGAAGACGTCTGAGGATTTTAATCACTAGAATATGGAATATGGTTTTACCATTGCGACTGTTATTATTTGTACCGTTAAGCCGCAGCCCAGTCACACTTTACGACTTTATGACGCTGATATGTTTTGTTTTTTTTTCTTTGAGTTGACGTTCTTTCATTATCAACTACAAATGACTGGGACACGAGCAGCAGACGTATATTTCCTGCGCGGTGCAAAGGAGCTCTTTGGAGTTTGATTTTCTCCACCGGGTTGCAGATGACAGAGAAATTATTATTATTATTATTTTTTTACCTTCTTCTAAAATTCCAGATGTTTTAATAGTAAATCTAGACTCAGTGAGTTACATTTATTTTTTTTTTGCCACTAGAGTTTCCCAATTTGGGATCAATAAAGTACATCTACTGAATTTCCTTTGGGATTAATAAAGTTTTTATCTATCTATCTATCTATCTATCTATCTATCTATGTATCTATCTATCTATCTATGTATCTATGTATCTATCTATCTATCTATTCCATTCCATTCTATTCTATTGTAAAACACACAGATTCCAGGTGTTTCTTCCCACAGACTGCAGAAGCAGAAAAGATTTTTGCCTGATGTGATCTTATTCTCCAACACATTTTTCTCAAACTACAAGAATTTAGCTCACCCCCCCCCCACCCCACAATTTCTCCGTCTTGTGCCGCCTTCACACGCCGGGTCCCAACCGTCAGCAGGAGTGTCGCACTTTGTGTGTAGGCCTCACAGGAACACTGACCACAGGGCAGGCGGGACATTATGACAGGATGCAGAGGCGTGTTTACCTGTCCCGTCCCGTCCCCCCTACCCCCCCCCCAGGTTAGGACTATTTAGAAATTCATTAAAGCCCGGCTGCAAACAGCGACGACGGCGCGATAACGACATAATGACGACAAACAGCGTGTCAGAGGCCCCGGCGCTGTTTACCTCCAGCCGACGTTTTGGTCATTACGTAGGCCGGCAGTCTGACAGGCCCGGCCCACTGTTTACCCCCGTCGGGCCCCGGCGGGGTTCTGAAAATATGTAATAACTTTATAATAGCGCTAAACACGAGTCTGTCACCCGCTTGGCTTGTTGCTGCGGCTCTAATGGAGCAGTGGGCCGACAGGAAGCAGGAGGAGCCGACAGCCCCCCCCCCTCACAGCTGTCCACTGAGGCAGCAGGACTTCAATGTGATCAACACCCGCTGACCCCTGCAGGTCCAGAGTGGAGGCCGAGCTCCCAGGCTCCCAGTCCAGAGAGCAAAGCAGTGATTTCCAGTTGGGTTCCTGTCCTCCACTGTGACTGAGCCCAAGTTCAGGGGGTGGGGGGGGGGCAGAGAGACTCGGTGAGGCCACTCTGCTGGTTGGGGGAGGGGCGGGGGCAATCAGGAACAGATGGATAGGTTGATGAACCACCCCCCCAACCCAAACTCACCCCAGCACTCCTCACTCTCAAGGCCGCAGTGGCAGTGCGACTGCCACTCAAACTCCCAGCATGGGAGTGTGTGTGTGTGTGTGTGTGTGTGTGTGTGTGTGTGTGTGTGTGTGTGAGTGGGGGGTGGGAAGGAGTGGGGCGAGGACGACGGGGGGGCTGTGTTATGGCTCTGAAGGTGCTACAACTGAACCACTCCCCATAGAAGCAAGCTGTGGACACCTCAACAACATCTGATCCATGGGAAACAGAGAGAGAGAGAGAGATGGAGAGAGGGAGAGAGAGAGAGAGAGAGGGAGAGAGAGAGACAGAGAGGGAGAGAGAGAGAGAGGAGCAGGAGTCACAGGAGTGACAGGAGGAGCAGGAGGAGATGCTCCAGTTACTGGTTCCGCTGCTCCTCCGCAGACTCGATGCCTTTACCCTTCTCCTCTCCTTCCAGCCTCCTCACCCCCCCGCCACCCCCTCTCCACCACCACCACCTCCTCCTCACCCCTCATCCCCTCGATCAGGTTTCCCTCTGTCCATCAGGAGGAGGCGGGGGGGTGGGGGTGGGGGTGGGGGGTGGGGGGGGTCGCTGCCTCTGATCAATGGCAGGAAACCAGACGGTGGGATGGGAGGAGGTGAAACAGATAGGAGCCACTCTGGAAATCACTTCCTCCTCTCCATCACCGCCTGGAAGTCACACACACACACACACACACACACACACACACACACACACACACACACACACACAAAGTCTGTCCAGACACCACATACAAACACACATCTGACCACAAACATGCTGCAAAAAAACCCACTGATACAACACACTGACACACACACACTCAGGCTCTGGGCCGTTCAGCTGCTCTGCTCCAATATTGTGGAGTTGATGATATTTTTTCCTGGCAGCTTTATGCAAATCTCAGACATATTGCTCCATGTCTCCGGGGGGGGGGGGCCAGCGCCCACACATTCCCGCGCACACATGCATACATGCATACATGCGTGCATACGCTCAGAGGCGGCACACACACACACACACACACACACACACACACAGCAGCAGTAATTAGGCCCGAGTGCGGCCGCCTCATTTGCCTTTATTAATTTGCTCTCTTTTTCTTACCGCCGTTCATAAACTGCCACTTTGCGGCAGACGACGGCGGCAGCGGCGGCCCGCCGGCTGCTCCTCCTCCTCCTCCTCCTCCTCCTCCCCCGCCCTCTCCTCCTCCCTCTCCTCCTTATTCTTCTTCTCTGGATTAAATTATGGTGTATTGGATGGCGGCAGTTGTGAGGCTAAACGGCGGTAATGCAATGAGGAGCCGAACACGATCCTGGATTTGAAGGAATTCTTCCGCAGGTATGATGTGCACCATGATACGTCGCAGGGTGTGTGTGTGTGTGTGTGTGTGTGTGTGTGTGTGTGTTTCTGGCCTGTGCGACGACGCGGACGAGAGCGCTCTCACAGCCCCGGCTAACTCTGAACTCCTGTCAAAACACGGAGCTTTAAATTGAATTAGGACTCCATGCTGTCGCCCCTGCTGAGCCCCCCCGACCAACGCCTGTAACACCCTGCACTGACACACACACACACACACACACCGAGAACATATATCTGGTGCAAGAAAGCCAATATGTGCGCACAAAAGTTTAGAAATGTGGCCAACGCCGAGGTTGACAAGTGTGAGGAGAATAAAAAGTAAACATCAGCTGTTTTTGAAAACGAATCAAACGTGCACGCACACACACACTCACACTCACGATGAGACGCCGCAGTGAGGAGTTTTCCCGGTGAGGCCAGCTGGGCCTCGGACTGTCGCTGCTTCATTGAAACATTTTGGTGAAATTTTGTGACCTTGTCAGGAACCTGAGCGGCCATGAATTATTATTTACTAATATTGATTTATGGCGAGTGTAATACTGCCAGGCTCACTTGGACGGTTTCTGAGGTTTTCAGTTTGGACTTTTTTTTTTTGGCTGCATAGATTTTTGAGAAATTCAGATGCTGTTGTATTTGTGAGGAAGATATATATTTTTTTTTTTTCTCTAAAGCTTTCTTCTAAATTTCTGTTGCAGCCTCTGATCAGCGCTGCTATTTCCTTTCAACGCTGTGTCGCCAGGCCCAGAACCCGCACAACAGAAGAACTATGTGTCTCGCCGGACGAGATGCAAGCCAGAATGCGTTTCTCTGGCGTCGCTCCAACACGTAAGAGGTTGAAATGTGCTAAAATCCTGCCGCCGCAATTTCAAGACAGAGGGGGAAAAAAAAAAAAAAAAAGAAAAGAAAAAAAGAGCGAGGCAGGAGATTTAAAAAGCAGATATGCGGTGCAGTAATTCTGCTGCGCCGGGCGCCGCATGCACGCCCGCACTCCAGTGTCGCTACTCTGCACTTCGTCCGAGCAGCGCTCCCCAATTTGTTCCGCGCGTCGCTGGCAGTTCAAGTTGCACCATTAGAAATCATGTTAAAACAATATTGTGGGAGCCAGCGGCTCATTAATCATCAGCCTGACAAGAGCTCTGGACACTGTTGACCAGTAATGAGCCGGCTGCTGACCTCTGATACATCTGGGCTGCCGTTGGTCAGCTGGCTAATAAGCCCACTGACGACAACAACAGGGCCGACGATGACGATGATGATGATGATGATGACGACGATGATGGCAGCGACGGTGCACTTCGATGCAACGCAGGGCTGAGATTTAAACTCAGCCGCCAGAAAAAGATGAAATTTCTGCCTCATGTTCACTGCAACTTCTAAACTGCCAATTTTTGGAATTTCAAGAAAACATTAGAAAGTTTTTGACAAATTCTATAATAGTGCATTTTGGTTAAATAAAAAAATTAAATATATATATGTATATATATATATATATATTTTTATTTTTTTATTTTTATTTTTTTTTCAATGCACAAACTAGGCAGCCTCCATCCAGGCTGAAAACTGGATGGATTTGCGACTTTGTGAATGAGCTGCTGGTTGAACTGGTGCAGATGAATGGTGTGTGAGTGTGTGAGACCTGATCTTTGCTTGGGGACGGAGTAGAAGGTGAGTGCAGTGCATGTGAGTGAGTGTGTGTGTGTGTGTGCTATTGTAAGTATTGAGCACCGCTGCAGTGCAACCAAACACCGGCTCTTTGTCTGCGCTGCAGCTCAGCAGACTGGCGCAGTGGGACTCGGTGGCTTCAGCTGCTCTTAATATCACCATAATTAATGCCACTAAAATGACTTTAAATTGTTTCTAACTTTTTTTTCATTCGGATATTTAAAAAAAAGAAAAAAAGAGAGAAAGATCCGCACAGCCAAGACATGCACATTATGTGTACGAGTCATAAAAAACTGTTTAATAGTTTCAAAATGTTCAAACAAAAAAATAATGTTTTTCTTACACGTCTCTTACGATGTGAAATGTAGAAGGATAATTAATAAATGTAAAGTAAAACTAATGCATACTGAATTTCTAATTAATATTCAAAGAAAAAAATATCTTTTATATACTTTTGTTTTTGAGTGTGTGTGTGTGTGTGTGTGTGTGTGTGTGTGTGTGTGTGTGTGTGTGTGTGTGTGTTGCATCCCCCTGAGACGGGGCGATTGTTTGTTGTGATATTGTAATGAGGCCCTCAGGGTCTCTCTCTCTCTCTCTCTCTCTCTCTCTCTCTCTCTCTCTCTCTCTCTCTCTCTCTCTCTCTCTCTCTCTCTCTCTCTCTCTTTCACTCGGTGCCGTTCGCTCCTCACCTGAAACTGACACACACACACACACACACACACACTCTCTCTCTCTCACGCAGCCGACTATCTAGCGCTGCCTCCTCAGCAGTCGGTCAGAGGAGTGGAGGTGATGATTTATGATCCCCTAGATTTAAACTCATGATGTGAGACAGTTGCTCTCTGGGATCTCATTGATTTGAATCCCAAAAATAAAAAGCATCTCTGCTTATTATCTAAATGTGTGTGTGTGTGTGTGTTGTTCCCAGGTTGCAGTGGCCTGCCTGCCTGCTGCCTGCCTGCCTGCTGCCTGCCTGCTGCCTGCCTGCGGTGGCTGTGAGAGGCATGTAATATGTTTAAATAGGGCAAAGTAGTGTTTGGAGGATTGGTAATTACTTACATCCCTCTCCGGCCCTGCATGTGAACACTGTCCAGATCCCTCACACTCACACTCACATGCATGCCCGCAGACACACACACCAACACACATGGATTAATAGAAGCTGGTCAGAGGACACTTGCACACAGTTTGGAGGCACAAAACGACGGATTTGTGCTTTGATTGCTCCGATTTATTTCCACTTTATTTATTTGTTCTTTTATTCACGAGTCGTTATATTTCCCTGCCGCCCCCTCGCCGCTCCACCGGCTCAGAAAACCTCCTCATTGCCCACCACTGGTTGGCCGCTGCAGTGCGGGGGATTGTTTTTTGTTTTGTCTCTTTTTGTTGGATCTGACATATTTTTCTTTCTGTGCCAGGTTTTAAAAATAGTCTTCAGCCAGAAATCACCGTCGTCAAGAGCAGAAAATGAAAAGTTTGTCTTTCACCGTCCTCCAAACTGTAAACGGGAGAAACGCTGGAGTTGGGAGATTTAATTACGAGGTGGCACGTCTGATTTGTCCGACTCATCTCAGCGTCCTGGCAGCAGAGACACAGCAGAGCGCCGCTCGCCCCCCGTAGATGCCGCGCAAAATGAAAACTACAGCTGCACACTACGACGACAGTCGAGTTTTCAGACCGACAACAAAATACTGGCAGCTGGATTGTGATTGACATCAGGTTCCTTACTGTCGCATTTACGTTTGCAATTTTTAAGAATATGAAGTGAAAAAAAATGATGGAAGATTTCACTAATTAAAACAAAAAAAATTGGTGTGTATAATTAATAAGACTGATGCAAAATAGAACAATAATCAGTGATGACACAAAAAAAATTCAGATCTTGAAACTTTTGCACTTTTCTAAAGAAAAAAGCAATTTGTTTGTTAAAAAGTAATAAAATATATTTACAAAATAACTTTTTTTCCCAGAATGGTATTTTTTTTTTTTTTATTTAATTAAAAAATTGTTTTCCAAGTTCTTAAAATTCAGTCAATTTCACTCCTTCGTGTGCTTTCACTCCTCCTCCTTTGTTCATCACCTCCAACAAGTGAGACATCAAGGCCTCACCGCACCCCCCCCCCCCACACCCCTTCGTCATAACATTGACTCTGATCACCTTTTCATCACGTTGACATCAGAGCCAGCAGCTCTCAGAAGCAGTGCACCAGTCCCACCAAACACACTGCTGCTGCTTTTACCTCTTCACCTCTCCATCCAGAGAAGACTCTCTTTCAAGGTGAAGGAAGTCTCTCTCTCTCTCTCTCTCTCTCTCTCTATCTCTCTCTCTCCTCCTGAGCGGGGAGAAGGAGAAGCATGCATGTTCTGTTCGCTCGCCGAGACGCCGCTGCGCGCTGGAGGCCCATCGCCACGACGAGCGCCTTGGAGAAAATGGACGTGAAAATATACAGAATTGTCTGTAATTATATGTGAAGGTTTATTTAAGTTTTGGGGGAGGGGGGGGGGAGGAAGACGGACGAGGGGGGAGCGAAGGCTGCGGGCTCGTACCCGTGTTGAAGTGACTGGCTGAACCCGTGAGTGTGTGTGCGTGTGTGTGTGTGTGTGTGTGTGTGTGTGTGTGTGTGTGTGTGAATTTCACATCGTGGCCTGATGATGTTGTCGGGGCCAATCTGCCGCCGCGAATGGTTTGAATTTACTGGCCCACGACAGTCAAATTGTCCTAATCACTAAGTAAATAGATACTTCCCCAAGCTATCAGGGCACACACGCCTGCGAGGGGGGAGGCTGGGGGTGAGGTTGGGGGGGGGGACGGAATGAGAGACCCTTCAGTCTTAATTGTTGTTTTCCTTCTTGTTCCAAACCTTATAAACACCCACCGTGATTATTCACAAGTGCCACTTTGATTCGGTTTCCGAGGAGGCCGAAGGTGTTTGGCTTTATAGTCGCTGCGACGTCACACTGTTGAGCTGGTGCGTACTCACACACACACACACACACACACACACACACACACACACACACACACACACACACACACTCGGAGGGTCCCTTCCCCGTGGCGTTTTCTGCTAAATTGAAGCCGAGAGCTGCGAGTTGGATAAACCCCCCCCCCCTACACACACACACACACACACACACACACACACACCGCCCCGTGCCCTCTGCTGAGCAGCTCTCCTCTAATCTAACCCACCGTGGCTCAGGGCGGCCGACCCGTATGGAGCTGTATTTCTTTACATCAGCGTGGGCTCTGCGGGCGGGACGACAGCCGAGCGGCGTTATCCACTCGGATAAATTAGATTTATTTCTAAAGGGCGAAAACGCTGCCGTGTGCGCCTCAGACTCCCCCATCTACCCGTTTGACATTTAATTAAAGTTCACGGCGGCTTAGAGGACCTGCATTTCGAGTTTATCTTGATTTGGATCGGCAAACAAATAAGGCGCACTCAAAACACAGGAAACAAGGCGGGATAAGCCTGTGCAACAAAGCGTTTCTATTACATTAAGGTGCTTTTCCAAACATCACAGCAGTTTCGTTCCGCCAGTGCTTCAAAAAGAAAAAAAAAAACTGCACCCACAGAATATTTAAAACACACACACACACACACACACACACACACACACACACACACACACACACACACACACAAAGAAAGAAAGAAAGAAAAAAATTATCTGGAAATTTAACACCGTTTGTTCGCCTCGCGTTGGAAAATGTTCGGACTATTATTTTACCTCCGACAAGCCAAAAAATTGTAACGTTGGAAATCAAGGCCCGGCGCTGGACTCATCAGTGAGTGAATTAGATTAGAGTGAAGTTCAGGCCCAGTCAGCAACCCCACACCCGGGGATCGAGTGTCTGCCGTGCCTGGTTCACACTGGAGCCACGGCTGGAACTGGAGAGCCCAGGATTCCATGACACACCTGCGTCCTGCAGGGGGCACCGCCAGGTGTGTGTGTGTGTGTGTGTGTGTGTGTGTGTGTGTGTGTGTGTGTGTGTGTGTGTGTGTGTGTGTGTGTGTGTTTTGGGGAGGCCTAGAGTACATTGTGCATCATTACACTGGGAAACACTGCATGGGAAACAACATGAGTCTTTGAGATTTTAAGGACCTCAACGAACAAATTCAGTACCATCGAAGTGGCTGCTCTGAAAAAAAAAATTCAAACCGCTGATTATTAGAGCTTAAATAAAAAAAAAATCCTATTTATTTAACAATAGGGTTATTTATTCAACAGAAAAAAAACAATCGTTTTGTTGCATTTTATTCTACAAAAACACTCGAAACCAAACAATTAAACGACAGTGGTTGTTAGAGCGCCCCCAGTGGTCTGAAATCACCAGCGCCCGAACAAAAGTCAGCTGCTTGGAGCTTATCGCAAACCTGCAGCGAATGGAAAACTCGTAAATGTCGGAAAACTCGGTCACATGGGCCGATTTTCTCAAACCTTTATCGTCCCGGTTGTCGGTTTGAAGCTACGCTAACGACGCTAACGACGCCTTTAATATCTCACGCAAAGAGCATAAACTGGAGACATGTCATATCAAAAATATGTTTTGGCCCGCCCGTGTCATCATGAAGTCATTACGTGAGAAGTTCTGGGTGGGTCCGGCTCGTCTAGACACTTGTGTATCAGATGTCCAGAAAACACGACTACTGGGGTCTTTAGGGCTCCGGAGCAGCAGCAGCGCCGAGCTTTGCACTCCTAAATGAACAAATACCTCAGCCTGCCTGCGCGCTGTAAACTGTAAATGAGGCTCCACACTGTAGCCGTGTGTGTGTGTGTGTGTGTGTGTGTGTGTGTGTGTGTGTGTGTGTGTGTGTGTGTGTGTGTCTGTGCTCTCGCAGCACTGGAGCCGCTTGTAACGGAGACACAGTTTTTACAGCGCGCTTACAAATTTGTTGGTGTGTGTGTGTGTGTGTGTGTGTGTGTGTTCACGTGTGTGTTTATAGGCTAATTAGGCTGGGTGTTACGCCATAATTAGTTTTGTGGCATTCCCGTGGCACGCCGGATCCTGTTACACCTCATATGCATAATTAGTGAAAATAAACAACTGGGGCTTTGGTTGCCCGTCGTAAAGCTTTCACCACTTTTCCTTGTTTTCGCTTCTTTCGTTACGCAGCAGTTCGGTCTTAACGCATCACACGCAGCCACATTAAAACCATACAAAAAAAAAAAAATGCTGATTTGCAACATTTAGAAGCGTCACCAAACGTATTCAAATATCGCAGCAGGACGGTCGCTCTGGGAAACAACAAATACAAAATGTTTTTGGTCCCATTTAACTGAAATATTTTGCTGCGTTTCCATTACAGTTTTTTTTTTTTTTTTTTTTTTCAACAACATGTTTTTAAAATTACGACAAAGTGCATTTGCGATTTGCAGGTGTTTCCAGTGAATGGTGTGAAGTCTGGCGGGATGAGATTTGACGAGAATTACGTTTGCTTTTGTTTACGTTTGTTGTTTGTTGTTTGTTGTTTTTAGTGCCATATTTAGGTTTTGTGCAATTCTAGGGGTCGCGGAAACGCAGCTACTGGAAGGCGACGAAGAACCAAAGTGGTCTCGAAGGGCGGGGCCAAAAAGTAGCTTAGCAGGAGGTGTCGCTAAATCCACACTTGAGGTCTATGCACCCTTTGTGACATCACAAAGGGCCTTCACCCTTTCTTTTTTTTTTTTTTTTGCTGCACACGTCTTCTAAAATGGAAGCAAGAAAAAAAAAATCCCAAAAAGATAATGGTTGAAATTTTCACACTGACAGTAAATCTTGCAGAATACGAGAGCTTTAAGTCTGGAAACAGCGCCCCCGGTGGCGCAGCTGACACGCTCCGAACGTTAAGAGCCTATTAGGGGGGAAAAGGAGGAGCGGGACAGCATAAATCATAAATCAATCAGTGCTGGTGCGGGGGAATGTGCGGCAGATAAAGATCTCGCAGCAAAAATAAACCGTTTCCTTCTCTGTCAATCAGCTCCTCTCGGCTCTTCCTGAACCAGTCCCACTGCTCCCTCGCTCGCTCTCCCTCTCTCTCTTTCTCACACTGCCGCTCCTATGCAGACACATGATGTCAATCCCTCTATTTATGATGTTTATTTTGCTCTCTCCCCTCCATAACACACTGGAAATGTGGACCTCGGCTGTTCCGCCGTGTGTCTCTTGGCTGCAGACGAGTCGCGGCGGCAGCAAGGACTCTGTTTTTCCTGCGTGCGTGCGTGCGTGCGTGTGCGTGCGTGTGTGTGTGTGTGTGTGTGCACTTCACAGTGACGGATGTCTCTTTACACTTTGGCGCTGACGTTGACGTTGCCCATTCAGATGCGTGCGTGTTTGTGTTTCTGCCAACCTGTGCGCCTTTGTTTGTGTGCGCAAGAGCGCACGTGTGCGTCTGTAAGCATATATTTACACATTTCTGCGCTAAGATTTATCGAGGTGGGGCTGTGATTTTTTTTTTTTTCTCCTCTGATTTATTCATTTTTCTCCTGGTTTATTTTTTCAAATGTATTTTTTCTTCTTCTTTTTTTTTTTTTTTTTTTTAAAGCGCCTCTTTAAATGAAAAAGACATTTCATGGCAAGTGAAAGTTGACCCTGGCCCCCTCCCCTCCTGTGTACTCCTCAGCCGTGTGTTTACAAGGTTGGTTGTGACCTGCAGGCGTTTATAAGGCGGCTTGAGCTCGTGAACTTCACATAGAAGTTGCTAAAAGGGACCAATTAGGCGCCGGAGGTGAAGAGAGGTGGAGGGAGGGGAGGGGGGGGGACGCTTTGCCCTGGAACAAGATTTGATTTCACCACCGTCAAACTCTAGATTCACTACATTTAAATTTAACTAGAACTTTAAATGCAACTCTGGCGCTGCAGCAGCAAAAATCAAGTCAAGAAAAATACAAAACAACTACGATTCACTTCGTCATATTTTCTGAAAAATAAAAGTGCATGGATACGGATAGGCTGGAGATTGTGTGTGTGTGTGTGTGTGTGTGTGTCAGCCGTGGATAAAGAGCAGATGTTGAGCGCGTGCTAACTGACTGACCTGTTGATAATCAGCTGTGCCACTAAACCTGAGAGTTTTAAACAGTGTGAACCTGTGAGGAAGCTGGCAGCCACATCCAGAGCCCAGCCCCTGTCTGTGTGTGTGTGTGTGTGTGTGTGTGTGTGTGTCCCTCTCTCAGGTTCTGGTTGCCCAGCAGTGGGAGAGCGGTGGCGGCCCTGTTTCTATCTGCTCAGTGGGATCAGTGGCTCACAGGGAAGGCGAAGAACTGGAGGCTCTTCAAGACCTTCACCTGACGCCAGGTCACGTAAACACTGGCTGATAGAAGGGATCGAGTTCACGGGCCGGCAGGACGGATACACTTGACTCCATCAGCCCACACACACACACACACACACACACACACACACACACACACACACACACACACACACACACACACAGAGGCACCTGTAAAAGACACACACACAATGGAGTGCGAACACGATGAACGAGAGGAGCGTTAAAGTTCAAAGAAAAAACAAAAAAAAACGTAATCTTCCGAGGAAGACAAACACACACATGCACGCACACACACACACACGCACGCACGCACAGAGTGACTGCTGAACCTGTTTTGTCCAACAGCTGCAGTTCCTCATGGCTCTGACTCAGCAACATTTCCATCAGGTAGCTCTGCCAGACCACAACACACTTCAACGACAGCCTGCCTTCAACACACACACACACACACACACACACACACACACACACACACACACACACACACACACACACACACACACACACACACACACACTGCCGAGTGCATTAGCAGCTTAGATTGATGAAACTTTCTGGTTGAACAAGGACAAGAAAACCTTGTGCCGTCAAATTGCTTTCACGTGTGCGTGCGTGCGTGCATGCGTGCGTGCGTGCGTGCGTGCGTGCGTGCGCGCGCCCATGTGTGTGCACGTGCGTCTCTGGCGTCCCAGCGTTTTTGGTCTCACGGCCTGTTTTCTCTCCTGCGTGTCCCTGGCCGGCCATTCATTGACACTTTGTCAGGACGCGGCCATTAAGGCGCGCGAGCCTGCGCCCAAATTTTATTACCAAACCATTTGTATCCAGGAAAGAAAAATAAATCCAGCGCTCCCTTCTCCCCCCCCCCCCCCCCCACCCCTTCCTCTCCCTGCGACTGCATTAGGGGCTGCGGTCCGTGGCCGATGTGTTTGGGTTGATAACACTGGAAGGCCGTCTCAGGACTCGTCTCTTCTGTTAACGCCGCCCCCCTCGCTCTCATACTGGGGGCCTTGTGCGCTGGCAGTAACACAGTCGTACTTTATTTGACTTCTATTAGGAGAGCAGGACATCTGATGTCGGGCGGCTGTTTATGCAGCGCCGCTCGACACGTCTGGAGCGAACACAAAGTTGGGGGGAAAAGGACAGAGCGGAGCGGAGCGAAGGCAAACTGGCCCAAAATCAAGCAGTTGATTCACTCTGCGCTCTTGTAAAAGTAGAACCTGGCACAGAAGATGGAGCCTTTCCTCTAATCTGTAGAATTGATCTCACGTATCCGCCTGGTCAAGAGCTCACTGAAGGCTTTTGTAAGGGTGGGGGGAGGGGGGGGGGGGGGGTAAGGGGAGACGGGGGGACGAGGTGACCAGGCCAACGTGGTGCCAATCAGATTTGTCGGCGCTCAACTTCACCGTCTCGGGGTGACATCAGTCCCATGTGACCCCACTACGCTCTGCGGCTAAAAACTCTAGTCTGAGCCAATCACAGTAAAACAGGAAGTAAGTTGTCCATCCATCCATCCATCCATCCATCCATCCATCCATCTTCTGCCGCTTTATCCGGAGTCGGGTCTCGGGGGCAACAGTCTCAGCAGAGACACCCAGACTTCTCTGGGCCCAGTCACCTCCTCCAGCTCATCCAGTGGGACCCCAAGGTTGCTCCCAGGCCAGCCAGGAGACCTGGTCCCTCCAGCGTGTCCTGGGTCTTCCTCAGGGTCTCCTCCCAGTGGGACATGCCCAGAACACCTCTCCAGGGAGGGGTCCAGGAGGCATCCCAAACAGATGCCTGAACCATCTCAGCTGGTTCCTCTGCATGTGGAGGAGCAACAGCTCTCCTCCAAGCTCCTACCAGGTAACTGAGCTCCTCACCCTGTCCCTGAGGGTGCCCCAGCTCCTCATCCCCCATGCTCCTCACCTAGCTCCTCACCCTGTCCCTGAGGGTGCCCCAGCTCCTCACCCAGCTCCTCACCCTGTCCCTGAGGGTGCCCCAGCTCCTCACCCAGCTCCTCACCCAGCTCCTCACCCTGTCCCTGAGGGTGCCCCAGCTCCTCATCCCCCATGCTCCTCACCCAGCTCCTCACCCTGTCCCTGAGGGTGCCCCAGCTCCTCATCCCCCATGCTCCTCACCCAGCTCCTCACCCTGTCCCTGAGGGTGCCCCAGCTCCTCACCCTGAGCTCCTCACCCAGCTCCTCACCCAGCTCCTCACCCAGCTCCTCACGCTGTCCCTAAGGGTGCCCCAGCTCCTCACCCAGCTCCTCACCCTGTCCCTAAGGGTGCCCCAGCTCCTCACCCAGCTCCTCACCCAGCTCCTCACCCTGTCCCTAAGGGTGCCCCAGCTCCTCACCCAGCTCCTCACCCTGTCCCTAAGGGTGCCCTAGCCCCCTCGGAACCTCATTTCGGCCGCTTGTACGCTCATGACCATAGGAGAGGGTGTGAACGTAGATTGACTGGTAAATCGAGAGCTTCGCCTTAGGGCTTAGCTCCTTCGTAGCTTCTTCTACTGTTTTCCAGAGCACTGACTTCTTGCCCTCGCTCCTCCTCACGGTTACGGAATCGACTAAAGTATGAAGAGATGTCGGCCTGACGATTAAGTGAGATTTCAGAGATGAAATCTGAGCGGCCCAGCTGACTTCAGAAGTTAGAAGAAGCTGAAGTTGCTTCCATCAAGTCTGAAAGCCGGACCTTGTTTGAACGGCAATTAAGTGCATGTTTTGCTTTGAGTGTTTAACATCAGAGGTCCAAATTCCTTCATGCTCTTTGCCAAAACCTGAGCCCAGTTTGCTGATTTGCGTGTGTTTCAGCACAGCATCCCTACCCTGGCACCAGGGGGAAACAGGTTTCTCTTCTCATTTCTTTTCATTTCCAGCTCCAGTTGTGACTTTACAATATGATGACCTTGGAAAACTTCCCACAGCTCTGCCAAAATAATACCCAATTCTGTCTGACAGGGGGAAATGTTCCCACATCTGTTGTTAAATTGTCTGCTCTTTCACTTTGTACTGTACAGTTTTTCCGCTGTGTTTTTCCATCTCTCCGTCTTTATTGGCCTTTGTTTGAAGTCTGCTTAAAGCCAGTAAAGTAGCGCCGAGCCCCACTGCTCCTTCCTGTGGCCGTATAAACGACAGCTCATGAAACCTGATACACTGGACAACCATTAAAAAACACACACAAAAAAAAAAAAACTCAAAAAACAAAACATGGCGGATGTTTCTGTTGCTCGACTCGGGTTCATGAAAATTCACCAGAATTGTTCAGAGGACTTTAAAAGATGCAGAATGGAAAACAGACAGACGAGCTGTGGGATCAGTGTCGTGTCGTGTGTGTGTGTGTGTGTGTGTGTGTGTGTGTGTGTGTGTGTGTGTGTGTGTGTGTGTACACTCGGCTGAGGGTCCCCTAAGGGAGGCTGCAGCCCACCCACTCCTTGTCTGCTGTCTGTTCGTGTTTAATCCACCCACACCTCCAGCCTGCTTTTTGACTCTGGCGCTCCTTCTGCTGCGTCTACGTCTCGCTCCAGTACAGAACTCACTTGTGTCAGCGTCACATGACAGAAGTTTGTACAACAACGCGAGCACGAGACATTATCGAGGCTCCGTGTGATGCTAAATCAGTTCAAACACTGTTCTCCAGCAACATTTTGAGAGTTCTAGAAATCAACCCTTTGTGATGTCAGAAAGGGCACTGATATGCCCTCCCAGGTTAGAAGGACGCTGAAGTTTCACTTCTGAAAAGGAATTAAAAAAAAAAAAAAACACAAAATGTGAACCATATGTGAGCTGTATTATTCCATTATTTCCAGCAATAACTATCAAATCAACAATTAATTTACAGAGTCACATGGGAGAGCGTTTGGCTCAACCAAAGAGGAAACTGACCGAACAAACACAGGCGTCTTCTCAGCTCAGCTGCCCCGCACCCGGCGAGGCCGACTCGTTTTGCCGCATGCCCCAAAATGTCAAACCAGCACATTGGCAAACCATCTAACTCATGACTCAATAATTAATTACGCACCGCAGAAACACCTGATGATGATTATCTCTGGGTGATGAGTATCTCTCCGCGTCATGACGCTACACTGGCAACATTTAACCAGGAGGATCAGAGGCAACCGAGGAGATGAAAGATACCAGCAGTTGAAAATCGTTTTTTGAGGCAGCAGCCGAGCTGCTTCACCTCTCGACTCTGAGCGACTCTTTCAGGAGGGCAGCAGAGGCAAGTGTGCACTTTATCCATCACTCAAGTCTTGGGTTCCCACTTGAGACTACAGCAACAGGAGTGTTTTGTTGGTCCTGATGTGCATCCAGCTCAGGTGGAGCCAACACCAATGGATCCAGCTCACACACTAGCGGTCAACAGTTTGGACTCACTATATGATATATATGATATGGCCACTGACATTGCAGCTTCTCACTGAAGGCATCAGAACTAGTGTCAGTCCAGTCACAGGTGTGTTTGGGCAGCTCTGGAGAAGGTTCTGTCGCCCCAGGTCCAGGACGGGTCTGGTGGTGGAGAAATCTAGCAAATCAAACCAAAACATCCCGACTGCACTGTTTTCTCGTTTATGGCGCTCCCTATTGGCCGAGGCGCGTCACGTGTACCGGCTCGGAGCCAATCAAACCCTGTTTGCTGCCGGTGACACGCGGGATATTTTTAAACGAGAGCACTTGTTGTTGGGAGAGAGTGAAAATTGTGCTAGATGGCTTCAGCATCAGATTGCAAAGTGTCAGTGAGAGAGTGTGTGTGTGTGTGTGTGTTTGAAACTAGATAGGTCACGCAGGCTGGTTCTAATATGTCCCAAAGAATGCTTCTGACGAGGTGCTAACTTGCAGAGATTGCAGCTAGTTGTGGAGGAGTCGGGGTGCAGAGTGCGAGCGCTGCTGTTTAATGTGGAGCCCCGAAGGTCCCATTAGGCCTGGTGTTGACCAGGGTCGACTCCTGCTGCTGCTGCTGCTGCTGCTGCTGCTGCTGCTGCTGCTGCTGCTGCTGCTGCTGCTGCTGCTGCTGCTGCTGCTGCAGTGAGTCCTCTGTCCACCGGCACCAACGCTGCACGGACCAGCAGGTACCTGAGTGGACATGGCCACGTGGTGCAGGTTACTTTATCAAACATCGTGCTTCATGCCTGGACTTGTATCGAACGTGCGATGACTCACTGCTCACTTCCTTTTCAATAAATTGCAAATCAAAAGTCATATTAAATCTGACACTTTGATTTTGATTTGCAAAAAAAAAAAAAAAAAGTCCAATGGCAAAGACCACCCATGACCAAAGCACCACTTATTAACAATTCTATGAAATCTATTTTCCAAAAATTGCCACAGCATAAAATCTCCTTGCTTTGTTGTGAAGCGAACATTTGGAAGACTTTTTGTGATTTACGAGCAGGAAGAAACACCTCCTGGGGGAGAAAGTAAACGCCAGGCGTCATAAAAGACGATGAGAGCAAAATGAGAGGAAATCAAATACGCACAAACAGAGTTAAAAACTGAGAAGATTTGAACGGAGATTTTACAATACGCGGTCGCCAACGACGCCCAGCGAGAATGAGAGGGAGTTCAAAGAAGTCCATAAAAACGCCACAAGAGTGTCTGAGTCTGGTCCACACAGGGTCTGCAGTTGATAAGACGTCATAAAAACCTTCACACTGCATTAAGGAGAAGATCTCACACCAACATTCAGACACAAACGCTCATTAAAACGCTGCAGTGTCTTTGGGAGGCGTCTGCTCGGGACGCCTGGGAGCTGAGAACTTGCTGGAGGTTTTTCCGAGCTCATCCACTCGTGTGCGTGAGCTCCAGAAGGTTCTGAGCTCGCTGATGAGGCGGGAAACTCTGAGGGGTTTCTCACGCTGCTTGAGGGTTCACAAAAAACAGAACCACCGCGTTAACCACGTGGAAACCTGTGGCTGTGCAGCACGTCTGCATCCATGTGCACGGCCGCTCATGCAGGGACTTGGCAATTAATGCCGGCTGACGTGCAGAACGACGTGCAGGAGACATTTTCACTTTCAATGTTCGCAAAAAAAACCCCACAGTTTCCAGGAGGGATTTGTTTCAAATCAGGGGAGAGAGGGAGGGAGGCAGGGAGGGAGAGGGGGAGAGGGAGAGAGGGTGGGATGGTAAGGAGGGAGGGAGGGGGAGAGGGAGGGAGGGAGGGAGAGAGGGAGAGAGGGAGGGAGGGTGGGACAGTAAGGAGGGAGGGAGGCAGGGAGGGAGAGGGGGAGAGGGAGAGAGGGTGGGATGGTAAGGAGGGAGGGAGGGGGAGAGGGAGGGAGGGAGGGAGAGAGGGAGAGAGGGAGGGAGGGTGGGACGGTAAGGAGGGAGATGGAGGGATGGATGGAGGGGGAGAGAGGGAGGGAGGGAGGGATGGAGGAAGGGAGGAAGAGGGAGAGGGAGGAAGGGAGGGAGGGAGAGGGTGGGATGGATGGATGGAGGAAGGGAGGGAGAGGGAGAGAGGAGGAAACAGAGGTTGGAGGAAGAAAAACTGAAATTGGAAATTTGGTGCAGCACCAACCGCACCCTGACGACAATCACACTCTTTGTGTGTCGGTGTGTTGGGAGTCACATCTTCCCCGGGAATCCCTCCCCACGGCCAAAACCATTACTGCACGCATCGTTAACACAAGGTGTGTTTGTGTGTTCAAGCCAATGTCCCTGCCACTCTGCTGGCAACTCTCAACACACACACACACACACACACACACACACACACACACACACACACACACACACACACACACACACACACACAGGCGTAATGAAGGTCCTGCTGTGAGGAATCCCTCGGCATTCCCCTCCTGCTGCAAAGAGCCGCACGCTTTGTGTTGTGTTGCTTTTGTGAGTCAAAAGCATCTAAGAAATGGCACACGGTGCTTTGTTTTAATGTGGGGGGGTGGGGGGGGCTCGGCCCGCGCGGTCCGTGCGTTCACGCATGTGTCTGTGTTTATCGATGCGGCTAATGGATTTTCTGCTGCTCCCAAGTTTGTGTGTTCGGTAAGCGGATACGGCAGAAGGTTTTATAAGGCGAGACTCCAGAATAGAAGCATGACTCATGAGTCTGTCTGACACAACCGGCGACGACCCGACACCCGGATCAGGTAGCCGGGCCGAGCGGGGGAGTGAGAGAGTGAGAGGGGAGGAGGAGAGTAGGAAGTGCTGGAGGAGGGGGAGGGGGAGGAGGACGAGGAGGAGGAGGAGGGGGAGGAGGTGAAATGAGTGATGATGGATCCCTCCGCTGGGGCAGGTGACACTTTGACCTGAAAGTAGCTGGGAAAAGTCTCAGCGACAGAAAGAAAGAAAGAAAGTAAGAAAGAAAGAAAGACAGCAAAAGCAGGGCTACACAACATTAAATCCTCAAAATATCCAAATGGTCAGTCTGATTATTGTGTGCAGGATCAGACGGACGGACAGACAGACAGCTGCAGCATTAATCATGTGAGTCAGGTAGCCCCTGCACCCTCCTCCCTCCTCCTCCTCTTCCTCCTCCTCCTCTTTATTCCCAGACTTGAAGGCTTTCCTGACTCTGCAGCCATCCCAGTCCAGTCCAACTATAAAACAGAAAAAGAGTCGTACGTCTTTTACGGTGCCGTGGAATTTAATAAGAGCCCTCGCAGGCGGCGGTGAAACCAGGGCTCTGGATCGGCATCTGGATATGTAGGGAAGGAGGGAAGGTTGGAGGGAAGGAGGGAGGGAAGGAGGGAGGGAAGGATGGAGGGAAGGAGGGAAGGAGGGAGGTATGGAGGGACAGAGGGAAGGGGGGAAGGATGGAGGGAAGGAGGGAGGTATGGAGGGAGGGAAGGAGGGCGGTATGGAGGGACGGAGGGGGGGACGGCAGCCACGCAGTGGGATTACGGGGGGCTTTGCAGCCGGCCGAGCCACTCCAACGCTGGCGAGCGCAAGTGGATACTTTGGTTGTGGGCAGGCGGATGAAGGCCACTTGACGTTGACGCTGACGCTGACGCGCAGAGAGGATGAAATCCATCGGATGACAAACGGTGGCAGTTTTATCTCTGCAAAACTCGCAGGGCTGAAACTCTTACAAACGGGTCTTTGCCGCTTAGGGAAAAGTAAAACAACGGCTTCGGTTTCTTGGCCGTCTAAACGGAACCTGGTTCTTGGAGAGGGGCGGGGATGGGGGCGGGTGGGGCGGCTGTCCCGGCGGCTCTTTACAGAGGTACACGAAACTGTGATCGGAGCAACAAAAAAAAAAAAAAAAGAAAGGATTTGGACGAGGGAGATTTCAGAAGATAACAAATGGAAACTGGCAGAGCTTCATATCATAATCTGAGATGGATTACACAAGCCGCTATTAGTCAACGCCTGATGATGATGAATGGAAAACAGGATTAAGGAAGATGTAAGTGAGCAGAGTTTAGAGTCGGGAGGGACGGGAGGGGGGGTTGTGGGGAGTGCGGGGGGGGGGGGGGGGGGGGGGGGTATGAGTCCAAAAAAATGACAGAGGAAGAATGAAGAGGCAGGAGCAGATTAAACAGGTCAGACTGAGGGAGGACCAGATTAAAATCTAATAAAGCAAAAGGCAATTAAGAGATGATGGAGGCAGTCAGGAATGCACTGAGTGGGCCTGGGAATCGCGTTTGGAACGACGCAAAGTGAAAAGTTGACGGGGACTCTGAGAAGGAAAGAAGGGGAGAAGCTTTTCTGTTTTCTTCTGGGAAACACAACTTCACTCCCAGAGGAACGTCGCTCTGATTCTTCCCCTCCAGGTTCTTCCTCTGTCACTCCGTCCTCCCTCCTCCTGCACCGGACCCCACATCCCCCAGCATTGTTCCAAGGCAGAGGAGGAGGAGGAGGAGGAGGAGAAGAATGAGAACGAGAGAAAGAAAAAAACAAGGATGGATCGTCTTACCCTTTCAGGAAGGCCGAAAAAAAAGTCCGAACCTAAAACTGTAAAAACACCGGGGGAGAAAAAGGGGAAGTGATATGATGGAGGGTGGGGGGGTGGAGGGAGGAGGGACAGAGGGAAGGAGGGAAGGAGGGAAGGAGGGGGAGACGGTGCCTAGAGAGGGCTGTGCACTTTTGATAAACAGTCGGGAAGAGAAGAGGAGACAAAGACCTTTCACTGAGGAGTCAAATAAATAAATCCTCCGACACACGACAAGATGAGGAAAAGCAAAGAACAGAGAAACAGCATTGACAATAATAACAATAATAATAATAATAATAATAATAATATTAAAAGACGCTGTTTGTTGCTCACCCATTTTTAAAGTAGTCCAGAGTCCTCAAGCAGACTTTATTCTAGAATGCAATTAATAGCGTATATATAATCTATCATTTATTTATAAAGCACTTTTCATTAGTAACACACTCACATACTCACACACACACATATATATATGTACACACATACTGTATATACATGAATATATATATGTGTGTTCTGAAAGTCTTTGTTGTCCACGATGCCCCTTAATGTGATTGGAGAACTGCCCTCTTCTCGCCCAGCCTACACACACACACACTCACACTCACACACTCGCCCACACACACACACACACACTCACCCACACACACGCACACAGAGGGTGGATGTTATCATGATGGGTTTGTCTGAGCAGAAGGACTCATGGACTCACTTGCCCTCTAGATAAGGAGCTCCACGTCTCCAGCTTTCTACTGCAGCCATATCCTCTTACTAATTCTCTGCCTCGGGCCATGCACACCTGACCCACACACACACACACACACACACACACACACACACACACACACACACACACACACACACACACACACACACACACACAGCGAGCCCTGCAGCAGAGGAACACTGACTTCCACCTGGGCCTCAGTTTCTCACCCAGCCTCACCTCCCGGCTCGCACCCCTGACCTTTTCACACCGCCTGTTTGCGTGCCGCTGCTCGGCAAAAATATGCAACGGCAATTAAGTCGGCACACTTGTGGGCGCGCAGGACGTGTTTGTCGCACAGCGCGCGTCCATGACAATGAAGCTCAAAGCAGAAGGTACGACATGAAATACGATGATGGCAAGAATAATTATCCTGGTTCAAAAGGGCAGCCATTCATTTGAATGCCTCGCTGCACAGCAGTGCCAGTGTCCTACTGCAGGATGGTACCACTATTACTGACTCATAACTGTGACTGAATGCCTGAGGTTGACCGCAAAGCATCTCCATCATCACCTGTACTTCCCTCCCACCAGGTAGGGAAGCAATGATGTACAAACACTTTGTTATTGCACTCCAGGTGTCTGGACTTTAGCTGAGTATTTGTTGACAGTACTCTGTACTTTCGACTTCTGACATTGGAAAAACAAAAAATCAATGCTGGTTTTAACATTTTGAAAATGTTAAAAACAACATTGATGATTGAGTTGTTTCCCAATTTGGGATCAATAAAGCACATCTATCTATCTATCCATCTATAAAAGTGCCAACATCCCATAATGGCTCACTGGCCATAACTATCAGTGATGACAGCGTGGTTGTGCTTGAGAAAAGCAAAGCTGTTCAAAATCATCCAGACGCTCAAGAAGTTGATTTCTGCTGAATAATCACAGATGTGTTCTTTCATTAATGCCACCCAAAAAAAATGTATGTTTGTTTTTTTACTTAAGTACATTTCAGAAGAAGAAGGAGTTAAAGCCAGATTTTGCAGCTTTGGTCACATGACATATGACATCACCACTTTACGCCCCTTGTTTCTCAGCCTCTCTGTGTTTCTCAGCCTCTCTGAGTCTCTCAGCCTCGACTCCGAGCTGAAAGTGTCGCCCGCGGCTGCGCAGGTGGGCGGGGTGGGAAAAGGGGTCAGAGGGCACGGAGGCGCGGTGGAGCAGGTGTGTGACGCACTCCCTCAAGGCCTGGTTCACAGGCCGAGCATCGCAGCAGGGGTTTTTCGACTGTGACACTTGGAAATCCTCTCGCTGCGGTCACACCTGCATCCCCTCACACAGAGCTACTGTTGCGATGGCTGGACGGTCCAGTGTGTAGGATGTTTAAGGAAGCCCAGTTCCTTAAAACAAATGCACAATGGCAGCTAACTAGGAGCAAGGCCCTTATTGCTCTGTGTATGTTTTTATACATGAGGACCATTCTAAGTGTAGGGAAACCAAGTTAGTGATATTGTACCGTGAGAACACACTGTAGTTGATGTATTTATGGGCAGTGTCAGCATGTTAAGCTATTACCACTATTAAAATCATAAACCGAGCCAAGTTTTACACACTGGACCTTTAAGTTTCTGAATGGGGTTGCTGTGCTTCTGCAGACACTCTTGTGGTGGCTGTCTTTATTAGTGGAAATGCAGAAGTTCACTGTGAGTTACACTTTGGTTAGGTTTGGGGAATGTGGGCCGGGTTTTTTTCTTCTCCTCGTCTTCCAGGAGTGGTTTGGATAACTGGGCAGAACACAAGCTGCTCGCGGCTTGCTTCAATCAGGTGAGATTGTTTTTGATTTAAGTGAGCCAACGGTGAAAATAAGTAAGAAACTTGGGAGATTTTGTCCGGTGTGTGGCGGTGAGATGCCAGCAGTGTTTCTGCTGACCTCTCATTCACACTCGCCTCCGAGATTTAAAGATTAGAAAACAACAACTCGGCTCTTTCTTCTTCCAGTCATTACTATCTTCCCATGTCAACGCTCAGCTTAGTGAAAGCACCTGGATAACATGACGCGCTGTCACACACACACACACACACACGCACACGGCTGAAGGGATGTCCTGACATGTTCACTCAGAGCCTAAAGAGGTGAGATTATCGGGGCCTATCGACAGTTTAGCACAGTGAGCGGCGGGATGGACGACTCCCACAGCAGCCGGCGCTCAACAACAGGTTTTAGGTGACGTGTGTGGAATGCGCAGCATGCACTTTCATAACGAGCTGCTCTCTGTCACCGCAGGGCAGGTCAATCTCAGACAAGTGTGTGTGTGTGTGTGTGTGTGTGTGTGTGTGTGTGTGTGTGTGTGTGTGTGTGTGAGTGCAGCAGCGTCGCTGATCCGCCTTCCACGGTGTGAGCGAGCCCCTCAGCAATTTGTGTCAGTGTGTGTGTGTGTGTGTGTGTGTGTGTGTGTGTGTGTGTGTGTGTGTGTGTGTGCTAAAGTGGTTGATTTAGCGTGTTGAAGTGGTTTTAAGCCAGCGGAGATTAGAAGTGCGAACAGCTGAGGCCGAGGTGGCAAAACTGGGAAGGTCCCAACTCCAAACCCTGCTCATGTTCTCCGCTTGTGCCTTCAGAAGCAGTTGGAGATAAAAAAATGAATAAATAAAAAAAAAATCCCCCCCCCCCCCCCAAAAAAAAAACAAGAACAAAGCTGCGTCTAAAACATTTTGGCCGCCATTTCCTCTGTTTGTGAAAAAAAAAAAAAAAAAAAAAATCCAAGAGTCTTGTAAATGTTGCATAATAGCCTCATTGACTCAGACAGCAGTGTGTGGTGGTGGTCTGGTGGAGCAGAAACACCATCGCGTCTCCACCCTGCCACCTGCCACCTTCAGTCACCAGCTCTCTTCACGGTGCTTGGGGAACCCTCAGGACGGACGAGCTTCAGTTTGTGGAGTCGTGATGTCGTCAGAGTTCAGATCTCAGCAGCTCCGGGTGTCTGGAATCAGTCTCACAGGACAGAGGCAGCGTGTTCGATTCTGTTTCACGTCATGGCTTCCGCCAGCATGCACAACCACTGTTTCAGTCTATGCACACACGCACACACACACACACACACACACACTCTGGTCGGCTGAGAAGAAAAGAGGCCTTTTAGTCCAACAGCCGAGACAAACTCGACAAATCCAGTGACGCAAAAAGCCCGAAAGACACCTCGCACACAGCAGACAGTGAGGTGAGATAATGAGCGACGTGTACAACTGTCTTTGTCACTACAACTCATCTGCGACAATTCATTTCAGTTGATTAGTCAGACAAACTGGTGCGACAACAACTGTCGGGCCACTGCTGCAACGCCGTCGTTTTTTTGCATTCAGGTTTTCAGTTCAAATGTTTTGTTAAAAAAAAATATATTAAATGGTATGTATAAAAATATATACATATACATATATATGTATATACACAATGTGATTATGTATATATATATATATATATATTTTTTTTTTACAAAGTGCTTTGTGTTTCCTGGTGGTTGTCTGTGGGAATCCAGGTGAGACTCCAGAATGTGCGACTGTCTGCTCGTCTGCAACCTGAGTCGCGACATCCTGCATGGAGTCAGAAGGAGTTCACCCAGCAGGAGGTGCCAGCACCGTCGTGTCTCAACAACTGTACAGGAACACGTGTGCGCACGTGCTTCACACAATGGTGAAGCTCTCAGCTTTTTGCCTTTCAAAAACTACAGTCCATATTTTCTCCATTCCTTCCTCCTGTTTCCACTCCGCTCTGCCAACGTTTGCCCTCGTGTGTTGGAAAGCAGAACTAGGATTAATCAAGCGCTGCAGAGCGTGAGGTCAAAGATTTGACAAAACATTGACTTATTTCCTGAATCTTCCTCCGGGTCCCTGGAGTTGCTCTCTGGAAGTCCCCGCAGTGAAAGCTGAGAGGGGCTGGGTCTCTCGCTCTGGCCCGGACTTTATTCCCCCGGCCCTTTTCCCCCATCAAAGACTGTCTGTTTGGGGGTGAGCAGAGTCCAGTTTCTGGGCCTCCCACCATCAGGCTGCATGGTGGCACGGAGAGAAGGGCCCAGACTGGGGAGGAGGTGCTAAGTAAGACGGAAGGGGGATAAGCAAGAGGCAGCAGAGGTGGCGGACAGAGTGGGCCGACTAATGGTTCCCTCACTGGGGAGAAGAGGAATGTCTGCTGGGGACTGGAGGGGGGCTGTCTGTCTGCATGTGTGTGTGCGTGTGTGTGTGTGTGCGTGTTATTTGGAAAAGTGGGCGAGACCAGAGTGTGTGCCGACGGCATTTCCCCAAAGCGACACCATTAGGGGAACCCTGGAGAGAAACGCTCTCAGCACTCCATCCATTACGCTCAGCAGTCGGCTGTCATCTGCATAACTCACCACTAGGTGCACGCTGACGCAATGCACGGTGCAGGCGCACACGCACACGCACACGCACGTCGACTCGGCCACGCGGTCCAGACTGTCGCTATCGGGTTCAAACCGTATTTGCGCAAACAGAACAGTGCAGCGATTCTTCACGAGGAAACAAACCCCCGTAGCGGAGACGGCGTGATGACTCTCAGCTTAAGGCTGCGTCTCAAATTGCGTATTTTGGTTACTAAACAATAAGGGAGCAACATGCAAATTACACCGGAGGTCACCGAGGACGTGCAGGCAGCCGGTTTGTTTTGGTGCCCGAGCAACAGCAAACTACGACAGACTGGTTTAGTCTTTGACTGGTGTCGTTTTGTGCCAATCGAGTTCTTTTGTGTCTATATTAAAAAATAATAATAATAACAACAATAAATATAACAATTATTGTTATTATTATTATTATTGTTATCATATATATATATACACACAAGAATATTTATAGAGCAAGAAGGGTCTTGCTGCCATCTTTTACCGCCATATTTCTAAGGAAGCCCGGTGGGGACAATGCAGGTTTGGGTGGGCAGGCCACCGTAGCTCACTGGCAGGCCACTGTGGGGGAGGAGGGGTTGTAAAAAGACACTTCAGTCTAAAATGTAACCACTGGATGATTTAGTTTCTGCTTTATAAGCTTCAAATATTACACAGTTAACCTTGCAAACCGCCAAATAAAGTCCACATGGATGTTGAATATGTTAATATAAAGCCGTCGACGCCAACTCTAGCCATCGCACACTATCGCTGTGCAGTACAGTCTAGCTGTTCTACGGACATGCGCTAGTCGCTGTGCATCTGCGTATCTTTGTATCCATCTGGACGCGCACGGCCTTTTTTTTTGTTTTGTTTTGTTTTGTTTAATCCGATATCTTTGTCCGCGTCTCAACCCACTCTCCTCCGCTGCAGACAATGGAAGACGGAAGGCGGTGGAGGGACGGCAGGAAGGATGCGCCGCCGCTGTGATAATAAACAAGAAAAACAAACACGCAGAGAGCCGGCGGGGGGGGAGGGGGTCGGGTTTCACTGCAGTGACGGCAGCGAGCACGGGACCGAGGGAACTGGAAATTGGAGACTGAAGAAAATACGGTACTGGGTGGAGTGGTTGGCGACACACACACTCAACAGATGGACCAAAAAAAGTTTGGTTTTGATTTTGTTTTCTAAGTACTTTTCAGCGGCTGCTCAGGATGTGCGGTGCGATGCCGAGGAAAGCAGAGATGATGATGACGATGATGATGACGATGATGATGATGATGATGGCGGTGATGATGGTGATGGGCGTACACATGCAATCAGACAAACAAGCGGCACGTGAGAGTGCGTGCGAATACACACAATCAGCACAAAAAAAACACAGAGTCATTTGATGGGAAGCCAAGCTCGGTTTGGCCGCCTACACGAGCGGGAAAAAGTTGCGCTGTCCACACATTTCTGGGAATCCCCACACACACACACACACACACAACACACACACAACACACACACAACACACAGGCAAATGTATACATACATGATTGAATGGCCCAAGGCATCCGCACAAAATACATAGGTCTGCACGGACTGGAACGAGGTCACGCAAACTCTTCCATTTGTCGTCGGCTATGGATCAGCACCCCCCCTAGTGGCTGACTGCAGTATACGGTGAAATTTGTCGGGTTTTTTTTTTATGTCACACAAAAGGTCGAGACGAAAGCTTTGGTCGTCGTCACTCTCTGGGGTCGTTAGTTTGCTGTAAAAGGTTTTCATCCACGCGAGATGAGTAGGATGAGAAAGGCAATTTTACATAGACAAATTATACACAAGTGAGCAAGATCGTCTCAATGCATGAAGGAGGTCAAAGTGGAAATGAAACAAACTTTGATTCCAGTAGTGAGCTGACCTGATGCTCCTGAACTTCCGAAATCAATATTTATTTTCAGACAATTTCACTTCTGTCATCATATACACTTCTGAAAAGTTTGTTTTAAATGACTATATATTTATATATATATATATATATATTTATATATATATATATATAATTTTTGTTTTAGTTTGTGATTTGTCCTCTGTACTGCAAAACATTGCATTTTTATGTTTTGGTTTGTTATTTGTTCCTCCTACACTGTGTAAAAAAAACAAAAAAACTTTAAAGTGTGACAGCAGGCAGGATTTTTTTTTCCCCTGAGAAAAACTTTCTCACCAAAGAGGAAACTTGCGTTGAGTGCGTTGGTGCCAGAGGTAATCAGTGCACGCACATGCAGACAGTGAAAGAGGAATGTCAGCAGCTGCGATATGATAGCGGATGTGAGATGAAATAACAGCGTGTGGTATGTGTGAAACAACCCGACTGCCTCTCCGCAAACTCCCTCTCGCGCTCGCTCGTCTTCCCAGTCTCACCTGAGCTAAAGGTCCTGGGAACGGCTCAATCAGCCCGGCGCTGAGTGACAGCTGATGGCCCGAGGCAGCTGGCTCCGCCTCCAGGTGAGGTCTGACCATCTCAGGTTTCCACCCCCGCCCCCACCCCCAGTTCTTCCACGCTCTCACACCCTCTCCTTTCCTGGTTGTGCACCTCCAGGCCCACTCTGACACCTGAAGGAGCAGCGCACAGTGCAGATGTTTCCCAGCGTTAACCAGCAGGGTCGCTGCTCACCGTGAAGTGAAGCAGATGATTTTCATTGTGCAAAGTCAGACAAACAAACAAAACACAGCGAACTTTCAAAAAGTTCAGCCTGAGACGGCGCACCCATGGTTGCCACCATCAGCCCAGCCCAGCACCTGCATGAATCCCTGTGTGTGTGTGTGTGTGTGTGTGTGTGTGTTTACGGCGCCCCAAGGTGCTGTGGTTTCCATTACAGCGACGCTTCCTTTCTCAGGTGAAAAAGCCAAAAGAGTGAGAGAGCCGGTGTAAAATCTGGCAGCCCGAGGGCTCGGAGGCATCAGTCACGCCGTCTCCTGCTTCCACTTGTTGTTCCCATAGATCAATAAAGCCATTTACTATGACGGTTGCATCACGACCGCAAACAGGATTTAGCCGGTATTAAGCCCGGAGACATCCGAAGCGGATCATATAATTGAGGAATTAACAAACAAGTACGGTTCAGGGCTGTGTACAGCGCAAACTCGATGGAATCGGCCACGAGCAGGTCACAGAAAGTGCAGCTGCGAAGGCAACGTCATAAGAAAACCAAGGTAGAAGAATATAAGTTAGACATAGACATAGGTAGACACAGACAAACTTTATTGATCCCCTTGGGATGACTCCCTCAGGGAAATTTAAAGTTGTCTTTCCTCATAAATAATGATGACAATAAGTGAATAGGTGAGCTGCAAAGTTCACTCTGCTGATGTTTTCCAACATCAGTCAGCATATCTAAACATCCACCTGCCACTCAAACACACAGGCCTAGAGGTCGGCTCTCCCTTTGTGATGTCACACAGCCTCTGAAGCTGCCTCACAGCCACCTCGTTCCTCGCCTCCTCCTCCTCCTCCCCAAACATGTGGAAGGCCGAACAAAGCATCCATGAGTGGCTGCAAACACAAGGCTAAGTATGTTGTGATACTGTGGGCACTGACTGGAGTCCAGGATGGGAACCAAAGTGTCTGAAAGAATCTCTCTGTCACACTTGGAAGCCCAACGCACTCCCAGCTCCAGTGAGCTCAGTCTGAATCTGTTTGGAGGCACAAAAGGAGCTACAAGCAAATAAAACTACTGGAGGCAGAAATAATCTTAGCAGCAAAAATTTAAAGCAACGCGTCGAGTGAGCGGCTCTGAAAAAGGTGCACTTGGACTGGCTCACTTCCTGCTGTATCTGGGTAAATATTACGAGCTGCACTTCCACAGCGCCGGCAACACTATTAATCACGGCTGCTGCAAAGCCACATTCAGCTCACTGGAACATCTGGCCGTGAGCTTCTGATTTTACTGCAGCGAGACGTTAGGGATGATTCAAAAAGAAAAAAAACATACTGCTCTGCGGCGACAAGAGAGGAAGACTGTGCTGCAGATCTGCTCGTTAGTAATGTGAAGCCTGCGATGTTGGAGGGGCAGCGAAGTTGTCGTAAAGCAGATACGTACATAAACAGAGGTTTAGAGCAAAGCAGTTCAAACTCAGGTTCAAACCGGAGAAACTAAATGAAAGGAATGTGTGGAAACACATGGTGCGTTGTTGCAGTGAGTTACGGCGAGAGATAAAGAACGCACATGGGTGGGGGGGTTGGGAGGGGTGGGGGGGGGGGTTGTCAGGGCAGGTCGACGGCGAATATCGAGCTGCAGCGGCGCCGCACCTGCACAACTTCAGGTGTGAACTCACATCAAAGATCAGCGAGGTTTACAGCACAGCAGAGTGCAAACCATGCCTTTCATTCTGAGCAGGTGTGGCCCCGGCAGCGGCCCGGCAGCGGCCCGGCAGATCAGAATCAGTCTCTCCCAGCCTGTCGCCGCACTTTAGAAGACAATTGGCCACAGTTTAAAAAAAAAAAAAATCACACAGCGGCCGAACAGACGAAACATCCCGGAACGTTAAAGTCAAACACATCTGCCCTACAAAGCAGGCCGCAGACGGGTTAGAAATTCCCCGGGTTTGTCAGTTTGTCTCCGGCACGTCCTCGTCTGTCGGCCAATCAGGGCGTGCGGGAGGTGGGCGGAGCTTTTCCTCGAGAGTCGCGGCAAAGCAAAGAGCTGGAGCCGGACCTTCCTCTCCCGGTGCGAGCCGCCAGCTGGCCCACAATCCCCAGGACGACGGAGTTATGTGTCGCCGTAGGTCAGAACTGGCTCAACATCAGCACGGCCTCGCACTTGTATTAATAACACTGATCCCTGTGTGTGTGTGTGTGTGTGTGTGTGTGTGTGTGTGTGTGTGTGTGTGTGTGTCTGGCAGCCTCCGTGCAGTCTGTCTGCTCCACTCTGAGCTGCTCTTCCTTCAAGCGATGCCGCGCGGAGCCGACGGCGAGACGTCAGCGGTGGAAGCGCATTACCAGAAGCCGAGCGGAGCGCGGAACGCATCGGCCGCTTGGCTCCGGATGAACGGAGCGCGACGCGCAAAAGAGGCTCCGGAGATAGAGCGTGATGACTAAAACTGCTTCTCATTCATCAGCTGCCTTTCAGCCCCATCCCTCCATTCTCCCCTCCCTCCCTCCCTCTGCCCCGCTCTCTCTCTCGCCTCTTTAGTCACCAATCGTAAATAGCGCTGGTGCGAGAAAATCTATTTCCCCCATGTCCTTACACACACACACACACACACACACACACACACACACACACACACACACACACACACACACACACACACACACACACACACACACACACGCTGAAATAGAGCCATTTCGGTGCCTGTCCAAACAATCACTTTCCACGTCTGAGGAGATCTGCGCTGATTCGTGGCTCAAACGCTCCCACAAGCTGAAAAACCGCACTGAGAGAGAGAGGGAGGGAGAGAGAGAGAGGGAGAGAGAGAGAGAGAGAGAGAGAGAGACATGCTTAATGCAAACAGCAACGGCTGGGTATTCTCAATAAGCCGCAGCGAGCTTTGTGCGTGCGCAGCAGAGTTCGGCTGCAGTTTTACGGAAGGCCGAAACAGGAAGTAAACAGGAAGTAAACAGGAAGTCGCCCTTCTCCAATAGCGATGCTGCCCAAACGTTTCAACCTTCAACGTGTGTCCACATTAACAGACGCTGGCAGCTTGACACTCATCCCCCTCACGGCCCAGGGTGGCAGGGTCAGGGTCAGCCGATACCGGATTCAATCCCAGCAGGAGCAGGCAGGGGGCAGCACCGCCTGCCTGCAGGTGGGGAGACACGGTTCTCAACATCTGCACGCCAGCCGTTCCGCCGCTCCGCTCGGCGCTCTCTCTTCGCAAGAGGGCGACTCTTTGGAGCGCTAACGTCGACGCCAGCAGCGCTTCAGCACAGGGCCAGTGTATGGAGCCGCCGTTTTCACTGAAATCACACATTTTCAAAAAATGATCTCCAGGGTGGAAAAGTTTTAAAACTCCGCCCTGTCCGGCTTTGCGAAAATGGCAAAAAAAAAACTTTTTTTGGGAAACTGTGATGTCACAGCACCCACTTCCTCAACCCCACACCCACCGCCACCTTCGTGGTGCTACGTTAGCTTGCTGCTACCTCTGTAAACACGCTGCGTCCCAGGTCTTCTGCTTTTTCCACCTTCGGGGAGTCAACTCGCAACGCCACACAAGGCCGGGCATAAGTATTGCAGCTTTTTCAGCCGTTTCCAGCGGGGGGGGTGGGGGGGGGGGGGGGGTTTCCATGGAAACAGGGATATTTGCACCAAACGTTTTCGTGTAAACGCGTTTTATTTCAAGAGCGTGTCCAAAAATGATTGGTTTAAAAAAAAACAAAAAAAACGCTGTCTTCACATTAACGGGGCCAAAATCTGCGCTCTGCTCGTTTGAGAACAGATTGGCAGTCGGTGGGAACTGTCACCGAGGCCGTTAGAAAACCATTAGCACGGGGGGCCGAGCTGCGCCGCCGCAATCACGGCCTGTTTGCCTTGGAAACAACAAGTCCAACAAGCTCGGCCCTGATTAAAAGGTTTAGACGCTCGTGGCCAACCGACGACTTTCACAAACGTCAAGTGGCCGACAGCCAACCCACCCATCAACGGCGGCCCGAGCACTCAAAAGTCACCTGACCTGTGATGACCCGATAGGATAGAGTGTGTCAGGAGTCGTCCTTCTCACTACTTTAGCAACAATGACTGGGTTGCAGCATGAAGGCTATATACAGTATATATACACTGAGAACTGTCAAAGAGCATCAGAACAGCAATCATGACAGATTGAAGAGAGGGTTTGATCATTACACACACACACACACACACACACACACACACACACACACACACACACACACACACACACACACACACAGAGGGTAGAAAACCTCGTGGTTTCCAGCGGAGTAAAAATATCATTACACGGTTAACTGTAGATTACAAATGGGCTGCCGGCTGCCTCTGGAGTGCCACGCGATCGGCGCTGCCTCCGTGTGATTGGCTCTCGGCAGGGGTATCGGGTTAGCGATTGATTGGGTGGCGTGTGCTGGGAGCAGATGGAACAGAGAGGAAGTGAATTCCCAGGGAGCCGCGTTCGCCGAGCCGGCGGGTTTTTCCAACAGGCAGGTGAGACGGACGGACAAACACACACACACACACACACACACACAGACGCACACAGACGCACACAGACTAACAAGACAAGCCGTGAACCCACACTTCTCCCTCACTGCGGCTGGCTCAGCCTCTTCCTGGCCCTCACAAGCTATATGGCTCTGCATAGATCTTCATTATGTTTAATTACCTCCTCAGGTTTCGCTGGAATGAATCCACATGTGAGCGAGTGGCGAGCGGGGGTGGTGGGTGGGGAGAAGGGGGGGTAGCGGGGGGGATCTTTGCTTTTCCCCCTCGTGATGTTAAAGCCATTTGTTTTGATCGGACGGAGCGCTCCAATAAATCAATTAAAGACAAGAGGAGGAACCGACACACTTCCCGCACGGAGATTTACAACCAGACGTCAAAGCTGGTTGGCTGAGACCCGAGGTGTTGGCGGCCGGCTGGCCCGCAGGAGCGCCCGGCACAGGTGGCAAAGTTAACATATAGAATTTCAGCAAAGTATGAAGTCTCGTGTTCGAGCAGAAAGAAGAAAAAAAAAAAAGCTGACGCAAAAAAGAAGCAAAAACGGTTTCAACGTGAATGTTGAACTCAGCAAGAGTGACGGAGCCAACGAGGGCAACGTGGTTGCCTTCACCAGCCAAACCTGGCAACCGACAAAACACAAACAATGATGTTTCACATCTGATTGTAGGCAATGTACTCCATTTTTTGCAACAACACACACACACACACACACACACACACACACACACACACACACACACACACACACACACACACACACACACACACACACACACACACACACACACACAGTCAAGGCAGTAAGGAGGTGAAACTGGAAGCCGCCAGCATGACGGCCAGAATCCATCACTTTGATTAAAAATGATGATTCTCCAGAACAGGATTATTTACACTCATTTTCAGATGTTCTACTTTTAACCAGAACTCAACTGACGCAGCGTCCGATTCACGATCAATTATCCAAACAGTGCTGTAATCTCTCTCTCTCTACAGAAAACAGCATATTTAGCTCTCTGTTTGCAGCGGAATGCAAAAACTTGCTGATGCAGCACTGGACCTACATTTTATGCTACCAACATTTTTTTTTTTTTTTTGACAAAGCACAACTTACGACAACTCGTGAGCATTAAAAGATTTCCTTCAAGGCTGAATGACGTCCAGACCAACTTTGGAAAATCTACCAATACCTGCTCAGCAAAGCCACGCGTGCTTTCTGTTAATGACCCTAATGGTGCTTTGTCACCAGATACCTTAACAGCCTCGACACCCCTCCAACCCAGACACTGTTTTCTGGACCTGCAGGCTGGAAAAGTTGCCCGCTGGTCAACCGCAGAACTGCTGGCGATAGATGGAGAGCCTTACGGCCCTAATTAGACGTTTAACGCACTGCAGTTTCTGCTCTGAGCGCTTTCAGACACTTCTGCCTCGACAAGATTTTAAAGTGCAGCTCGTCATACCAGGCCGCCGGGCTGCCTGGGACCATTTGCCTCATGCAATCGCTGGATCGTGTTCGAGGACGCGCCGGTTCGGGAAACACCGTGGGAGGTGGAACAATTGCTCAAGGAGATGGCAGCAGCAGCAGCAGCAGCAGCAGCAGCAGCAGCAGCAGCAGCGGGCTGCTGATTTTATTTACCAAGAGCAATCTGAGCTGCGGCGCAGCAAATAGCCTCACCCCGTCCCTCCCCTCCAGGGTGAACTGCATAGTATACATTTCAATATTTAGACTAAAAAAAAAAAAAAAGAAAAAAGAAAATGGAGGAGATGGGAGATGAAAATCCATCTGCAAAGCTCCTCGTTCTGGGTTCATTGAACAGCACTTCATTCAACAGCAGGTTTTTTTCTTCCCTTTGTCCCCTGAGGGAAAATAAATCGTTCAATATTCCTGCAGTGTTACAAGAAGGGAGCCGAAAAAATAAACAACAGCGACTTGAAAATGTCCTCTGGGGAAAACAACTAAACAAACACTTTGTGGGCTGCTCTCTCCGTCAGTTCCACCCTCTGTTGCTGCTGCTGCGTGTGTGTGTGTGTGTGTGTGTGTGTGTGTGTGTGTGTGTGTGTGTGTGTGTGTGTACGACAGAAGCTCAGGCTCGGCCTGTGCGCTCAGGCAGCAGTGGGCAGTGTGGACGCTGCAGCACTCAGCCAGATTGCAGGTTATTTCCTGAGGGATTCTCCCTGATCTTCCTCTGAACGCTGCACCACATGTTCCAGCAGCGAACATCATCCCTGCAGCAGGTAAACGGCCGAACTTGATACAGGGAAATTGTCCATGCTAAAGTTGATGGTTGCTTTATTCTCTCAGCGCTGGGTGGTCCCAAACCTCAGCGCAGAGCCAGGGTTTTTTTTTTTTCCTTCTTTGCATGTACATAAAATTCATACGAGGAAGGTACGTAAAAAAAAAAAAAAATGTAGAGTATTTTATGAAGCCAAAGCTCCGGTGTTGGATTGCTCATCTAGCGCCGTGCGTGCAGGCTGGACGCTTGACTGCTGCTGTTAATCAGAGCCTTCACTCGGGTTGGTGAAATCAAAAGCACAAACAGCACCAGCCAAGATTTGGAGGCGTTACGGCACATGTGGAAAATCAGGTCCACTCTGCAGGGACCTGCGGACGCCTGCAAGATGCGTCCATGACATCCAGCTGGCCTTGGACACAACAAATACAGCGTCAACCACCAAGCAGCAAAACACACCGGCGCCTTCAGCCTCTCTGAATGATGAGAATCGAAGCACGGAGTCCATTCACTGGATGATTATGATGTTGAATGTTGATGTTGGTAAAGACCGATAGAGTAAATAATGGATCGGGTCAGTTTGACTGCACCTCATCTGTGAGAAACTAACTATTTATATTATTATAGGAAAACATCACATTTGACTTTGCAAGGTCAAGGCAATGTCCAGCTTCCAATGCGAGAGCAGAGGAGCCACATTAATCACAAATGATGACTAATATAAGCTGCACTGGATTCACTGTGTCTGGCAGGAGACTCTGGCCACCTTTAGATCTGCTAATGCTCCAGAATATACTCTACAGTTGAAGATCAATTCCAGTGAGGTTTGGAGAAAAAAAAAATCTTCAGCAGTCAAGAGAAGAAGTTTTTTAGGGCATCGGGAAATGAGCCTTAATCAGGTGTCTCTCTTACAGGTGGATTTAAAATTTTGATGATGCAAAAATCACTGTCCTGGGCCGACGACCTGCGTTTCTCCGCCCTCAGGAGTTCAGCGGCGCAGAAGCCGTGGTTCAGGAAGCTCGACGCTGAAAGGCTAAATCCAGACGTAATCTGTGTCAAGGAAATTGCTCCCATGTGTGTTAATGCTCCTGACAGAACTATTAAAGCTCTGTATTAATGGCTCGGCGTGATACGCAGCTAAACAAACAATAGCTAACTTAACGCGTCTCCGCCCCCGAGGGGTTGAGATGTTACCAGGCACCTCGCACACCAGCAGCTGTGCACTGTGGAGGATTCACAGGGACTAACGCTACAGTTGCTGCCTTACCGTCAACATAAAATAACTAAAAATATATGCACAGTCACTGTCACCTGCTGCCAGGAGGAGACAAACTCGAACCTGATTCCACAAAGTTTTAATACAATGGCAACACTCGTTTGAAAAAAATCTGAATTTTCCAGGAAAATGTATTTCTGACACCAGTTTGTGATGTGTAATTTTCATTTATCTTCTATTAAAGAACTTTGTCTCAATATGAAGAATGTAAACTGGAGAATCAGCTCTGGTTTGATATGACTACAGCTCTTCCAGGTTAATGAAGCATCAAATATCCCTTTAATCCTACATGGACCAGATCATGAACTCGTCATCTTCATGGAGTCTTCCACATAATTACATTTTACTTCTGTTCATATTAAAACAAATGGGGGAAAAAAAATCCATTCCACAAATGAATTCCACTTCTCACCTCCTCCTATACAGTTGTGTGTATTCCACTCCTTTAAAAAATGTTTTCCTTGCATTATTAAGGTCTTATTAACAAGTGGGGATATTCCACTGAAAAGGACGCCACATTTCCAAGTCCCTTTCACTGCATGCTCCATTTCTGCTCCACCTGTTTTATTCCCTTCACCTCCATTTTCTCCGAGTCATAATTCATGTCGTGTATTGTGCTGCGTTTGATTTGCAGGACGTCTGCTGAACACCTGCCACCTGTGGAAGTGGTTAACGGCCGAGGTTCAGCAACAGAGGAGGCCTCAGACCCGACGTTCCCCTTTTCTCTTCCCGTCTGACTCGAGTTACGAAAGTCGATATCAGTTAAAACGATTTATCTGACACATATTGGGAATGGTGTGTGCGTGTGTGTGTGTGTGTGTGTGTGTGTGGGTCTGGGTATGTCGGAACCTGCAGCAGCAGGAGGACAGGAAGAAGCAGGAGGGAAGAGGAAGAGAGGACATGGGAAAGAGGGAAGTCGACA
>NW_027466139.1:650000-662500 GCF_046127955.1 Nelusetta ayraudi | reverse complement strand
AACACTTCATTTTTACATTTTCCTGTTTTGTGTGGAAGAAAATGAGCTCTTTGCTCGGTGTCTTCTTTTGTCTTACCCCGACACGGCCCGTGCCAGCCTCTCTCCTCTCCCCGAGTCCCACCATCCGTCTTCCCGTCCCGGCCCGCAGACGCAGCTCGGACGGTGAGGCATCGCAAGGAATCAAACATAAAGCGCACACAGTTGAAGGAAACGTAACCTTTAATGTCAGATCGCAACGACAGCAGGTTGCAAAAGACGAAAAATACTGACTGAGGCAGAAAGAGTAAAAAAAAAAGAACTTGAATTAAAGGTTTAAAGTGTCTACTTGTCAGCTAACAGCAGTCTCTGTGCAAACTGTGACACAGTGAGGAGCATCATCAACCATGACTCGGCTAATTAGCTCCGCCCACTAATGAACAGGACCCAGAACCAGGCCAGGAGGAAGCGGCTGCTTGCTTTGACCGAAACTCTAACATGAAGCAGCAGTTCTGACTGAATTTAAAGACATTTAAAAAAAAAAAATCCATTCCATCCATTCAGTTTTAATTATTCCATCCCCGTTTCTCGGACCTACTGCAGCACTCGGATCAGATCCAGGCCGATCCTCCCCCTCTGAGCGTCCACGTTCAGCACGCGCACCTCCACCCGCTCCCCGGGTCCCAGCGCCAGGCTGCGGCGCCGCTGGCTGGCCGGCAGCTTGTCCAGGGTGATGTGACTTTTGTGGATGAGGCCCGAGCGTCCCACACCGATATCTACAAAGGCCCCGAACAGGGCCGTGTTGTCCACCCGGCCCGTCAGCACCGAGCCCACCCGCAGGTCGCTCATCGACACAACGCCCTGCTTAAAGTCGGCCTGACCAAAGTCTGAGAGAGAGACAAAGAGAGAGAGAGAGAGAGAGAGAGAGAGAGAGAGAGAGAGAGAGAGAGACAAGACGAGGTGGTGAGGTGCAAGTCAGAAGGGTGCAGGTGCCATCGACACGTGTGTGTGTGTGTGTGTGTGTGTGGGAGGAGAGGCAGGAAACTGGGAATGTAGGAAAGCAGAAGGGAAGGCACGACGACAAAGCCGTGTTAAATTTCCGGTGGCAACCCGACCCTGGTCGCCGCATACTTCCACTCCTCTCAGTGCTGTGTTTTACACCTCCACTCTCCACCCAGGCCCCACAAACACAGGGGAGTCGGGGGGGGGGGGCTGGAGGGAGTAGGGGGGAGCCCGGCCACCCCAGGAAATAGTCGGCTCCAATTATCCTCCCCGCAGCACTGATTTCATGCGGTAGCCTGGGCCCGTCTATTTACTCAGCTGAGCGGCGAGCAGGAGGGCGAGCAGGAGGGCGAGCTGCAACCCAAGAGGGACAACCTGAGGGTGAACCTGGGAGCTATGCACCTTCATTTAGGGAGGAGGCAGGAGCCACTTTGCCTCAGCCACAGTTCAACTTGGCTGAAAGAGGAGAGCCTGGTAATACGGCAGGATTAATATGAATATAAATGTGTATTTTATTTTTTTGTATGATTTTACTGACAAGTCTGACAATCACGACGGCAATTTCAAAATTCTTGTGCAAACATTCCGCCGTTCTTTAATGCAATATTCCTGAAGCCGACCGTGATTGCGGCCTAAGTGGCTCTAGTGTTTCATGCGGCGGCGGAATGCGAGCGAACACGATACCAGAACCGGCTCGGAAGACGATTGTTTGTGATTATTAGGAGATTTTAAGCAGAAGAAGACGGCGGCGGCGGCGGGGGGGGCATCGTCTTTACGTCCTTCCGCCAAAAGCCCTAAAGACTCCGTTCCTTTTTGAACACATACTGTCCGTCCATCATACAGCACTTGTGCGGTTGGGACCAGTGGATGGAGGAAGTGCAGCCAGAATCTGTCAGAATCAGGTTGCACTGTCCTGATATGCCTATTATAATAAAAGCACGGGGAAAGATTGTGTGTCTTTTTACAAGAATTGGACAAAAGTGCAACTTTTTATCAGCCATGTGGTGCCTATAAAAACACTCTGACCAGATACTGCAACTACCAGGTTACAAAAGTGTTTTTTTTTTTTTTGATGCAGGAACCCCGGATAACTCTGCGTTTTCTCTAACAGGGACAGAAAATGTTTGCATTTTTATTCTGATGACTTCATATTTAAATGATTTTTTTAATCGCATTTTATTATCCCGTTTTATTTATTATATGTGTTGCTATTTTCTTTTCTTAATTTTTTGACCACGGGAGCTGCAATGAAAACTTTCATTGGCTTGTTCAAAGAAATCTTGATCTTAATTACTTAAAAATGGGTTTGTTGGTTTGCTGAGAAGTTTATTTTTACGAGTGTCCCACAGTGAGGATACTTTTCCTTGTGCTTGTGCTCGAGTTTAGTTTAGTTTGACCGTGACCACCACGGAGCGAAGGGGGGGGGTGTATGGGGGTGTTCTTACTTTGCCGTATGTCGAAGCCGGGCGGCTGCGTGAGGCTGTCGATGATGAGGCCGAGGGTCTCGGGCGTGGTGTCGGCCGTCCTGGCCAGCTCCTCCACGCTGCTGCTCCTCACCCGGCTCTCCACGCACTGCCGCAGCTCGGCGCTGCCGATCTGCTCGGCGCTGCCTCCCACGAGGGACAGGAACCTGGGGAATCAGAGCAAAGCGAAGAGAGACCGCAGAGTGAAACCAAACGACTGGAAGGGCCCGTTGGTCTCCAGTGATTCTGGGGAGTTTTGATTTGAATGAGAAGAGCGCGACGGCGTGGATGAGGAGGAGGTGAGGAGAGGCCCTGAAGCTGGAGAAAACAGACAGAGGAGGCACCTGAGGTGTGCAGCAGCAGCAGCAGCAGCAGCAGCAGCAGCAGCAGCAGCAGCAGCAGCAGCAGCACGCAACATCTTTGGCTGCCAACTCTGTGTTTTTCTCCCTCTCTCTCTCTCTCTCTCCCCCCCCCCCCCCTCCCTCTCTCCTCTACTTAACAAGCAGAGGCACAAACACACGCGTTTGTTTTACCTCCCGATGCCGCAGCAGCGAGTGAGAGCAGGCGAGTCCACGGAGGGCCCTTAACACCCTGACACCTTGTCTCGTCAAACTGCCTCCATTCTGCCCAGGTCGGCCTGTCGCGCATCCTGCGCCGGCCGCCTGGAAAGACTTTCTTTATGACTTTCACGCCAGCAGGATGTGCCACCTTCAGCCAGTCTAGACAGCCGGGCGGATCACCAGCCGGCGGCGAAAATTCAACAAAAAGTGACATTCAAACGCGGGATTCAAAAAAATAAATAAATAAAAAAATCCCCCCGCCAGCGACGCGTAATGTTGACGTTATTATTTACAGCGGCGGGCGCAGCTGGCGACGGACCGTGAATCGCAGGTTTTTTTTGTGTGTGTGTGTGTGTGTTGCTGCATGTGTTCATGTGTGCGTCAGTTGCACGGTGTGTGTGTGTGTGTGTGTGTGTGTGACGGATGACGCTGGCTGACGCCAAGCAGACGCCACAGCTGCTTCCACCCGCCACGTGTGACGGACAGCGCGACAGGTGGACGTCAGGGGCAGCCGAGTCGAGCCACACACACACACACACACACACACACACACACACACACACACACACACACACACACACACACACACACACACACACACACACCGTTGATTCATTCACTTTCTTTCCCCTGAAAACGCTGACTTGGCGCCGCCGCAGCGGATGTAACAGGACACGGTTTGTGTACAAACTATGTGGGACACGGACAGCTGTGAGCGCCGTGGCGCCGCCAGCGCCGTCATCGCCCACCGGCGGAGAGACGGACGGCGGCGGAAGCGTTCCCTTGGCAGCGCGGGCCGAGAGCCGTGGCTGCACCAGCAGAGGCGGAGCCAGCGGGGCGCTGCACTCGCAGCAGAGCAGGTCCATCAACACATACAAAAGGAGAAAACACTGTCGTCCCTCCATGGAGGACGCAGTAAAAAAAAAAAAAAAAGAGTTAATCTTTCAATCACAAAGACCCTTTCCTGTTTGATCGTCTCAATTCAATTCAATCAATCAATCAGTAAATCAATCAATCTCCTTTATCTAAAGCTAAAAGACTCATTGAGACTCATGTCTCCAAATGCCTCCTGAAAGTGGTTTCAATCCGTTTTACAAAAATCGGATTTCATGTGATTTGTGACTGTTCACACTACAGTGCAGCCGTCCGGGTTTCAATCTGGATTGGCTAAAAATCGGATTCTGGCTGCCAGTCTGAACACCGCTTTACTTATAACATGAAGCTCAAGAACACATGACTGGATAAAATAATTTAGAACGTTCCGGAACTAATTCAATTTAAAAACAAGTGCATTGCTGAAGAGAACTGGTTCCTCCACAGTGATCAGCCCAGGTCGCCTCAGATCCTTCTGGGAATTTCATCTCAGGAAACGCCCTCATTTCCACTTCCTCTTTAATCCAACTGCAAAAAAACACCGCAGCGCCCCCTCTGTCCCTAAACACCGAGGCACAACTGCTGCTGGCTTTCCTCCCAGGATGCCGACTAATAGTGATGGACACGCCACCAGATTCCAGGCTGAATTTAAGAGCCACCTTTTAACCTGCCAGCACTATTAAACACATCCAAGATGGAATCATGGAAAGACAGACGACGGGCGAGAGGGCGAAAGAAGTGCTGAATTATGTGCAGGCCCAAAAATCCTGCCGGTGTGCGTGTGTGTGTGTGTGTGTGTGTGTCACGCATCTCATTTTTCCAAGCGTGTATGTTAGCATTTAAGGGGGACCAGTAGTGCAGAGGCCTGCCGCACCGCTGGGTGCAGACTCTAATAATTACAACCAACATAGCCTGTGAGTGTGTGTGTGTGTGTGTGTGTGTGTGTGTGTGTGTGTGTGTGTGTGTGTGTGTGTGTGTGTGTGGGCTCGGACACAGATTTTATCCAGGCCCACAGCAAGAGCCCACTCTGTCTTGCATTATAGAAATATTGGGTCCTGACTGCCGCAGATGATAGAAATATTCCTGGCAGAGTGGAACCCCGCCGCGCTCCCAGATTATCACCCAAAAATGTCAAACCTCTGCATTTTTGTTTGCGCCGTAACCCCGGAGAGAAGCAGCACGACAGAGAGGGACAGAGCGGAGGGATGGCTTTCAAAGTACTGTGGGAAATGAGAGCAAAGACGTTCAGCAACCTCCATGGAGGGGCGTGGGGGGGGGGGGGGGTCGTGGGGGGAGGCATCATTTTTCATTTTTTTGCATGCGTGTCTCGCTGGCTGTTGTATATGGTTACAAAAGAAGAGGGTGATGCGTGGGGTGTGAGCGCTAATGGAGGCTCCAGTTTCACTAATGCCATCAGCACAATATTCCTTATTCCTTCATACATCATAGTGTGTACACACACACACACACACACACACACACACACACACACACACACACACACACACACACACAGGCATTCCCGCACAAGCCTCTCCCATCAGCTGCAGGTGAGGACGTGAGGGGGGGAGAGGTCGTCTCAGTGACACTGAGGCATCTGATGATGATGATGATGATGATGATGATGATGATGATGATGATGATGATGATGGTGATGGGCACAATTCAATTTTTTCCCCATTTGAAAATCCATGTGAGGAGAGCGTGTTGGTTGGGAGGAGTTGAAGACCAGATGAGTGTGAAAATAAGTGCCTGGTGAAAAAGCCTCAGGATTAAAGAGTGAGTTGCAGATTCAAGGTTTTCTGTGATTTTGGACAAAAATAAAATCCTGATTTTTTTTTTTTTTTTTTTTCTCTGAAAATTCAGTTTTCAATTTAGATTTTTGTGGTGAAACCACAAAAGACGACGGAATTTATTACTTCAAATATTTTTTATTTTTTAAAGAAAATTAGCAAACACATTTTCCCTATTAGGAATGAAGCGTAAGTGAAAGACAGTGTAAATCCTCCAACAGTTACTGGCTTCTTGACCAAACCTCACTGCCACCAACCTTCACTTGCAAATCAAGAGGTTCTTCATAAACAAAGATCAAGTTCCCTTAGTTGGGAATAAAGTGAAGTAAACTTCAGAACCAAACACAAATGAATCCCCCTGTGGATGAAGTGAAAAACGGTCTTTCACCAAACATCCCTTTAAAAAGAAACTTTTTTTTTTTTTTTAAATATATCATCTTGAACAACGATGAATGAAAAAATGCAAAACTCTCACACGCTGTAAAATAATTTTAAGATTTTCCTTGTTTTCACATCGCCTTCGCGAATAAATCCGATTTCGATTTAAAATGGATTCATCGCACGGCCCTAGCAGAGTAACGCTCAACGGGAACCTTACGGTTTGGTTCAGTGCACAGACTTCCCAGCGGAACCAAATCAAACGTCAGTATGCGGGCACTGCAACAGCAGCTTTTGATCTGGATCGCACACAAGGAAACAGAGAAGAACACAGAGTGACAGCATGGAGAGGCTCCTTCTGAGAGGAGCTCCTCACCGAGAGCTATGATAACAAACACCACTGAGCAGCGCCATGGCTGACAGCTCAATGGACGGACAGACAGACAGACAGACAGACAGACGGACAGACAGACAGACGGACAGACGGCTGGACAGAGAGATGGGATGGATGACTGGACGTGGAAGACACCCGGACACACTGAGAGCCGTCCAATCAACCCATCTCCACTCAAGTGGGCCGGACACGCCTATATACACGCACGCACACACACACGCACACGCACCGAGGCTATTACAATCCTATCAACACTGGTGGGTGCGACGCTTTGAGCCACCATTGTCAGAACATGTGTAGACTAAACACAGCAAAGTTGAGTGACAACAGCTGTAAGAGAGAGAGAGGGAGAGAGAGAGAGAGAGAGAGAGACAGAGAGAGAGAGAGGGGCCTCTTTCTCTCTCTCTCACGCACACACACACACACACACACACACACACACACACACACACTGACAGAACAGACGAGTCTTGAACAGATGTTCAATGTGCTTCTGATATCAACATGAGCAGCGTTAATAACGATTCCTCACACAAGAAAACAGCCAAAGTCTCACACACACACACACACACACACACACACACACACACACACACACACACACACACACACACACACACACACACACACACACACACACACACACACACCCCTTTGCATCCCGTGTGTGTGTAAATCAAATCAGAGCTCTCCACCAGTATAACCAGCACCATATGAGACGCTGCCCCCACTCCCCACCCCCACCCAAGATGACCTTGCTCCAGCTTCTTACCCCCCCCCGCCCCCCCCCCAAAAAAAAAAAAAACAAAAGAAAAGAATTCCAGCAGGCCCGTCAGCAGGCTGCCGCTGCTAGAAAAAAAGAGCTTGTAACTCTGAGCAGGAGGCGCTCTGCTGAGTTTCAGGGCTTCCTTCAGTCTTCGGGGAAAATATGCACTTTGACTGATTATACTGCATCAGCCTGCAGGCTAGCAGGTTAGCGCTGGACGTTGGAGGTGGGCGGTGCAGCCGGTCGGCCAATCACCGCACGATAAACGAGCTACGCTAAACGAGCTACGATGACCGGCAACGCTTTGCCTTCTGAACAGTGTGTTCGCTGCGCGTGGACGTAACAAATGGTCGCGCACACTTCATAGTGATACATGAGCATGGCCCCTCCCACACACACTTGAAGCAGGCCGTACCTCTGCGCCACATGGTAGGACTCTGGGTGAATGCAGGTTTGGTCCAGCGGGTTGAAGCAGGTCGGCACAGCGACTGAAGACTTTCCCTTGGCCTTCTTGGACGCTGGTTTCTGTGGCGCAGCTGGTGCTGGCTGAGGCTGCGGTGGCTTGGCACTGCAGTGGCAAAGAGAAGAAAGAAAGACGTTTTAAATCACTGAGATAATCAAAAACAAGTTTTTTGTTGTTTTTTTTTTAAAGGAAAAAAGTTCCAAAGAAAAGCAAAACCACAAAACGTTGCTTTTTATTTATCTCCACCAGCAGTCAACAGTTGCTGCTTCTTCTTTACCTTGACTACTTTCTACACTGTAGATCCACAATGAAGACATCAAATATATAAGCAGGATATGTGGATTAATGTGGCAAAAGAAAAAATGTTCAAGACCTAAAATATGTTATGTGATATATATTTTATATGAAGGGCGGTTATTCTAGATCATCTCAAATATAAAACTGGTTTGAGTTATTTCAGTTTGTTTTTGTTGAATACATATTCCACATGTGCTCATTCATAGTGTGCGACAATGTAAATAAGTCATGAAAATTCAATCAAAGTACTTGGCCAAACTTTTGACTGGTAGTGTAAATATTGTTCACTTTAGATTTTGGGGGTTTATGTTTTGGATTTTCTATATATATATATATATTTTTTATTTATTTATTTATTTTTTTGTATTTTCATGGCCGGGATTAAATCTATAAATCTAGAAGAGGCAGCACTGATTTTTATTTACAGTTTTGAGAAAAATAGAAGAAAAAAATTCTGGTGGAGTCACAATAAAACTGGGCACAAAACATTTGAAAAATAATAATGAAAGAATATATTCACAGCTTTGTAAAAAGAAAAAAAAAATTATAAATTTTTTAAATATATATATATATTAGAAAAAAAAAGTATTTTTATGTAAACTTTATTTTTTTCTGGGTGAAGGCCAGTTTGAGGGTGACAGTCTCCAGTCCACATGCCTGTTGTGTGGGTTGATCCTGATGAAGCCGGCACACTGCTGGTAGGACTTGGGCCCCATTCCTTTGACCAGCTTGAGCTGCTCCCTGTTGACCAAGGGGCCGTTCTGCTCCCTCCACTCGGCGATGCTCCTCGCTCGGCCCGCATTCAGGCCGGCCACGTGTCTACGACCACACCGCAACACAACCAGCCGGTCAGACACGCATCATCGGCTACATTTCAGTCTCTCACTATTCTCAGTCAGAGGTGTGCGTGATGATTTCTGAGCTTCTGCTCTGCACCTCAGAGTCTGACGTGAAGGCAGAAAACCACAGCTTGGGCTTCTCCAAAATGCTGTGCGACTGCGTCGACCTCTGAGGTCGTTGACACAATCCACATTCACACAAGATACAAAAAGAGCACATTGTACAGGGTGAGAGTGAGTGTGAGACTTTTAAACACACACACACACACACACACACACACACACACACACACACGAGCCAATATTAAGTCAGTATACATTTCTAGTTTTGGCAATGAAAAGCAGTGATTTGAAACTCAATTAGGGCTGCACTGTTAATGGCCACAGTGACTCACTCACACCAAAGCACACGGCAATGTCAACACTCAACATAATACCTCAGTCATCAACACGTCTGCGTGTATTTAAAGTGTGTGTGTGTGTGTGTGTGTGTGTGTGTGGTGCAGGAGTGGAAAGGCTCACTCACAGAGCAGGCAGGTAAACAGATGACCTGATGCCTCCACTGCAGCCCATGCCAGCTCATTTTATACCCACCATGCGTGCGTGCGTGTGCGTGCGTGTGTGTGTGTGTGTTTGCCAAATCGGTGCAAGCCCCCCCCCCCACCCCATCACACCCCCACCCCATATCCAAGTCTACCACCCCCCCGACTGTTAAGTGATGCCTGTGCAAACAAAGTCCCGTACGTGGTGCGTGAATATTTTCCAAACGCATGCAAATGCATGCATGCATGTACATTTCTATTAGTGTGTGTGTGTGTGTGTGTGTGTGTGTGTGTGTGTGTGTGTGTGTGTGTGTGCGTGCACAAAGTTGGGCCCCAGAGTGTGAGGCAGAGATCGTGCTGGTCGAGCTCATCCAGAGTGAATGAATCTTTGCCCTGTTGTGACTACTGGGGGAAAATATGTCAGAGGGTTAAGCCCTGCTCTGTGTGTGTGTGTGTGTGTGTGTGTGTCCCATTAGTCCACACGCACACACACTCTGCTCCGTGACCTTTATCTGCGAGCGTGCTCTACCTCATGAGCGTCTCGGAGCAAATGTTGATGTCCACGCCGACGAAGCTCACGCACTCCTGCACCACGCCGTCCAGCGCCGCCTTCAGAGCTCCGGCCGACACGTCGTGCTGAGAGGAAGAGGAAGAGGGAAAAAAAAGAAAAAAAAAAAAAAGAAAATCAATCCTTGACGCCAAATAAATAGTTAATGATGTTTTATTATGATTGATGGTGTTGTTCCAAGGCTGCAGACCAGCGGAGGCCGGCGGTAACGGGAGAGGAGCGAGAGCCCGACGGCTCCAGCTGCCCACTTCCCACTGATGCCTCAGCAACTGCTTGAGGATTAGCCCGCAGTCTAAACTGGACTACTGTTGGACTGTGTGTGTGTGTGTGGTGTGCCGTTTATGATGTGACTGAGAGGAACACGGTGTGTCCAGTAACATGATCGGGCTATTAGGCAACGCTTTTAACCAATGCACTATTCTGGAGCAGCAAGAAGAGGACGGCAGGAGGGCCGAGGCCAGGACGACAGACGAGACGCTTTTGACTTCTCGTCATCGCCGCAGGACTCACTCAGGTTCCGATGAGCAACATGTTAAAAAAAAAATTAAAAAAAAATGGTTGTTTATAATGTGAAAATGTTTTAACGTAAAACCGTGAGAGTTTTCACGTCATGACGTGGTACTGAGCCCTGTTCTTTTTCTAATGTGGCAACAATTTTTTATTTAATCTGTGTGCTTAAATTTCTTCTTTTCCATTGTACTACTGCTGCTGGAAATGTTAATGTCAATAAAGTCTATATCTATCTATCTATCTATCTATCTATCTATCTATCAATGTGCTTCCGTACCAAGTTTCAAGTCAAGTTGAATAGAATCACGCAAGCGAGACATTGTGCCTTTGTTTGCGTCGCCTGGTTTAGTTTAGATAAATTAAATAAAAACACAAAATATTTCACCGAAAAACATGAAACTTTCACGAAATGACGTGATAGTTTCACGTTATAAAGTGGAAAATGATCACGTAAAAATGTGACACTATCACGTTATTTCGTGAAAAGCATCACGTACAAATGTGAGACTTTCACGAAATGACGTGATAGTTTCACGTTACCACGTGAAAAATGATCACAAGTGTGGCAGCAATGCGATTCCGTATATTTTTTAGCGACGCTGCCTGAGGAAAAAAAAATTAGGTTTGTTCTAAAAAAAAATAAATAAATAAAATGAAATAAACTTTGGATCAATATGGTTTTGAATCAGCAGGGGGCACAATAGAGGGGGTTACGGCGTCACTGAAACTGATTTCATTCAGGTATCCTCTCACGCTGCCAAAGCAAACAACCTGCGCTGCACTTTAGAGGCTGCCAAGCAATCATCCTGATGATAGGGTGTGCACGCACACGCATGATTAACATACCTAAATGTTTTTTTTTCATATTAAAAGGAGACATTGTCAGTCAAGCCAGTGAGTCATTGCAGCTCCTGCACAACCAAAGAGGACTTGGGGACATTAGAAACTGCTGGAATTTGTGAAAACCTCTATTGACTCTCAAATAGCTCTTTTTATTAGACAACAGTGTGGTGAGTCACTGTTTGCCGGCAAAAGAGGAAGTTCAAAAATTGAGACTGAATGGGAAGAAAGAAACTGGCAGCGGAAACAAGCCAAATGAATCACACAGCCTGCAGCAACGAGCTCAGGAGCAAAAAGTAACGAAGTCGCCAGCAGGCCGAGGGTCGGGGTTTGCTGCTTGTCTGACACGCGGTATAAAAATACATTTACCAAGATCAAAAAATATGTTGTTTTTTTACGGGCTTATTAAAGAACTAGAACAAATGATGGAATGTGCACAAAAGTTAATCGCAGCAATCTAAAGCAAGAAAAATGATATGAACCAGGTGTCACCGCCCACATCCCAGTGACCTAATTACTGTCATCACGAAAGATACACAAAAATAATAACAAAATATAACAACCAGAAACTAAACACAAAATATAAAGACTAAATTACAATCTGCAACTGATGAGAATAAATTCATTCATGGCCCCAACAGCCTTCCTGTCAATAACCTTCACCCGGCCAGTGTCATTTGAACAACTCACACTGCACAATTTATTATTGTCTTTATCATAAAATGTCGCTGCTGTTTTTCTGGTGGCAGAAATGATTTTTCTGAGATGACAAGATGCAATTTTTTGGGGTTGAAGGGAAGAAATACTGCAAAAATGAAAGTCAGTGGGTCTCCGCTGCTTCGGATTAAGAATGTGTCTCTTTGTTAGCGGCTAAATAAAGTGCAGACGCAGCACAGCATCGCAGTGGGCTCATAAAACCGAAGGTGAGAGGTTTGACATGTAAAACTGGAAGTGAATGTCAACAATGTGCACAATGAAAGACGAGGAGGGCGGGCGGGCGGGGGGGGGAATCACCTGCAGAGTGGTGAACGTTTTCACATGAGAAAGGTCAAGTTGGTCTTGAAATGTTCACAGTCACAGCCTCGGCAGCGGAGGAGCAGAGCTGCGATATAAAGCCGTCTGTGAGCGATGCCACTGACTGGAGGCGCTGCAGCCACAATGGCTGCGTGTGTCAGGAGCCTCGGGCCGGGGAATGATTGAAGGATGACTGGGAGACGATTAGAAACCGCAGGATCA